>NC_143571.1:38477205-38792941 GCF_054136105.1 Typopeltis vanoorti
TTTTGCTAAAGTGATTACTGTAAATAACTTGCATGGTTTATGCATCCGTCGACATGCTTTTAAGCAGTATACTCTAAAAATAAGCAATTATTGATAAGCCAATTTTTTCATCTGTAGTGATATATAGAGATTATAAAAATTAAGATATTTTAGAAACAAAGCGTATCGGAAGCATAACTTGGTTATTTGCATCCTTGACAAATTCATAGCTACATGCCTTCTTCCAGTGTCCCATTTCAATAAAATATCATGTTACTAGCACCTTTCTTGACACTGGCTGAACTATAGCATTCCTGGATAACAATATATCTCTTAGCCTTGATGGGAGAAACGTTACTAATATAACAGTCGAAGTTTCTCAAGATATTACGTGTGATATAACACAAGTTAACAATAATTTAGTTAGGAAGGATGAACATTGATTTATTTGCCAAGCAACTTTCTTTTGCAATAACTTGACTTTAAAAGTTTATATGCAGTTAAACTGCACACTACATATTAATAACAAACATGTTTAATTATTGTTAAACTAGCACTTCATTTGTAAAAAGAAATCGGCAAAGAACACTGCTTAAGTCAGCATGGTGAATGTATTGTACTGAAATGAATAACCAGTGTGAAGGAAGTTGGCTTTACAATTTGAAGTGCCATGGTGCTTTTATAAAAGTGGAATGCTCAAAAAAACATATTTGTTTATACCGAGAGCTTGGGAGGGGGGGGGTAAATGAACACCAAATAACTTCTTGATGAGATAGCCAGAAAAAAGCAAACATCACAGAAATAAAATGAACAAGTTAGGTAGCTCTAACGTAACAACTGCTGTTACTGCAGTGATTCATTTACTATAATCTTTTTTATTTTTTCCTCTTAACTCTAGAACCTAGCAGAGTGGGCACTATCATCTGCTTACCACACACACACAGCAAGAGAGAATATATTTTAATTGTGACCATTTTGAATTGCATTGCCTTTCAAAATTTGAAATGCACATTGCTGTTTAATTTGTATGTAAATGATATCTGGAGAGGTCTGAATGGTGATGTGCAGTTGTTTGCAGATGATGCAAAGTTGGGCAGAGCTATCAGGAGTAGTGTGGATGCTGTAGCTTTGCAAGAGGACTTGAATACACTGTCTGAATGGGTAAATAAGTGGGGATGTCAATTCAGTGTCTCAAAGTGTAAGGTTTTGAAATTTGGGAAGCAGAGATGGGGTGTAAAGTACACAATCAATGCAAATATCTTGGAAGAGGTAGAGGAAATGAGAGATCTGGGAGTGATTGTAGACAAGGACCTAAAATTTCGGGGACATGTTACTAAAATAGTGAAGACAACACAGCGGATAATGGGAATGATGCGGAGGATATTGACTTGTAGAAGTAAGGATGTTATGGTTCCTTTGTATAAGGCTTTGATCAGGCCACATATGGATTACTGTGCACAGATCTGGTCACCTGGTTTTCAAAAAGATGAAATTGCGTTGGAAAAAGTTCAGAGGCGATTGACTAAGGTGGTTTCTGGTCTCTGGAATGTAGAGTATAAAGACAGATTGACAAAATGCAATTTGCAGAAATTGGTGGATAGAAGGAGGAGGGGGGATATGATTGAGACATATAAGCTGTTGAGTGGTTATTACCAGATTAACGTCAGGGAGGTTTTGCACAGAATGGGTGAGGATAGCAGGAGAACAAGAGGTCATTCCTGGAAGCTGTATAAGGAGGGTGTGAGCAAGGGAGTGAGGAGCAGGTTTTTTGCATGGAGAGTGGTGAGTGATTGGAATGCTTTGCCCGAGAGTGTGGTGTGTGCAGAGACAGTGAATATATTTAAGGCACAGTATGATAAACTGTGTGTATAACAGTGGACCTCCCACAATGAGTCTTTGACTCCATGGAGGTTTTTATAATAATAATAATAATAATATTTTAAATGCTATTTCTTTTTTTTCTGAAAGAGTACAAAAATAATTTATTTTTATTTTATATTTTTTTGAATGAGAGGGGATTTAGAATTTTCCATTTGATTGAAAGGATGTAAGTTATATGCAGTTCAGGAAAACGTCTTTCCATTAGAAGCAGAATAAATGCAGCAAGTCAAACTACTGTTTTTGTTTATAGTTTGTTCTGATAAATATTTCTCCCTGCTTTGGGAATCTTTTAACAGCTAACGTTTTTTTGTTTGCTTGTGAGAAAGACATTATGCCGAAAATGTTATTTATTACTTTTTATTTATTATTTGTATTTCTTTAAACTGACATAACCAAAATGCTTTAGTGGTTATGTTTTGATTTAACAATAACACAAGATGCATTTATAGGCCCAGAGACTGCCTTGAGGCCAATAATCCTTCAAGTTATTATTATCATTATTGTAATACCAGTCTTATAAAGTTTCGCTTTACAACAGTCCGCTTATACGATGCTTTTCAATTACAAGTCGCACCCATTCATACGAGGAAGGGGGTGGAAAGTTCTGATGAACATCCAGAACAAAGATCAGTTAATTTTAGGTCTTCTTATATATTCTAAAAGAATGCATGCATAGATTAGAACCCCTCTACATACACAGTCACATGTTCATGGTTTAAAACTAATGGGCTGAAATTAGAGCTAATTAAATTTAAAATTAAAATATAACAGTTGCATTTATTTAATACAATTGAGGATAAAAAATTTTTACAATTGGATGAAACATGACTGAACAGGTTGGTGTCTTTCTTTAAGCCATGCGATTCAGAATAATTTTTTGTTTCTGAAAATTATTCTAAATATTTCTTTTGTGTACCTGACGTAAATGAATGCTTTATTTACATCATTTACACACATATATATGACTACTTAAAACTTTATTTAGCCATTACATGCATTCTGCAAATGATAAAAACAGCAGTGATTCACTATACAGTGAAATTCGCTATGCGGCGGTGGTTTGTAACGTGTTGTACGACTGGGCATGCATGTATTATTATTAGACCTCCCTGCACTCAACAACT
This sequence comes from Typopeltis vanoorti, assembly GCF_054136105.1. Classification (NCBI taxonomy): domain Eukaryota; kingdom Metazoa; phylum Arthropoda; class Arachnida; order Uropygi; family Thelyphonidae; genus Typopeltis; species Typopeltis vanoorti. The sequence goes on from NC_143571.1 coordinate 38,480,190, forward strand.
CATGGGAGGTCCTGCTTTATACACACAGCTCATCGTACAGTGGCTTGAATGCATTCACCATCTTCTCCCACTACATTTGCAGGCAATGCATTCCAACCAACCTCAACTCACCACGCAAAAAAACAAAACAAAACATTTTTTGCTCATTTGCTCACAACCTTTTTATACAGCGTCCAGGGATGGGCTCTTTTTCTCTCCTGTATCCATCCATTCTATGAAAAAGCGATACTCATTAATCCGATAATTACTCCTTAATAGCTTATGTCTTGATGACGTCCCCTCCATCATTCTCCTATCCACTAGACTCTACAATAACATTCCCGCAATCTTCATGTTCAACATTCCAGAGACTAGAAACCACCTTAGTCAATCGTCTTTGAATCTTTTACAACATAACTTCATCTATTTGAAAACCAAGTAACAAAATCTTGGCACAGTAATCCATATGTGGTCTGAATAAAGCTTTATACAGTGGATTCATTACATCTTTATGCCTACATTTCAGTGTTCTCAGCATCACAGACATAATGTGCTGTGCTGTCCTCACAATTTTAGCAAAATATCTTCTCAACATCACAGATCCCTTATCTCTTCTATGTCCTCTAACATATCTTACCACCATTCTATATTCCGTTTCCCATCTGTGCCTCTCAAACTTTTAAATCGTACGAGCTTGTGCTGAATATTTGTGATAATCACCGTGAAGGAATTGAGGTAGAACCACCTAACTTACTCATTATTCTACATATTTCCCACGAAGTGTTATACATTTATCACAATGATGCTGCCATTTGGAATCCTTTGAGAAAAAAAGCCTTTCCTTTTTTTAGCAAAAAAAAAAAAAAACAGCCCTTAGCTGCAGATATGACTTCATCGCCTGTGGTAATTTTTGTTCCTTTCAAGTGTTTTTTTTAAATTTTGAGAATTGGAAATCGTCAGATGGGACCAGGTCTGGCGAATATGGTGGGTGAGGCAGACATTGAAAGCCCAAGTTGTGTACTGTCTGTTGGGTTTCATAAGCAGGTGCATTGTCCTGCAAAATTAACACGTCTCTGCTGAATCCCATCCTTCAGTACCTCCTTCAATTCCTTCGGAGCTGCTATAACACCTTCCCTGCTGAATTTTTGGTTGAAATATCTTTGACTGTGGAGAACTTTGGTGTCTTCGCTCCATTGACTGTTGTATGTTCTGTAGGTCATAGTGACGAAGCTATGTTTCATCAACAGTCAGAATACGAACCAAAAATTTGCACCCGATTTCTCAGAAATGACCATAGATGTTTTCTCTTTTGGTTGGCATTCAGACATTTGAGGGCACACTTTGCTGAGAATTTCTGCATGTCCAGATTTTGGTGGATAATAACCCCAACTCGTTCCTTAGATATCTCCAGAGTCTTTGCAATGTTTTTGGCTGGTATTTGTTCATCAAGGATCATGGAATGCACTGCATCGATGTTTTGGTGTGATCGCTGGGGAAGGTCTCTCTGAGCTGGTAGCATCTATGCTTCAGGATGCCCAGCATTCAACTTGGCCATCCATCTAGCAATTGTTGGTTATACTGGGGGCATAGTTCCCTAAAGTCTCACACAAAGTTTGGTGAATCTCAGTTGGGAACTTTTCTTGCAGTATGAAAAACGTGATGGCCCGCACCTCCATGTCTTCGAATTTCTTCAAAATCTCTAACATGTCTTCTTACATATCCTGAATGAAAAATAAAAAATTATTACAATTTGAGGAAACGTAGGCATTAAAGGATTGTAAGACATTTACTTCCTTTTGGTTTATATCAGTTGCTTTAATATCATTTTTGTTCCAGGTATTCATCAGAACTTTTCAGTGCCCCTTGTGCAGCTTGTTATGTTCAACTGGTCCTTGGGCCACACCACTAGTGACTTCCTCTTCTGGGATATCGTGCCCCCATACCCAACTTGCCGATACATGTCGGACAGCCAATCAGTCGAGTGCACACTAATGTATTATCCAATCCCATCTGTTCCACTTTAAATGCCAGGTTGTTATTTTGCAATCTATCAAAGGATTTAGCAAAATCTAAATATACCACAGTTTATGCATCCAATTTTCCCAATTCACCTGACTGACTTTTATAATAAATAACTATACTGCTAAAACATGATTTTCCCTTAGTAAACCCATGCTGTTCATCAAAGAGAATACCTCAAGACACATGTTGATATATCAACAAGTCCTAGATGCTGATTGATATTGAGTTTTGTCAATTCCTCATGGATATCTCCAAATCACTCACCATCAGTGTTCCTCTTCCCCACTGACCAAGTTCTGCAGGATGTTATTTTCATGAGGATGAAATACCTTTATGAAATGTTAACATCTCTATTGTATCAGTGAATGATATCCACTGAGACCAGTATAGGTAGTTAGTTAACGATCCTTCATATTGCCCTGCAAAAAATCACTTTCCCAACGAAGTCTGATAAACAGTAGATTACTGTATATAAGTGACCTGAAAGATATATTCCTCTCAAAACAATTCAAAACAAAAAATTGCACACACACATCTTCACTCTACATGCCTTATAAATCATTTTTCAGTGAACTGTATTTTCGACGAATTGTGATTTTTCAATGAATTCTTGTTTTTTGATCAATTGCGTTTCGATGAATTCTGTTTTAAATCAACTGATGATCAGTGAATTGCTTTTTTGGGGAACTGCATTTTGATGAATTGCTTTTTTGATTAACTATTGTTCGATGAAATGATTTTTGATGAATTGTTTTTTCGATAAATTGTTGTTCGGTAAATCGTCTTTCGATAAACTGTTTTTGGTGAACTCTCTGGATACCCTAGATGGGATCCACTTCTCTCTCTCTATGGGCATTTGTAGGATACCTGGGTTGTAAATTGGGATATCTGAGGATTTTGTTTCCCATATTTTGGGAAGTTTCTTGCATTCATATTTATTTAAATTCAGTTGATTTCTGAGTTCAGCTGCAGATTGCAAAAACAGTCTTTTTTTTTTTTTTTAATTTACTGTGGAGCATGTGACTCTTTTCTAGAAGATCCTGTTAGTGGTATTATCCATACATGGTCTGCAGGACCAGATTAACTATTTCAGATGAATGTTTTGTGTTCTCATCTAAACGGATGGTTTTAGATGGCTGATCTACTTGTCAGTCCAAAGTATGTCAACTTGCAAGAACAGCACTATATACTTCAATTGCTGAACTTTAGTGGACTGGATAAAGATAGCAAGTTTCTGGTGTGGCTTAAAAGTTGTGCAAAGGTTGTATTTTTTTTTTTATAGACCTGGCTATTTTTTCAGATGTACCTCGGATGCAGGAAGTGGCATTCCTGAAATCCTTCTGAAGAGAAGACTTAGGATTATGGAAGAGGATTGATTATTTTTTTAAATTCTGTAAGAACTGTAGCCATTGAGTAGGAATATATTGTTCATATAGTTGAGTTCTGTTGAAAGAGTTCCACTGGAACAAAAATTGTAGGCTGTATAGGTTAGTTTTAATGATGCCATATTGTTGAGTGTGATGGTGGTGGGAAAGTTTGTGAATATATCTGCCTGTGTGAGTGGGTTTTCTGTATACAGTGAAAGTTAAGTTACCATTTGGAAAGTGCATCACTAAAGTGTCCAGCTGCAGGATAAACTGTTGTTAATTTCCTTTTCCATCATAAACTGGATTTTTGGATGTAGACTGTTGAGGTGACAGAGGAAGGAGTTGAATGTACCTGAGCCTTGAAGCCAAAAAAAAAACTTCTATCTGGCTATGTATTGAGAACACATGATCCACAATACATAGCCAGATAGAAGTTTTTTTTTTTGGGGGGGGGGTGATTGATTCTATGGCTTGTTTTTCAAAAGGTTTTCATGTAAAAATTGGCAGGTGGGGGTGAGAGGAGGGGAAACTCATAGCAGTTCCCTGTGTTTGTAAAATTTGTTCTTCCAAGAAAAATATCCAGAATTGATGGCAAAGGAAGAGTGATATAAGATATCAGAAGGGAAAACATTTTTGATGAGTATTAAGGGTGTCAAAGCTTACCAATATATCTGTAAAGTTAGATTTTCAGTAGCGGTTTTGAAATGGCTGAAGTTTTTTATATAGAATATAGCATGACTTGGGTTGGAACGTTTGCTAGCTGTTTTGATAATGTGTAGTGTGGGGGAATCAGTGGCATCTCCTATAAGGTCTTAGGGTACTTGGGTGGTTTATGAATGTTAGGTAAACCATATATTGGCAGGAGGGGGGACAAGGACTAAAGGGTGTGAGTTATTTTGTGGTGTTAGGAAGCCAGTAAGCTTTTTTTTTTTAAATTTTATTGACCCGTGTTTTTGTGGGATGTAAGTAGTGTGGTCTTGGAGAATATTCTCCATTCTACGACTGTAATTCACAATCATAATTAGGGTAAAGGGTTAAACAAGGATATAATTTCTTGGTGAGTTTAATTTATTTTGTAACTAAGTGAAAAATCTTCCTACATCTAGGATATCTTTGTCTACAGTTTTCATGTTACTATTATCATCTCATTTTCCTTTAATAATGCACTTTTTGTTTCATTTTTAATCTTTTTTCAGTAGCCTCTAGGATATTGTGCTCTTTCTGTGTTTTGGGATTCTATCCACAAAATGTCATAAATAGGGGTGGGCCAAGATTATTATTTTTTCTATTTTTATCAATTACACACACACACACACACACACACACACACACACACACACACACACACACACACACACACACACACACACACACACACACACACACACAGTGTGCCTGTTAAGTAATGAGACAACAGATTGTTATTATATCAGAACAAAGAACTATATTTGGAATTGTCAATTACACAGATTCAAAATAATCTCCCTCCAACCCCACACAACATTTACATCTGCCACACAGGTGTTTGAAGGCACGGTGGAAGTCCTGAACAAGAACCTCCTTCACTGTCAGGGTCACACCACATTGGATGTCCTCGATGTCGCTGAAGTGCTCCCCTTTCAAGGGACACTTCATCTTTGGGAAGAGGAAAAAGTCTGCAAGGAACCGAATCTGGCAAATAGGGGTATGTTTGATCACACAGATAGACATTGGTTCCAGGAACTGCTTTATAAACAGCGCACAGTGCATGGGTATGTTGTTATGCAACAGAAACCAGTTGTTGTTGTGGAACAGTTCTTTCCTGAAATTGCATGTGGTTGTACTGATATTGCATTACTCCTAAACAGTACTGACCGTTCACTGTGTTGCTCTCAGGAACAAAGTCGCAGGAGATAATTCCAGCAGTGTTAGGGGGAGGGGGGAACAATGACCATTGTCTTGACATGTGATTTTTGCAACTTGACTTTCTTCTGCAGGGGAGAAGATGTTCCACGCTATTCCATGTTCTAGCATTTCATTTCTGGATCAAACTGAAAACAACTTTCCTCACCAGTGACAATTCTTTGCAACACATCATGATCTGATCAACTACGTAGATGAAATTTTGACATTATGCAACTCGGTACTTTCTCTGTTCATGTGTCAGCATGTGCAGCACAGACATCAAACAAATCTTCCTCTTGTGCAAATCTCTTTGCACAAGAGGAAGATTTGTTTGATGTCTGTATGTTTGATGATCAAACATACCCCTATTTGCCAGATTTGGTTCCTTGCAGACTTTTTCCTCTTCCCAAAGATGAAGTGTGCCTTGAAAGGGGAGCACTTCAGCGACATCGAGGACATCCAATGTGGTGTGACCCTGACACTGAAGGAGGTTCAAATTAGGGGGAGGGGGAACAATGACCATTGTCTTGACATGTGATTTTTGCAACTTGACTTTCTTCTGCAGGGGAGAAGATGTTCCATGCTATTCTATGTTCTAGCATTTCATTTCTGGATCAAACTGAAAACAACTTTCCTCACCAGTGACAATTCTTTGCAACACATCATGATCTGATCAACTACGTAGATGAAATTTTGACAATATGCAACTCGGTACTTTCTCTGTTCATGTGTCAGCATGTGCAGCACAGACATCAAACAAATCTTCCTCTTGTGCAAATCTCTTTCTAAGATTAATCTGGCTGTTTCCTTACTGACACCATGCTGTATAGCGAGTAGCCTAGTGGTTATTTGCCTATCGTGGACAACAATTTCCCTAGCTTTCACCACATTTTCATTTGTCTGTGCAGAAACTGGCTGTCCACAGCATGGTTCATCCTCAGGGACTCCAGCACTCAGATATTCATCACTAAATTTTTTTAGGTCTTGGTACACTTCTATAACAGTTTTTTCTAATTTGCAGTAAAAGTTTATTGTAGCTCTTTGCTCCATGATGCAACTTCTGACATGCTCCACTTGCTCACTCTTACTTCAACAGTTGCCACACGAAAACTACTGCATCACTCACTTGAAAGTTGCACCTGTGATTAGAACACACTCTAGCAGTCAAAACTATAGATATATTTGTGACTTTTATTCAAATGACTGTCCTGTAAATAATCAGTCTCATTGCTTAACAGTAATGGGCATATAATATATTTGTATTTTTTATTTATTTCTTGCATAATCTGGAAACTAGTCTAGATACCAAATGTGAAGCTTTTTTTTTTCTTTTCCCAGCCATATTAGGCTTTGAATAAGTGGGATAGTGGTCTCGCTCTGGGAAATGAAATTTATCTATCACATAAAGACATTCACAAACATCCATGCTAATGGTCTGAATTTGAACCCACAGTCTTGGTTGGAGAGTAGATCTGCTTATCACCCAGCCAGGCTAGCAAATTCCTGATATTTAAATTCTCTATTCTTAGGAAAGTCTTCCAATGACTTCTGTTATTATTTTTATATACAGCTTAAATTTTTCTTTGTATTCTCTTGGGATATCTGCTGACTCGTTTGCTAGTAACTTTTAATATGCTCTATTCTTTTCAAGAGATCTATATTAAACAGGTGTTGCAGTCACTTGCATGATATCTCTAAGCTCCTGTCATAACATTATACATTACATTTACTATATATTACTATTACATTACATTATTTACTATTATTACATTACTATACATAACTATGCATACTTACTGCAGTATGCGTGAATTTCACGTTTGGTTTTAATTTCCATTTTACATCTGAAACACAATTATGTTTTCTTGATCAAAGAGAGTAAGTGCTTGTTTTGCAGATTTTAATGTTGCTCCTTCCCCCAAACGAATGCTGTTCATACATTTACAAGACTTCGTGCAATTCCTCAGTGATCAGAATTATACATTCTGATTTTTATACAACAAATGAGTAACTCCACAAATTCACTTTAAACATATGACACTGATTAAGAGAAAGCAGATGCTATGTCTGCTTTCTCTTAATCAGTGCCTGTTCTGTCAAGTTCCTACCTTTCTGCTCTTATTCTTCATAATAGTATAATGATTTCATATGAATATCATTATCAATTTCCTAATATAATATGTACCTATAAAGGGTGCACAAGACACTATCACAGTACTGCATGATTAAATTTACATTATTACTAATTTGTTATTAACAGTATTTTGCCAAATTAATCTCTTACCTGTCAACACTACCGTATTGTTATGTATGTTATATTTCTGTCTTCGAGGACACTTCTGACTGAATCGCTCCACCTTGATCTTGGTCATCCTGTAGGTCTTTTTCCTTCCATCTTGGCATCAAACACTTGTTTTCCTTAACCTTTTACTCTCCTATTCTGTTTAAGTGACCATACCACCTTAGATTAGCTCTGCCCACATGTTCTTAACTACTAATAATGTCAAGTTCCTTCCTAATATCTTCATTTTTAATATTCTTTCTTGCAATGTTACATGGTGCTCAGCATTCATTGTGTAGAATTTATGGAGACAGAAATACACATGTTAGAGCAATTACTTTACTTACATAACACTAGATGTGTTGATCTCTATATCATTGTCATCATCAGGAAAACATATATAAACAAGACACAAGTTACATGACACTTCTTCTGGTTCCCATCTGCCATACGGCCGCGGGAGGGTAGCTATAAGCTACCATTCTAGGGAGAGATGATTATGAGCAAGGTGGTTTCCCGTTGCCTTCCTTGCCGTAAGTATTTATGACTGTAACCTGTGTGTTCACGGGGCCGGTTTGCCTGCTTGCGGGATGAAAAACCCCAGATAAACTGGCGGAAAAAACCCTGCTGCCCACGCCCAAGACCGGCTAACTTGGCTATGGCTGAGGAAGATCCTTAAGCTCCTCACGTCGTCAACGGGAATCGAACCTAGGACACTCCTTCTCCAGGCATATGGTTGCGAAGCGCAAAGAAACTAGGCTAACCGCGCGGACTACATGACACTACACAAAAGTAAATAAATCTAACTGCTTTGATAATCATTTACACTGGCCTGATCTCTTCCGAAAAAAAAAAAAAAAATTTTTTTTTCACCAAATGGTGAAACAAACTAATGATGCATTCCCCCCTTCCCTCCACTAGAGATGTAGACCTAAGGATGCAGATGCAGATGACATGCACTGGCAGATTAGCACAATGAGTGCAGGCTGAGCAATTGTCGATGGAGACTTTAAATATGGGAGATATAAATTGGAAGGAGGAACAGGCCCATGGCAAAATGGAAATGGAATTTATACAGGTATTAAGGGATGATTACCTGAAACAGCACGTGATGGATGGGGATCAGGGATTTGAGAGTGTTGGATCTGGTATGGAAGGTTTCTCAACATGTGGAATTTTCAGTCAAGAAAGGGTTTATGTGAAACCACAAAGTTGGCGATTATGACAAAATAAAGTGTCAACTTGTAGCAGCCATGTCATAAGAAGCAGCATGGAATGGATGTCATTAGTGCATGGGAAGTGGTTAGGGATTTTTTGCGCAAAGCAGTGTCAGACTACATACCCAGGATCAGGAGGATAAACCAAATAAATATTAAGTAGATGAGTAACAATATAAAGCAGAACTGCAAAAAAAAAAAAAAAAACACTGTGGAAGGAATTATAAACAAAGTTGATCAGCTTGCTCATGAGCAGTACAAGCAAGAAGGGTAAATAGTATGGAAAGGAAGGCTAAATTAGATTTTGAGAGAAAATTAACAAAGCAGGCCAAAGTAAATCTAAGAGTTTTTTGCTATTAGCAAGTGAGAGAAAGAATGATTATGGAGAGATAACTTTACTGAGTTCTGATGGTAGTAAAGTGACCGAAGCAGAAATAGTTCAGTTACTAAGTGACCACTTTGCAAGGGTATATCACCCAAATGGTGATTTTGATGAGAAATTGAGGTAGATGAATTGGAGGTACTCGGTATATTGAAAAATATCAGTGTAAATACAGCAGTGTACCTGGACAATATGCCAGCTCACATACTATGAGAATGTGCAAGAGAACTGACAATGCCTCTAATGAAGTTATTTAATCAAAGTTTCAAGTCTGGTAAGGTTCCAAGGGAGAGCAAGATAATTCCATTATATAAAGATGGCTTCAAAGCAGAAGTAGCAAATTACAGAACAAATAGTATCTCTGGTATGGTGGTTAAAGTATTAGAAAAGTTGGTTAAAAGTAGAATTCAGGAATGGGCGGATAGGAATATAATTCTTTATAGGGGGACAGAATGGCTTTGTAAAAGGTTGGTCCTGCCTCAGTAATTTATTCACATGTTATAATAAGGTTACAGCAGAATTGGATAAAGGAAATGGCTACAACATGATACTGCTGGACTTTGTAATGGCATTCTTTTTCAAATTGGAATGCAGGAGACATTGAGTTTTCAATTCTTACTGTTGCTTGATTTCCTTGATATAAGTTCTTTATGAGGGTTACTAGATGGTTTGGTATTCCTGATTCTTGCATGATATCCCACCTCAAACCTTGGAGTAATCTATGCCGCATAAAGGCTTAAGGTGAATTCCCTTGCTTTTTGATTATTTGTCTGATGTTAGATATATGATCTCTAGTTCCTCGACCTTTTCTGATTCCTGCTTGTTCTTCTGAGATTTGATGGTCTATAAAACTTTGTAATCTTTCCTTAATAATGTATAGTAAAATCTTGCTGGTATGTGAGATAAGGGCAATGGTGCGGTAGTTTCCACATTTGTTGTGATTGCCTTTTTTGTAGATTGCGATAATGGTGGAACTAGTCCAATCATTTGGTCATCATCCAGTCTTCCAGATTTTGTTGCATAAATCACGTATCCAGTTAACTGCATTCTCTCCAAGGTATTTCAGCAGATATTGAATCAGGACCTGGAGCTTTGTTATTCCTTAATTTTTTGATTGCTTGTTCTACTTCACTTCTGAGGATCTCTGGTTCCGTTTCCATATTTTCAATAGCTTCTTCATCTTGTTGAATAGCTGGGTCCTTGTAAAGCTTGGTGCAATATTCTTTCCATCTTTTGGCTGTGTCATTTAAGATCTTGTCATTTTCCTCTGAAATTATGTTAAGTTTTGATTTGAATTTTTTGGTTTTATTTCCTTAACCTTCTTGAACAAACCTGTCATTTCATTAGAGTTGGAGTGTCTTTTTATTTCTTTACAGATGTTTTGGATATAGCTGTTTCTATCTTTTTAACAAGATTTCTTAATAGCCTTGTTCAGGTAATTTGGGTTTTGCCAACTTGTTGCTTTAATTTTGTTGCATAAATCACCTATCCAGTTGACTGCATTCTCTCCAAGGTTTTTCAGCATTTCAGTTTCAGGCATTTCCTTTTTTCAATTAGTTCTAGAGTTTCTTTTGTAATCCATGGACTACCATTCTTCTTTTTTATTGGGATGTTTTTGGCTGCAGATTTTACAATGGTTTGTTTTGGTGTGTCCAGTGTGATTCAGTGCTTTGTTCCTGAGGTGTTTTGTTTTGTTTCTTGAGTTCTGATTCAATGTCCATTCTAAATTTGTTGTCCATTTGTGAAAAGTGATATCTTTTGTTGTTGTTGTTATTCTTGTTTGCTTTCAGGTGGATCTTTAGATTAGAAATTAATAATTGATGGTCTGATCCACAGTCTGCACCTGGCAGCGTTTTGTTGTAGTTGATTTGATTCTTACATTGATTTCCAGGTGCTACCCATGTGTATAGTCTCCTCTTGTGCTGTTTGTACATAGTGTTAGTGATTGTCAATTCCCTTTCAATGCAAAACTCCAATAGTTTTTCCTCCTCATTTGTTTCTAATTCCCAGTTTGTATTTTCCAATGATTCCATTTAAGTCACGTGCATTGAATCCCACCTTGGCATTGAAGTCTCCTAGAACTGTTCAGATATCCTTTCTTGATGTTGTATCCATAGTTTTATTTAGGTCTTTGTCGAATTTCTCACTCACTTCAACATCTGCATTTGTTCTGTATCCTTGTGGGTGCATAAACTTGTATCAGCATTGTTGGAATTGGGTTGGGGTTTAATCTTACTGTTATAATTCTGTCATTGACTGAGTTGTATCTTTTTACTGCTCTGTTTTTATTAACAATGATTGCAACTCCATTTTCACTGTTATGGTGTGAACCAAAAAAAAAAAAACACCTTGTTTCCCTTATGTGTCATAAAATGACCACATTCTTTCCAGTGGGTTTCAGCTAACCCTAAGATTAGTATCTTATTATTTTCCATTTCATTCTGTATTATGTCTAGTTTCCCAAGTTGCAGGAGTCCTCTGATGTTCCATGTTCCTATCTTGAAGGTCTTTCTGAGAATAGGTTTATGATAATCTGATTGGTGATTTTGAGATATGGGCTAAGGGTGTCATCAGTCTTGTCAACGTCATTATTCCTCATCCTAGTCAAATTTGGTCTATGTTGCACATTTCTTTCCCCTTCATGTGTAGAGGTACCACCCTTGGTGTGCCGAGCTGGTGGTTGCCCCTCTGTTTTAAGTCTGCATCATCATGAAGATTATCATGGGATAATAATAGAGTGGTTTCCCATTGCCTTCTCTGCTGCAGTATTATCCTGGCCATGGAGACAAACAATTCTTCATTGCCCATGGTTATCATGTTGGAGCTGTGTCAGTCCTCTGGATCTCTGCCTCTTGTAGCATACATATTACAAGAAGTTCATACTAGTAGCACTTCTGCCCATTACTAAGAATGTTAGTGGTTAGTTGATAGAGGAGGAAACACTCCTAGCCCTCAAATACTCTAATAGCTTCTGGGAGAATGGAGGACCTAATCCTGGAGTTAGAAGAGAGAAAAGAGATAGATAGAAAGTTTAAAGTAAAGAATCCCATTAGTAAGAATGTTAGTATGAGGGTAGAAGCAAGAAGTGGAAGAATAAGAGAAAAGTATGATCAAGAGCTTGAAATAGATCATATTTAGCTTTGGGACCTTGGGTTAGCCATGCCCGTGCCTGCAAGCCGCATGGGGTAAGATAACACTATTATAATTTTATTTTTTAGAATTTAAAGTAAAGAACCCTCTTTAGGAAGAATGTTAGTATGAGGGTAGAAGCAAGAAGTGGAAGAATAAGAGAAAAGTATGACCAAGAGCTTGAAATAGATCATATTTAGCTTTGGGACCTCGGGTTAGCCATGCCCGTGCCTGCAAGCCGCATGGGGTAAGATAACAATATTATAATTTTATTTTAGTTGGTTAGAATGTTTCAGATTCATATTCGTGATGGTGGACTTCAAGGATTAACATGTGTATTCTAAAGAATGAAGCTCAATTATATAAATATAAAAAAAAAAAGTTAAAATATTTACTGTAAACATATAAATATATACATCAGGTACAAATTTTTGGTACTTCATTCCTTATAAAATTAAAAGTTCTGGATTCATTTCTACCATTCTATATAACTAACTCTTTAGTACATGAGAATAATTAAATGGCCATTCTAGAATTACTCTGAGCTCAATGACATTCTTGCATACTTTGAACTCATAGCTAATTCAATTCTGAGATATGTCTAAAATACATCAAATACTTTACACAAGATTGAACACAATATTCAGCAAAAAATTCAGTTTCACTTGGCCATATGAAAACTTCGTCTGTAGCACTTATTTTATTGTTTTTGTTCATTCATTCACTCTGCCTAATCTCTCAAATTCCTTAGGATACAAAGTTAAAAGGCCTCACTTAACTACTATACTTACATATGTCTCCTTTCAGTAAGCAAGTTTCCTTAATGCATCTTTTGCTCATTTTTCTGAAGTAGGTATGACAAATAATCGTTCAGACAATAGGAATACATTTAATCGAACAGTTCCAGTTACATTTCCAATAAATGAATTTTACTGCAGATTCTATCTTGTTTCTTGGAACATATATTGCTTGCTTCTTGTATACGATGGTTTGATATACATTATACTCCCCTTCATTTATTAACTTCAGAGTTCTGTATCCTTGGAAAGTAATTAAAGATGCATATAAAAACTTTCCCGAGATTAGAGAACTTAACTTGGTAGTTTATTATACCTTTTTGGCTCTCTTTCCTTGCTTGCCTACTCTTTTTTTGGCTAGCATTCTTGTTACCAAGCCAACAATTGTTCTGAAAACAACTAACACTCATGTCCATTACTGAGATTCCAAGTGAAACTCAAGTGACAACATTGCTGTTACTACAGTGATTGCATGCCATGAGTGTTTGCCATGACTGTAAGCAAGTTTATAACTTAAATTCATTTAAGTCTACTTTTTGTTATGCAACTGCTTAGCCACATGGCAGTTCCAATAATACTAACATATACAATTGCATTAATAAATGCAAACATATTTTAAGAGTACCATATAACAAAATGTATTTCTCATTAAATAAAATTTTCACTAAGCATATATAAAACTGTAAAAAATGTACATAATAAGCAAAACATTTATGTGAGATTTTCACATGGTCACCTCATTTCTTGGGGATCAGGAAGTGGTGGAGAGAATTCAGAGATGAGTGACCAAGCTGTTTATAGGTCTGTGGAATGCTCCCTATAAGGATATGAAAGCATGTGGGTTGCAGAGTTTAGCTGACATGCAGAGGAGAGGATATGTGATAGAAACTTATAAGTTATTAAAGAGATTCTATAAGATTGACATAAAAGAAATTTTTAATACATGAGACATAGGAGGGAGAACAAGAGATCACACTTGCAAGTTGTCTGAGTGTGGTTAGTAAGGGTGTGCAGGCTAGGTTCTTTACTTGGAGAGTAGTGAATGAGTGGGATGGATTGCCAAAGGTGGTTCTGAGTGCCCCAACAGTGAATAAGTTGGAGATATGATAGGTATTGTGTGAATAATGGGTAGTGTGGGTCTCCTGCAATGAGTCTTTTGATTCTATGCAGATACACGTATAAATAATAAAGAATATTGTCTTTTCATTGTATTCATTTTTATCCTACTTCAAACTAAGTGATCACCTCCAGTTTCAAATTCTCTGTATATTCATGTATCTTGAACCTGCATGAAAATATTGCTCTAAACAGTAACTTAGTTAATGAGGCTTTTCTTATTTCTTCTCTTTTCTCCTTGTGAATTTGTACATATCGTTATGTTGAACATGGTGTTAATAACTACTAGTCTATATTCTGGGGAGAAATCCACCAGCTGCTTGTTTAGATTTGTTGCCTACCTTCTCTGATGATTGGAAAAATTTCTCAACTTCTTCCTTAGCAGAAACTTCTGTAGTACCACATGGGCACAAATAAGCTTCTTTGTCAATTTCCCCATTTTGAAGTTTGCCCATGATTGGAAGGCAATTTCAAGTTGAGTTATTTTCATGTTTGGTGTTGAATGCTATTGCTATTTCTCCCTCACCTTGATCATTATTGCCTAAATATAACATCTTATATTATTTAGTAGGATCTCACCTGGATCTCATCCAGGTGAGATGATGCCAGTTATATCCACGTGGTACTTTTTTGTTCATCTGCAAGTTCGATTTCCTTTCCATTGAATTAAAGTTACCAAGAAATTATATTCTTGTTTAATCCTTGATCGAAGTGTAAGCAAATAAAGTTTCCACATGAAGCATCTTCATGACTTAGCTACTTATATATAGAGGTTAATGACTTTTGCAAAATTTCAAATGCAAAAAAAAATGTATGTTTAATATCCCATAATGCAAAGCATACATCTTTTTGGGTGTGTATAATGCTATACCTTAAGGGAAGGCTGCTGCTGCTCAAACCGGTTTCCACCTTTTCAGGTCTTATCGGTGGGAGCTAGACCCAGAAAAGATGCCAAGGTTGAATTAATGCAAAATTGTATATTTCCCATGTATAAGCAGTAAAAAGGTATACCACTTTATTATTAAAATTCCCTAGATTAGAGAAAGGGATTTTATATATATATATATATATATATATATATATATATGTAAATATATATATGTAAATATATGTAAATAAGTTTTTTTATCTTGGGAATAATGTATATTAGGGTTACCAAGTAATTTTATAAACTTGGTTATTTTACTCCTAATCCCAAGTAAGCAAACAGTTAAGTTTGCACCTGAAACGTAGTTCAAGTCTAAAGGTGGTGCAACACCAGGGCAACTCATTGTAAAGATGGATAAAGCTCTGATCACTATTCTTAGTATTTTCCATAATGTAAAGCACATCTCACTAAGAGATGTATACTGCAATACATTATGGGTGGGGTCACTACCCAGACCAGTTTCAACCTTTTTTGAGGTCTCCTCGGTGAGTAGCTAGACCCTAAATACCAAGGTTTTAGTAATACAGAGCCTTATCAACTTTACCTATACAAGTTGCTACTAGGTGTTTTTATTTTGAATAATCTCTGGAGGAGATACAGATGTAAATAAGTTTTTTTACCTTGGGAATAATGTATATTAGGGTCACCAAATAATTTTATAAACTTGGTTATTTTACTCCTAATCCCAAGTAAGCAAACAGTTAAGTTTGCGCCTGAAACGTAGTTCAAGTCTAAAGGTGGTGCAACACCAGGGCGACTCATTGTAAAGGTGGGTAAAGCTCTGATCACTTAGTATTTTCTCACCTTAGTATTTTCCATAATGTAAAGCACATCTCACTAAGAGATGTATACTGCAATACATTATGGGTGGGGTCACTACCCAGACCGGTTTCAACCTTTTTTCAGGTCTCCTCAGTGAGTAGCTAGACCCTAAATACCAAGGTTTTAGTAATACACCTTTAGACTTGAACTACATTTCAGGCACAAACTTAACAAACAAGAAGATAAATATGGCGAGCATACATTTAACGCTAGTAAAAGTTGGTTTTATCGATTCAAAAGCTGATTTTATTTACATAATATACGAATAACGGCAGAAGCTGCTAGTTCCAATGTTGAAACTGTCGAAATTTTCAAGAAAAATCTGAAAAAGATGATAAAAGATGAAGGCTATTTGCTAGAGCAGATTTTTAACGTAGATGAAACTGGACTGTTCTGGAAAAGAATGCCAGAACGAACTTACATTCACAGAGAAGCTACATCGGCGCCTGGTTTTAAGGCATTTAAAGATAGGGTTATGCTTCTTCTTGGAGGAAATGCTGCTAGTTTTAAATTAAAACCATTTCTTGTTTACCATTTACAAAACCCCAGAGCTTTGAAAAACATTGACAAGAATAAATTGCCGGTTTACTACAGGAGTAATCCTAAGGCTTGGATGACAATTGTTTTATTCGAAGACTGGTTCTTAAATTGTTTTATTCCAGAAGTACGTGCCTACTGTCTTGAAAAAAACATTCCTTTTAAAATTCTATTGCTGCTTGGCAATGCTCCAGGACATCCTCCTCACATCAGCGATTTGAATGAAAATATAAATGTGATGTATCTACCGCCCAATACAACAGCTGTGATTCAACCTATGGATCAAGGTTCGATTGCTACATTCAAGACATTAGCTGAAAACTACATTTTCTCAAGCAATAACAACAATGGACAATGATGCTACAACATTACACGATTTTTGGAAAAATTGCGATATTAACGAATGTATCCAGAACATTGGAACTTCATGGAAGGAAGTATCGGAACAATGTATATGAGGAATTTGGAAGAAGTTACTACTGCAGGAGACACTCGAAGAGTACAATGAGCATAGTATGTTAGAACAGATTGTTGAAGAAATTGTTGAAATTGCAAGAAAACTGGAGCTAGAAATCAATATTACCAATATAGAAGGTGAACTGACTGATCAAGACTTGATTTTCTGAAATGAAAGAGTTCTAGAAGAAGAAAGGAATAATGAGGAAGATGAAGAAGTGAAATCGTTAAAAAATTTTACTGTAAAAGGATTAGCTGAAATATTTTCTAAACTAAATCAAAGACTTCAGCTACTTGAAAATATGGATCAACACACTGATCGCTTCGCCAAAGTCGAAAAGCAAATTTGAGAAGCAGTTAGATATTATCGCGAAATACATGAAGAAGAAAAGGGTAAAAAAACCCAACAGACAACATTAACCAATTTTCTGATTAAAAAAGCTATTCCTGATCGCGAGAAATAACTATATATCGTCCAAATGAGTTACAGTAACTCACCTGTTTAATTAAAGACATCGTTAATAAGTTTTTGTTTATGTTAACTAATATTTAAAGGAATTTCAAAAATACACCATTTTTGATATATGTTTGTATTTTTTTTATTAAATTTTTCTTTCTTAATTTTGCATTTATTTATATGTATATGTGCTAATAAATAATTTATAAATGTTTATGTAAGTTTATATATTTTTAACCATTTTAAGTTAAATAGAAACCTAATTTATGAAAATATAACCGAAATCAAACAAATCAAAATTAAAAAAAAAAAGCCCTCGACTTACGACGGAGACGTTGGAACGGAACCCCTTTATAAGTCAAGGACTACATGTATATACTTATGTATCTTTCTTAAAGAAAAAAGTGTATCACTAATAAAACAGAAATTCAAAAAGGCCCAAAGACACCCACTCACATGGTTATTAGTTAAATTTTATTTGCCGTCACTTTCTGACAGTAGCCGCAATTTTTGTGGTTTAAATTAAATTTGAATTAAATCACTTCCATCACTTGAAACACTTTGGCCATCTTGTTCATACTGCATTGGCAAAACGTAATTTTCAATAATTCTGAAGGTTGATTTTTTTTATTACGAACTCTAATTAATTGTTGAGATCCACTTTTAACTAGGTTGTTAATCTTGAAGCAGCCAGTAAAAACTGCGTGATTTTTCTGGAAGATGTTTTATGGAGGAATGCTAAAGAGTGTTCAAAATTGAGAATTTTATTTTCCTAGTGTGAACTTTCATATCTCTGATTATAAATAGGAAATTTACAGTTATTTTCGAGATTTTGTAAAAGAAAAGGGGTTTTCAAGATACGGAACTGTTTCTGTTGAAAAAAAAAAAACTTGTTCAACTTTTATTGGAAGTACAGCTGAGTTAGAGAGAAACAGATACTCTTTTTATCTGAAATATTATGGACCCAGATAAGATGTGATTTAGTTAATTCTCATTTTAAATTTTGAGGTGTGGTTAAAGTTCTGAATACACTCGGGTCTCTTTTTATGTGGATTTGAAGTTATGCGGTATAGTACGCCCACAGATATGAGACCTTCTGACACTTCTGCACATGTCAACAGAAGGAGAATCCATTCCGATAATAGGATAATACAGCATTTCCCAAACTTTTCCTACAATGGAAACACTTCACCAATCCTGAAATTTTCAAGGAACACCTTGGTTATTTTGTAATGTATTAATTAATAATTAATTGTTAATTTAGCTGATGATTTATGATTTATTTTGTAATGTAATAATTAATTCTTAATTTAGTTGATTTTTATTATTAATTAATAATTAATTAATAATAAAAATTCTGATCACCAAAAATTTATAATATTATTATAAGTTCTTACGAGTGAATGCAGACTCTTTCTCCTGTGTGCTGATAGTTTTCCCCTCCTTTTGTACATCCTGAAGATTGCTTTGTAGACTGGATGTGGATGAATCACTATCTGTTGCATCATAAACACCTTCAAAAAGAGATTTCTTAACAACAAAATTAAACAAAGTCCCTTGTCTCTTATTCATATTAAAATTTAAATCTGTAGGCCAATTACTTTTAAAAAATCACGGCACTATGGTTTCGAACCCTACAATATGAACTTGTGAAGAAAGTATTTAGTATTACTAGATCTTAGAACCGGATACAGACTACCTTGGTCTTCAATTTCAGTGGAAAAATTTTCTTTATACTTCCTTTGCTGATTGGTCACTAGCATTTACAACACGGATGTTATTTTGTTCAGTTTTGAGAACAGAGGATACGGCACACATTGTTGTAATCGGCTTGCAGGTAAATTTTATGATCGGTCATAAACAGCGGTATTCCCTTTCCCGAATGGTGAAAGGTTTCAATGTGCGAAAATTAACGATAATTCATGAATACTTCCACATTTAAAAATACACGGCTTGGTCATCACTAACGTTTGCTACACAGATGTTATTTAGACATTCCTGGTGACTTCTCGCTGAACACTTATTCATCTTCTGCAGAACACAGTTTGGGAAACCCTAGGGTAATCAATCCATATTGTGGGATGAGTTGTTTATTATTACACGGCGGAAAATTAACTTCTCTTTTATGATCGTTGTAGTTTTTAAAGTGGTAACTATTTTGCTTGTATAACAGTTGGAAAATTTTACCTATAAAACACGTGATTTCGCATGTTGTTGACCAATTCGTTCATTCAGCGTTATGAATAGCATGTTGCAGCACATTCTGGTGTAACGTGATAACATGTAAGCAGTGAGTGTTCGTGAAGTTTAATTTTGCATGTGAGTAAGTTTGTGTTTGTCTTTTCATTATTGTAATTGTATTGCTAATTTTTATTTTAAAGATTTAATTTGGCCCAATGGAGGAAAAAAAGCACCAAAGAAAAGCAATTTCTTTGGAAATGAAAATTGCAATTTTAGATCGCTTAGCAAAAGGAGAGGGATCTGTGGCAACTGGTAAACATTTTAATTTAGGCGAATCTACTATAAGAGCAATTAAAAAGAATAAAGTCGCAATAAGAAAATCTGTCTTTTCTGGCACAAAACTAAGTGCCAAATTATCATCGTACTCAAGAGATGTTTTATTAGAAAACACAGAACGAGTGCTCGTAATTTGGATTGAAAAATTAACTCAAAGACGAATTCCTATAAGTGGTTATTTAATTAAACAAAAAAACTCTTCGGTTTTATGAACAGATGAAGCAATTGGAGCTTCCCAGGCTGATAAAGAATTTTTGGCTGGTAAAGGATGGTTAACCGGGTTTTTAAAAAGGAATGCACTTCATAATGCGAAGATTACAGGTGAGGTTGCAACAGCAGCAGATGAAGAAGCAGCCAAAAATTTTCAAGAAAAATTAGCCAAAATTATTGAAGATGGTGGATATTGTCCTGATCAAGTGTTTAACACTAACGAAACAGGATTTTTTTGGAAGAAAATGCCTAGTTGAATTGACATCACAAAGTCTGAGAAACATGGACTGGTTATTACTAATACCATGTTCCAACATAAAAATGTGCACAAATTCACATGGAGAGAAGAGGCGAGGAATAAGAAAAGTCTCATTGACTATGTTATTGTTGATAGTGATGTTTTCTCCCTGGTGCAGGACACCAGAGTGTACAGAGGATTTGAAATTGGAAGTGATCACTATTTAGTCTTGAGCAGGATAAAATTGAATTTCATATCGAAAAAAATAACATGTAAGAAAGTTTTAAAGCGAATAAAAGTTGAGCATCTCTCAGATGTGAACTATAGACTAAAATACACAAAGATTATTGAAGAAAAAATGAAAGAGTTTGAGAACAGGAATCAAACCTTGGAGATTCAGTGGCAAACTCTGAAGAAAACATTGATTGATTCTGCCAGAGAGGCATGTGGTGAGGTTGTCTGTAAGGATAAAAAAATCAGAACTCCCTGGTGGACATAGGAAGTTAAAGAGTCAGTGAAGGAAAAGAAGAAAGCATATCAAAAGTTTCTGTCAAATAAGTCAGCTTGTGCTCTTAGAGAATATAGAGACAAATGCAAGAATGCTAAACACTGTGTAAAACTAGCTAAACAAAAGTCATGGGAGGACTTTGGCAAAAATATAGAAAATAAATATCAAGAAGGTGGTAAAATATTCTGGAGGTTGTTGAAGCTTAGGAATGGAGGAAAGAGTGCTGTAAAAGGAGTTAGAGATGATAAAGGTGACATGAAAATGGGAGAAAAAGATATCCTTGAAGTACGGAGTAATTACTTTGAAAAACTGCTAAATGAAACAAGCAGCGATGATAGCACAGTGGTAAAAAACACTGATCAGGCATGCAGTCAGGAATACATATCCATACTTGAAGTAGAAAAAGCCATCAAAGTCTTACAGTATAAAAGTGGCTGCTCTGCATAGTTCAGAAAGCCTGGACAGAGGGATGAATTCCCGATGATTGGAGTAGAGCTCTCATAGTACCAATATATAAAAAGGGAAATAAAACTGAATGTGAGAATTACAGAGGTATTTCCCTACTGAGTGTTCCTGGCAAGATCTATGTAAGTATACTTGAGAAACGGTTGAGAAGAATTGTGGAAGAACAAGCTGGATTTAGGCCAAATAGAGGCTGTCAGGATCAGATATTCACTTTACGACAAATAGTCGAGAAAGCATGGGAATATAACAAAGATCTGTATTATTTAAGTTTTGTTGATTTGGAAAAGGCATATGACAAGGTGCCAAGATAGAAGCTATTCAATATGCTGCAGTTATATGGTGTCAATGGGGCATAGTCTTTATTTGAGTTGTAAGTCAGCAGTGAGAATGGAAGGAAGTACTGGAAGATGGTTTAATGTTAAATCTGGTGTGAGACAAGAATGTACATTATCCTCTCTGTTATTCATTATCTATATGGATCACATTATGAAGGAAAGTGGTATTAAACATGATATCAAAATTGGAGATGTAATGTCAGCTCTTTGCTTTATGCAGATGATGTTATACGTCTAAATAAATCCACTACAAGTCTGCAAGATTCTCTGACGAAATTGAATAGCTGTTGTAATAGATATGGTATGAAGGTCAGCAATAAAAAGACAAAGACAATGAAAATAGGCAGAATCATTGAAAATGTCAACTGTGTTGTGAATGGAGAGCCTGTGGAACAAGTAAAACATTTCAGCTACTTAGGCAAGATTTTTACTGAAGATGGTAAATTAAATATGGAAATAGACAACAGAATCAACAAAGCTGGTATGGTAGGAAGTCAATTCAATAAATTCATATTATTATTATTATTATTATTATTATTCCTGATACCTCCAAGGAGTCCGAAGACTCATCGCGGGAGGACATCTTCAACTGTCTCTACACCTTACCTCTACTACGAATCAACGCCATCTACTGCCCACCTCCAACACCACCACAACTAGTAATTTTTGTCTGTAATATATGGAATAAGAGAGAAATTAGTCGGAACACTAAATTAGCTGTATACAAGACAGTGTTCAAACCAGTTTTAACTTATGGATCTGAGAGCTCGGTCAGAAGTAAAACACTTGACGAAAGACTAGAGACCGCAGATATGAGAGTCCTGAGAAAGATTATAGGCGTGAACAGATGGTATCAATGACAATATCATATTAAAAACGAGGATGTTAGGAAAGAACTTGACATTGTCAGCATCCAGGAACGCGTTGGCAGAGCTAATCTCAGTTGGTATGGTCACTTAAACAGAATGGGTGAGGAAAGATTAGCAAAACAAGTGTTCTCTGCCAGGTTGGCAGCAAAACGACCCAGAGGAAGACCAAGATATAGGTGGATTGATACGGTACAAAGTGCCTTAGACGATAGAAATATAAGATCTGATAATGTTGGAGTCTTGACAAGTAACAGACTGATTTGGAGTAAAATTGTAGATAGGAAGTTAGTAATGATGTAATTTTTGTCATGTAGTACTATCATATCCTGTACACCCCTTGAGGGTACATGTCAGGAATTTGATGATGATGATGATGAAGTGAGAAAAAAACTGAGAAAAAAGCAAAGCAAGCAAAGAATGAGTGACGTTACTTTATAGCAATGCATCAGGAGATCGAATGTTGAAACCTCTCCTAGTAAATAAATTTCTAAGACCACGTGCTCTAAAAGGCAAAGATATAAAACAGCTGCCAGTACATCGGATGGCTAATACAAAGGCCTGGGTAACAACTGCTGTATTTACTGAATGGTTCAATTGCTTTGTACCAGAAGTGGAAACATATACGAAGCAAAAAAACTCCAAATTTTAAAGTTTTATTAATTGTTGACAATGCACCAAGTCATCCGCATTTAGAACATCCAAATGTGCAGGTAGTGTTTTTTCCACCCAATACAACAAGCAATATTCAGCCATTAGATCAAGGCATAATTGCTACTTTTAAAAAATATTACGTTAAGCACACTTTTCAATTTATATTGGATAAACTAGAAAATGAATCATTAACAGTAAGTGACGTTTGGAAAAAATTTTCTATTTTGGACTGCTTAAATCATGTTGCATCTGCTGTCACTGAAATAAAACCACAAACTTTAAATGCCTTCTGGAAAGCAGCTTGGCCTGGATGTGTTGCAAACAGTGCAACCATGCAAACAGCTGAAATCGTTACTTTTGCACAGGAAATTGGTTGAGAAGGTTTTGATACATTTAGCCAGAATGATGTAGACATTGCTTGTGGATAATGCCTTAAGTGACGACGATATTATTGGATATCGATTAACTTTAGATATTGTCGAAGATCCAGAAAACGATAGTGAAGCAGAAGAAAAACTTGCCACCCCCCCCTCACTGCAAATATAATTCGAGGTCTTGAACTGTGCAATAAATTGGAAAATCATTTTCTTGTTAATGACACAAATTCTGAATGAGCCTTTAAATTCCAACGTGAGCTGAAAAACTATGTCTGGATATTGCGAGCTGTATAAAAAATTAGCGAAATCATCATCACAAAGTTTAATCACTGATTACATTGTCAGAAGAAAAAAATCAGCACAGAATGAGGGTGAAGCTAATTCTGTTTGTGAAGAACCATTGCCTTTACCATACAGATTTGATGCACTGACTATCTCTTCTGGTGATGAAAGTGATTTTGCACCAGTTTGCAAATGTTGCCGAATATTGTCTAATAGCAATGATAATTCTGATGACAAAATGTAAAAAAAAAAAAAAAAAAAAAAAAAAATTGTTACTTTTCAATAAAATTAAATGAATAAAGCTTTAAAATAAACTTAGGCATTCTTATTTTCCTGATTTTTCATAAACTTTTTTATGCGATTTTAGGTTTATTTTAATTCATTGCTTCAGCTTTATGCGGTTTTAGAAAATTATGGAACGTATCCCTAATTTTTCAACGTAGGTTTAGGCCTTTATTGTGCAATTTTTTATATGCAGTTTTCTGTGGAACATATCTACCCCATAAAAAGAGACCCGACTGTATTGTAAATTTCTTTTAATGTATTTTAGTATTATTAATCTGTTATTTGTTTTTATATATAGAAGTGTGAAGACTCAATTTACTTAATTATTATTTAATTTAAGAGTGAATTTTGAGAATACAGAAGAATAATCATAGCAAAAAATGTATGTACAGTATATCCTGAATAGAAATCTGATACTGCAGGCAGCCTATTTTTACATTTGGCATAATTGATGGACAGGTTTAATAACAGTACTTCTACAAGACTCTTAAACCTTTTTTCAGCATGGAGCATCAATATAACAGATATTCTTTCCTAAGACAAATTTTTAATTACATAGTCTTACAAATAAAGTAATTTGATATGGATTGAATAGGCTTTTTTTTTTTTTTTCTTCAATGAGGCATATGGGAAAATCTCTAAGGAATTGATGCTGTTTTATACAAATACAAATTTTATACAACATACAAATTTGTCTTTGAGCAAAAATAGGTAATTACATGTAATACATAATTGCATGTGCTGAATCGTAGCAAAATGGTGCATCATTGTATCAACACAGTACTCTGCTCTAGAATACAGATAGTTATAGTATTTTTTGCTGATTTGCAAAGTATATATAATATAACACTTCCCAAACCAGAAAGGATGGAAGCAATTATATTATCATTTTCATCCTTACTTTACCCAGACTTACACAAATCAAAGTCAGGCGAAATTATCTTCATACTGGCTTCTTGTGCATAGAAAACAGTTGACTTCGTATCGAGCTGTTCTTTGCATCCCACATTGCAGATGTTGTGGTAAGAGTCATTATCCAATTTTGTTTAATTTTTATTGCAGTCTCATTAGTAGGAGTTAAACCCATGGAGATACTGACAGCTCAGTTTGGCAGAATCATAGTTACAATGTGCAAGTAGCAAAACAGCAAGTGATCATATTATTACAATATTTGTGAATTGTAAAAAATCGGTCAAGTATAATATACATGGCTTGAAAAATTTTGTTTCCTAATCACAGTCAGGCAGATATCTCACTAGTCAATAAATTATAAATTAAAGATACCAAGAAATTATATTCAGCAACTATCTGTTGTCAGCCTGCGTGTACTCTATCAGTATGTTTAATCATGTGTTTAATCCCAGATTTCAGTTTATAAGCTTTTGCTAATGCTGTATCTATTTTTAATTCTGTAACCACCGGTAGTGAGGCAATATGGTAATACTTATATATATTAGTGCATTTATCTGTCTGAAGAAAAAATTCATGCATTTTATAAGTGTTAAAAGACCATTCATTATTATTTTTTTTATTAATGTACTATTTTTCACTACATTTTCATTTCTAATAATTTTCTGAATTCTGATTATCTATGAAATATTTCTGATAGACAGGCCCAGTGATAGATCTAAATATTGAAATGTAAGTGGATGACATAATGATAAAATTATCCTGCAGTTGATAGCATATGTTGTCACATGCTTGCAATTTTAAGTTTTGTTCTTATTGTGTTTCTCTCTTTGTAATTGTATTGACAATGACTAGGAAACCTGGGTGAATGTTCATGTTCTACAAATTCGCAATTTTTCCTAACGTAAGTGGTATTCTGTTATTGTGTGATAATTTTATCAAGCAGACCAGTGATGTCATATGACATGGCAGCAACTCAGAAAACAATCAGAAAAACATTTAGGTTTGAATCAAAATGAATACTTCTTGCTGAACTTTTCAATTTTATGGTTTACTATTAATTGTCCAATTCTACATATCATCGGGCAAGAAATGAACTAATTACTGCTGCCCTATGTGTATCTATTTTAGGATGATATGCCACAATTAATAGATTACCTCATGGTATGATTGAGTGTTTTTAAAGATAAAATGCCATGTGCATATCCTATTCTCTCATCGGTCATATTTCATTGCAACAAAACAGGCATTTGTAATAACTAGTATTTCCCAATAAAACTTATTTTCCAATAAAACTGATAATTAGACTGAAACGCCTTTTTTTTCTTTTTTTTTTTACTCATCAACTAAACATTCTTACTCATCATGAATGAGTAGACAAAGGCATTTTTCAACCCCAGATCATATATTTTTCCAATTGAACAACAAGAAAAAAAAACTTGCAGAAACTTGTCTGCATGGTTACTGCAGGAAGAAATGGGGAAAAAAATTACATTAAGAAAAGTGAATGATTTATATATTTTCAAAAGATGGAAATGGGCTGTTCTGTTGGCATGTGTAAAAAAGATAAGTTCTTGAAACAAAAGAGTACTGTTTGATAAGCAAGTTTTAAGTTGAAGATGCACTTCATTTTGCTTATGTATAGTTATATGATAGACTATTCTATTTTCCAGCATCTTCTATATGAAGAATACATTAAGAACTGAGGAATTTTGCAGTCATAGCAAAGCTAGTTTGATGCTATAAAATGCAATTAATGGGAATAGTTGTTGGGTTCCTTGACTGTAATGTCTCTTCATCTCGTTCACTTTTCAGAAGTTTTTATCATCATTCTTTGATTCTTAGGAAGCCAACAGTGATTCTTCATCCCAGAGTTGCTTGGATAGTATTGTTGTAGCTTCATAGTAGAACAAAGATGATATATAGTTACAGTGAGAGTAGTATATATCATCTTTGTTCTACTATAAACATACTGTAACATACTGTAACATACTGTAGAAAGTGTCAGCCCAAGTTCCATAGGTGATTCTAAAGAAAATTCACTATGGAAATTGTCTAGTGTAGCAGACTATTCTTGTTCTTACAAGCTGCTATAGTGAAAATTGACCATGAATATCTTTCTAGACTGTAAGAAAGAATTTTAAGTCATGTGTAAGGCTCAGTAATTTTGCCCACATTTGGAATTCCAAATACAGTTGAAAATAGTTACTATATACTGTATTAGACTTAAATGATACATGATACAAATATTGACAATTCAAGCAATTGTTAACAATACATATTTTTTTTAAAAAAGTTAAAAATTGTAGTGTATACAATAAACATCTATAACTTAGTTGTTGTATACATATTCAAGAACTTTTGCCACTCATTATTTATTATGCATGTGAAACTAAAACACTTAAATCTGGATGCCACTTAGATTATTTTATACCTGTTTTCAAAAGTAACTAGTTGGTAACAAAAGACTGCAGTGATGGAGCTGCTAGCGTATATAAAAAAATTTCATTTATTACAATAAGAATGTTTTTCATTCATCTGCAAAAATATAATTACTCTTCAGCTTTGTCCAAAAAAAGTTGTTCAAGCAAAATATTTAAATTTGGATCCCCCCCCCCTGATTTGTCCCTTTTAGTTTCCATATGGTTCACTTTATTTGGAATTTTCTCTGATGGTGTTCTTAAAACACACCCAAACCATCTCAGTATCCTTTCTTTTCATAACGTGTCGCTTGTCCATATCTTTTTCTTATAACCTTGTTCCTTATTCTGTTCAGTTCAGTTTAGATGTTACTCCTAGAATCTTCCTTGCCAAGTCATCACTGCTACTAAAAGCATTTTGATTTTTCTAGATTTAAATTTGTCATCCTTGGGCCTTGGATTTGCTGACTTTTGTGAAGCCTACCAAAGGCATAACTTATAATAAGTTTATCGATGTCTCCATTATTCTATGATTTTGCTGAAATTATCAATCTGCTCTTGTTTCATTCTGTGTTAATATTTACATTCTTCCTATTTGCTACCTTGTGTCAATTTAGCTGAATTACTATGCGTCAAAAATTGCGTGCATTTGAACGTCTCTTGCCTATCAGTATCTGCTGAACATTTTGCTTATTTTAGTATCATCAATACTAGTGCAAATGCACCTTACACCTTGAGATGACAATTGTGAAGAGACTTGGTACACTTCT
The DNA here is from genome assembly GCF_054136105.1 of Typopeltis vanoorti. Classification (NCBI taxonomy): domain Eukaryota; kingdom Metazoa; phylum Arthropoda; class Arachnida; order Uropygi; family Thelyphonidae; genus Typopeltis; species Typopeltis vanoorti. Next base: position 38,508,400 of record NC_143571.1, read on the forward strand.
TCAACCTTTTGGTTCTGTCCACTGCTGGACGAAGGTCTCCCCCAAGATTTTCCAGACCACTCGGTTTTCTGCCTCTCCCATCCATCTCACTCCTGCAATTTGTTCCAGTTCATCCCTCCACCTTCTTCTCGGTATTCCTCTTTGTCTTGCTCCATCCATCCATTGGTCTCCACTCTGTTGTTTTTCTAGTCCATCTCCTGTCACTGCATCTAGCAATATGGCCAGCCCATCTCCACTTAGCCTGTTTAATGTATTTTACAATATCCATGACACCTGTTTGAGATCTTATCCAGGTACTTGTCTTCCTATCTCTTAATGTTATTTTTAGCATACTTCTCTCCATGCGTTGTGTTGTTCTCAGCCTTTTGTTTAGGACTTCTGTTAAAGTCCATGTTTCTCCTCCGTATGTTAGGACAGGAAGTATGCACTGGTCGAAAACTTTCCTTTTTAGACTCATAGGGATGTCACTTCTGAATATGTCTCATTTTTCCATAAGCCATCCATCCAAGGTGAATTCTTCGTTCAATCTCTTTTCTTTGGCAATCCTCAAAGGATAACAATTGGCCCAAATATACATATGAAGTAACTTGTTCTATGGTTATGTATTTATTCATCATTATTTTTGTTTTTACTCTATTTATTTTTAATCCAATTACTCTGGAGGCTTCATTTAGCTTATTTAGCCTTTCTTCCAGATCTTCAAGATTATCTACTATTAGGACAATATCATCTGCAAATTTCAGATGATGCAGCCTTTTTCCATTTATGTTCACTCCTTTTGTTTCCCGATCAAGGCTTCTAAAGACTTCCTCTAGTGCAGCTGTAAATAATTTGGGAGATATGGTGTTGCCTTGCCGGATACCTTTTTGAATTGGGAACTTTTCACTGTTTTTATATAATTTAATTATAGAAGTTGCATTATTGTAAATATGTTTTAGTGTTTCAATATATGGTTTCTCAGTTCCCTGGGTTTCAAGTGCTTTTAGTGTTGCAGATGTTTTAACTGAATCAGATGCTTTTCGTAGTCTATATGCCAGCCTGGTTGGCTGAGTGGTTAGCATATCCACTCTCCACCCAAAAGGCTGTGGGTTCAAACCCCACTGTGGGCATGGATGTTTGTGATTATCTGTGAAGTCACTAATGGTGGTGGGTGGCAGATGGCGATGGTGTGGTTGCGGTTCATTGTAGTTGGTGGATTGAGTGGTGGAGACAGAGTTGTAGAGTGGGTGCTGTCTGGCCTATATAATAAATAATATAGGCCAGACATTAGGGTTTATTGTATTCAATTGATTTTTCAGTGAACTGTCTTAATGTGTGAATATGGTCCAAAGTATTGTAATTCTTTCTAAATCCAGTTTGTTCACAGGATTGCATTCCCTCTAGTTTAGATTTTATTCTATTATTTATAATTTTTGTGATGACTATATATATGGTCGGGAGTAGGCTTATAGGTCTGCAGTTTTTAATTTCTTCCTTATTGCCCTTTTTAAAAATTAATATTAGAAGTGACTTGTTCCAATTTTTTGGAATTTTTCTCTGTTTTAGGCATTTATTAAAGAGTTTAGTCAGCTGTTTGATGACAGGACTTCCTTCCATTATATACAGAATGTATACTTGGTATACATTCTGTTCTTGGTATACAGTATAGCATACACATAGGTGTTGTCGTGACGTTCTATTTTCATGTTATGTTCTAAATCCGCCATCTTGGTTCAAGTCACTCTTATCAATATAACAACTAATTGCAAATTGATCACCGATCCAAAAGTAGGGAAATTTATAATTATACTGCACCACCCTATTCTTAGATTAGTCTATATAAAATAGTAGGATCAATTTTTAATTAAGTTAGCAGTCTCTTCATTTATTTAGGCCGAATTATTTACTATTCCACTCGGGGTTCCTGCAAGATTCGAATATTTATGAACGGTGCAATAAAAAGGAATTCAGGCAAACACAATATTTTGATTAACAAAATAAAACATTTAATATATGATATATATAACAAATACAAGAATTCTGCTTTAAAATGAAACAATACAATCAACTTAATACATCTTGCTAAGTCACTCATGCCAATTCAATGTTCTAAACTTTCACATACAATTCACAGTTTCAAAATCACAAGCTTTCTTAACTCAAGTTAATAAAACGAAACTTCTTATTTAATCAGTCTCCACATATCTATCAGCTGTATTTAATGTTTAAATTCACAGGAAGCACTAATCAAGGTAGACAATATTCCAAGCAATCTTATTCCGGACTTTGAACTTCGAAGATATGTTAATGTTAGAACAAACAAACAAGTATGACTACTCTTACCAGATACAATCTTCAATACATCAATTAATTGTGAGCACACTTATGAATTAACTTATTTATGTTAGCGGAACACATTAATAAAAATTCTCCAACGATTTAACTGAATTACTATTAATCGCGCTTCACTACTCTAAAAAAAAGCACATCAATAAGGCATTGATAATTCTCCTTGTTTACTTTTCTCAAACTAGTTAATTTCAATATAATTCTTCTCAGGGCAACATAGAATTAAGACGTAATCCTAGACTAACTGGAACTAATCAGAATTTTTCATTGAATGTCCAGTTCTTTATTTATCCGGTTACGGCATTAATTTTCCTTTACAACACAGCTGACTTCACTTGCAGGTAAGTATATGGTTCACTATGTTTTGGCTCACTTCTAAACACTATTCTCATGAATTTCTGCCCTAGAGAACTTATAATTTTCTTCCACTTCCTTTGCTTGTATCCTACCTTCCTTTCTGCTCTGCAAAAACTTCCCCTCTTCTCTCTAATTAAAAATCTTCTCTATTTTTCTTCTCCTTTTAGTCCGAAGGTCACGCTCTCTTCGACTCGTGCTTGTTTATTTCATGCGTCTCCATGACAACAAATGAACGCAAACATTTCACTAATGTAATACAATGCTCTACTACTACATGAGTGATTACATAACGTTAAATTTTCACAAATAAGAATAAACAGAATATTTGAGCTACTTAATCAGTTTTTTATTACGTATAGAATTAATTATAATAATACTTTTCGTTACATCTTATATATTTTAGTTATTATAAATTCTGCATATATTATTGCTTAATAAATTAGTAGTAGGTTAAGTTTAGAATAAATTTTTAAATAGTAATCCTAAATTAAGGAATAATAAATAATTTTTATACAAATCATGATTAATACAAAATAAGCAATGTTAAATGTGAATGAAAAAAATTAAATTACACAACGTAGTTTCATTCACAATTTAACAGTGCCATGTTGTTTTGCGACCAACTTTTTAGAAAGTTAATTTACATTGTATTTACAATAGCTTCTTAAAAATCAAACTAGTCACTGACAACATGACACTGTGTATACCTACTAGTTGGATAACAGTAAATTTCCCATCTCAAGAAGAAAGTTGCACTAGCATTGTTTTACGGATTGAAATTATAGTGGCCATTGGCAAGCAACATGTTTTTAGGAGCGGTTATTAGAAAATGGTGCCCATAACTTACCGCAGACACTACAGTTGTTATTATTTGATAATAGTGTTAGCAGAGCTTGAAATATTTTGTGTTTGCTCACCAATCAAGTAATTAGATGTCAGCTTAGGTTGAATACCATTTGTCTAATACACTGCTTGGAAAGAAGTCAGTGGACACTGTAGTGTGAGAAACAGTTTTTTGGCATCATCCTTAATAAGATGTAGGACCTCATTTCACTCCGTTGACTGCAGCAACCTATGGGAAATATTATGCATGTGGAATATTTTCCACATGCGTAAGATAGCGACGATCAATGGGAATTTTGGACCATTCTTTCTGTAGGCATATATTGAGGTCCTGGACTGTTGTGGGGCAGACATCCCTCGACCTCACCTGATGCTCTAGTTCACTGTTTCTCAAAGTGTGGTACGCATACCCCTGGGGGTACACAAAAGGTCTTCAGGGGATACATGGCAATTTTCGGCTATGCATCATTAACACATGGAATCATTATATTTCTCAACAAATAGTGCAATTAGAGACAACCGGGATAAAAAAAACGGCAGTAACTAATGAATCGCATCTCCCCTCCAACAGAAACTTCTGTATAGACTCAAAACCATATGTTGCCGGTGCAACATATGGTTTTGCTCGACACCACCCCATCGCGAACATCTTAAAACTAAGAAATATATAGTGATTGTGTTTCAGATATTATGGAATTCGGTTGAAGAGAATTAACATTTCAACTCAACTGTTGAAATGCTAATTTGTCTTTGGTTCTCGCGATCTTTTGTTAATACCACACCAATCATATGTACTTCTTCATAGCTGCTCTATGTATCTCAAGGCTTGTAAATTAGTTTTGAAATGACACTTTTCTTTATAATTCTGAATATTCTTTAATTTGATTGTTGCTAATCAAGGTACAGTTATAGGAGGTATCATGTCAAACCACCTCAGATATATGGGGTCCCTAAAATTCACAACCCCATTCATCCAGTAGTTGACATCCTAGACAATTTTACCTATAAATGCTAAATCGTTATCCAAATTACTTTCCCCTCTAACAGGCAACTCTTCCTCATTTATTAAAATTCTCTTCACTTTAAAACATTAATAAAAAAATTGCATCCTGATAGATTGACATCATGTTCAGCTTTGACATTATTTCTTTTATTAAAACATTAATAAAAAAATTGCATCCTGATAGATTGACATCATGTTCAGCTTTGACATTATTTCATTCTTTACCATTGTACCTTTGTCAGAGACCCTTGACCTCATTAAGCCACATTTCCTCTCTGACATTTTTGAATTTATTCAGTCAGCATTTGTTCTGGTTATTTTTCATGGAAAAAGAAAAAAAAATTCAAACAGCCAGATGAGAATGTACCTCCCACTCATGCACGCGCACACACACACGCAAACAAAATCCCTAGCCAATTTCTATATGGAACATTTGAAAACCAGGCACCTCAACACCAGTAGGTGCCTGGACTTATGGCCTGAACATGTCACACATATTTTGAGTGCATTTAAACTGCCAACATCCAAAAATGCACTTCATGATAGAAAAATAAAGTAATAATTTCTTCACTTTCTAGACACATTAGTGTTCTAGCAATGACACAACTACCAACTGGTTCATTACCCTTTTCTGTTTATGGAAAATCCACACACACACACATGGAAAAAAAAAAATGCCACACCCACAGTATGGCATCATTAACACTTCACTGAGCCAGAGCTAATGGTTTAAATGATGTAGCCCGTGATACTGAACTCTGGTACCTTCTCAACACTTTATAACCTATGGCTAGAACCCCTATAAAATGGATAAAATATTGCATGCCTCCCCACATCCTTCCTGTAGCCATCACACAAAATATAGCAAAATCATTCCCATCTCTTATATTCATGGTACATCAGAAAGTATCGCTAAAGTTCTCCACAAATATAATCTCCATACTGGCTGTTTTCATATATTCCCTTAAGGATTCATCCTCTTGCACATCCTGGAGGGTGTCAAGTTCCTTATCCTGCAGGTTTTTTTATCTCAAGCCTATACACAAGAGGTTGGTTGATCACTCTATAGTATGTTAGTACTGTGTATGTGAAGTGAGTTGGAAAATGAGAACCTTGTTTATATTTGATTCTCTTAAGGATCAACTTCATCCTCTTGCATTTCCTGGAGTGTGCAAAGGTCCTTGTGACTGTAGATTTTTTATGTTGAGCCCACACATGAGGTTGGTCAATCACCATATAATACATTAATACATTGTATGGGTAGTGAGTTGGGAAAAGAGAATAGTGTTTACTTTTGATTTGAAGACCTATATGTTGTATTCCTTGGGAAAAACGAGAGGAAAAGTAACTTGTTCTGTTAGTTTGGAATTGAACTGTGCAGGGATGTTGGGTGGCAGCTGTATGTGTTTCAACAGATTTAGTAGAGAGTGGAATTGCTGATGGTAGTTCATATGAACATTTATCATGGAAATATTTATAAAAGATACATATTGCAGAAAACAAACCTATGTGAGAGTGATTGGAACAAGTTGGTAAGAGATACATTATTGATCAATCTGATTGCCTTCTTCTGTTGAAAGTTAATTTTTCACTTGGTTAGAGTATAATAAATTTAGTTTAATCCTTTATCCAAGTGTGAGCAAACAAAGTTTGCGCCTGAAAGTATCTTGGATAAAGGATTAAACTAAATTTATTATACTCTAACCAAGTGAAAAATTAACTTTCAACATCTTTCTCTAAATTCAGAGTAATTTATTAAAAAAGGGTGGCACACCATTTGGCAACTCCTATAGGTAGAGATGACCTGCTAATGCTTCTGCCTGGTATCTCCACTTGGGCCTGGCTCCCACTGAAGAGACCTCAGTGGGAGCCAGGCCCAACACTGAAGGTCGAAACTAGTCTGGGTTGTGGCCCTTCCCTTAATGCATAACATTAGACATATCCGCAAGGAGATGTGTTTTGCATTATGGGAGATACTGAGATGGGAGTGTTGGTAGCTTGCTCCACCTTTGCAAGGAGTGCCTTGGTGTTGTACCACCTTACCCCAGTCCTGAAGATACTTTCAGGCACAAACTTTGTTTGCTCACACTTGGATAAAGGATTAAACTAAATTTATTACCTTCTTCTGTATTATTGTCAGGTATTTTGAGGAAGCTCTTAGGGGGATCATCCTATATGCGAAAACAATATTCGATAGTTCACCAGATTTGTATAAGACCTGTATGTTCTACATACAGGAAGCTGAGGAGGCAATGGCTGTGATGTGTTTATGCAAGCACCTGATGTCAAGGTAATTCCAAGGAGGAAAATCTCATCTTGTAAAATTTGATGTGGTTACTGGAACACCACTGAAGGATGGCATGAAGATCAGAATTGAGGGCAGAGAAAGGTTGATGCTCTGTAAGCTGAGGTGATTTGTTCAGTGAAAGGTTTGTCAAATGAAAGGAGTGGAACACAGCAAAACTGTGTATTAGGTTGACAGTCAACTGAAGTGAATCATTGATATACAGAAGGAAGAAGATTGATGAGAGAACAGACCCTTGTGAAACCTTGGCATTAGTTTAATAGTGAAAGGAGGTTAGCCTACTTTGGACAGACTAGATTTAGATCTGTTAACATTTGTCTTGACAAAAACAAAAATTACATCTGCAATCAGCTGTATTGCAAATTGGGACTGGCAGCCCATGCTCTGGATACTTCTCCACGCAGGATTAAATGGAAGAAGATACCTGTGCTACATAGAAGTTATTATTGGTCTGAGAGATTATTTTTAGAATCTGCATCGAATGTGAAGCACTCTCTCACCTCAACAAGTATGGCAGCATTAATTTGCCAAAGATATCTGGGTGACAGCCATTCTGGGACCAAATATAGCCTGACCTCTCCAAATGAACTTTATGGTTATCTGGCCCTTAGAGGATGCATTGTTAGAATTTTAATTATTTCTACAAGTATCTATTTTAACTGTTTCTACAGCTGTATAATGCTGATTTGAAAACTAATGAAATATTAGGAAATTCAATAAATTAATTATTTGTTTCTTTTGGTGATGTTGAAACCATGAAATATTGTTATGAATAACCACAAACACCTGACAAATTTAGTTTAATCCTTTATCCAAGTGTAAGCAAACAAAGTTTGCACCTGAAGTATCTTCAGGACTGAGGCAACTCGTAGTAAAGGTGGACCAAGGTCTCAGTATCTCCCATAATGCAAAGCACATCTCCTTGCAGACATGTATAATGCTATGCATTAAGGGAAGGGCCACTACCCAGACCGGTTTCGATCTTTATTGAGATCTCGTCAGTGGGAGCCAGACCCAGAAGTGGTGATACAAGTTGCCTCAGTCCTGAAGATACTTCAGGTGCAAACTTTGTTTGCTTACACTTGGATAAAGGATTAAACTAAATTTATTATAATCTAACCAAGTGGAAAATAAACTTCCAAATTCTTTCTCTAAATCCAGAGTAATTTAATAATAAGGTGGTACACCTTTTGGCAACTTGTATAAGTAAATATGATCTCTCCATTGCTTCTGCCTTAGTATCACAACTTCTGGGTATGGCTTCCACTGACGAGACCTCAATAAAGGTTGAAACCTGTCTGGGTCGTGGCCCTCTCCTTAATACATAGCATTATACACGTCTGCAAGGAGATGTGCTTTGCATTATGGGAGATACTGAGACAAGGAGTGATGAGAGCCTGGTCCACCTTTATTATGAGTTGCACCAGTCCTGAAGATACTACAGGTGCAAACTTTGTTTGCTTACACTTGGATAAAGGATTAAACTAAATTTATTGTAGTCTAACCAAGTGGAAAATAAACTTCCAACACAAACACCTGAACCTCTCTTTATATAAGTTTTTAATTCTATAACTAATTTGTATAACTTAATATTGAAACAAAAAAAACTTATCAAAAAAAAAACTCATTTATTACTGTTTCTTTATTAATATCACATACACAGTTGAAGAGTAAAATTTGCTTTATTCATGTACACAATATGAAGGTATATATTAAGAATATGGTGATGAGTATATTGCGATGATATGAATGTGGTGATGATAATTGTTTTATTTAGAATTTAAAAAATACATAAAAAAAACCCTACCAGTTTTGTAAGTCATAGGATTTATATAGACTGGAGAAAGGTGTAACAGAAACTGATTAAAAAAAAATAGAAAAATTACACAACATTATGAACTTCCAAGAGCATAACTGAACTTCCTTCAGCTTGAAGGTGTAGCATGGAATGAGGAGTTAGCTGAAAAAGAGATCAATGCAGCTTGGGGGATTTTCAAAAACTATGTAGCAGATGCAATGTATTCCATCGGTGAGAAGGTTAAATAAGGTAGGTGTGAGATGGATGAATAAAGAGATAAAGCATGCGATACAGAGAAAAAGGGCTTTGTGGAGGCAGCATAAGAGAAGTGGAAATAACCAATTTCATGAGATCTACAAAGACCAGGCAAGGAGGGTGACTTGGTTGGTGAGAGTAGCTAAAGAGAAGTATGAACAGCAGTTAACTAATGAAGCCAAAAAGAATCCTAGGGAGTTTTTTCGATATGTAGCCAGCAAAAGAGAGAATGATTATGGAAGGATCACGTTGATTGGAGAAAATGGTATAAAGACAGCTGTTGCAGAATGTGTGGTGGAGATGCTTAATGAGCAGTTCATAAAGATCTTTCAATCTTGTGAATGTGACTTCATGGAGAGATTGAGAGCAGTTGATGATGGGGAGGAAAGACTCACTAAGTGAGCAAGAGGTGTTTGGGGAGTTGAGTAAACTAGATGTAAATAAGGCTGTGGGACTTGATAATATATCACTGCGTATTCTGAAGGAAAGTGCCAGAGAGTTAACACCTGCCTTGACATATTTTTTTAATACGAGTCTTGCATTTGGTCAAGTTCCTAAGGAGTGGAAGGAGGGCAAGATTATGCCACTTCATAAAGGAGGTGATTGAACTCAAGCATCAAACTATAGGCCTATCGGTGTATCAGGTGTTGTGGTTAAGTTGTTGGAGAAGCTTGTGAGAACTAGGATCCTGAGTTGGGTAGACAACAATGGTATAATCTCTGATGGATAGCATGGATTTGCTAAAGGGAGGTCACGTTTTAGTAATCTATTTACTTATTACAATAAAGTGACTGCTTCCTTGGACAGAGAAGGATACACAGTAATATACCTCGATTTCGCAAAAGCTTTTGATAGAGTACCTCATGATAAGTCAACAGTCAGACTAGAGCAGATGGGGTTGGATATTAGATTAGTGCATTGGATTGGAGACTGGCTATCTGATAGGTATCAGCAAGTTGTGTATGGGGGTGCGATATCCAGGAAAAGGAAAGTCACTAGTTACTATTTAACTAGTGACTTTCCTTTTATCCATTAATATACAAGTTAAATAGTTACTATTTAACTTGTATATTAATGATAATGGCGAAGATTTGGATGGAGATATTCAGTTGTTTGCAGATGATGCAAAGTTGCGACGAACCATAAAGAGTAGTGAATATGTTGTAGCCTTGCAAGAGGACTTGAATAAATTGAGTGATTGGGCACGGAAATGGGGATGTGAGTTCAATGTTGCAAAATGTAAGCTTTTAAAATTTATAAAACAAAGATAGGATGCAGAATTTATGCTTGGTTAGAATATATTGCTGGAGGTAGAGGAAATAAGAGATCTGGGGGTGATAGTGGATAAGGATCTAAAATTTAGGGGACACATCGCCAAAATTGTGAAGACAACACAAAGGCTTCTGGGAATGATGCAGAGGACCCTGACGTGTAGAAGTAGGGATTTTCTTGTTCCGTGGTATAAGGCTTTCATTAGGCCACATGTGGGCTATTGTGCCCAGATTTGGTCACCGGGTTTTCAGAAGGATGAAGAGATGTTGGAAAGGGTCCAAAGACGACTGACTAAGGTAGTTTCTGACCTCTGGGATGTTGAGTATGAGGAAAGATTGAGAAGATGTAATTTGCAGAGCCTGGTGGAGAGGAGGAAGAGGGGAGATATGATAGAGACCTACAAGTTGGTAAGGGGTTGTTATAAGATCAATGGTGGAGAAGTTCTACAGAGAATAGTGGGAGATTAAGGGAGAACCAGAGGTCAGCCCTGGAAACTGTATAAAGAGGGTGTGAGTAGGGGGAGTGAGTGGGAGGTTTTTTTCATGCAGAGTTGTGAATGATTGGAATGCCTTGCCTGAGAGTGTGGTGTCTGCAAGGAGTTTGAGTGTGTTTAAGGCTCGGTATGATGAGATATGTGTGTGATAAAAGGACCTCCTAGATGAGTCTTTGACTCAATGAGGTCTTTGGGTAATAATAATAATAACAGAATGAAATCCAATTAAATCAAAGAACATATATGAAGTAAAGATATCTAGTTAATACTGTCGTGTTCTGTGCATAGTACATATCATAGCCATGGTCTCTGAGGATGCCAAATTTTTATTAAAAGATCAAACTTCTGCCTTGGTGTTTTGGTTGCACTATGTAAGGGTGTGGAGCATTTCTGAGGCTTGACTTTTCATACAAAACAGTTCATAAATATAGGGCATTTCTTTTTTTTTTTTTTTTTTTGCTATATTACTTAATGTTTGTTGTATGAAAGGCTAGTCTTAATCTGTATTCTCATCTCTTTTCAAGCAAGAGCAGTGAATTTTATAGAGTTCCAATTTTTTTTATGGATTGGTGTGACAGCTTTGGAGGTTATAAAATCCTTGAAATTGTAAAGCAGTGAAAGCCACTACAATGTTATAGTTATGTAGCATTGCTTCTGATTTTTCTACTCATCAACTAAATCTTCTTACTAAGCGGGCAATATACAGAGCAAAGAAATCCTTTTTTCAAAGCCTGCTTATAAATGACTATTTGTCATCACTTCTTCTTTTCTGTCCTCAAGACAGGTCGAGTCCCAATTTAATAAGAACCTTCCACCGTTCTCTGTCCAAAGTAAGCTCTTTCATGTGTCAACAATATGAAAACATTAATGAAGAAAATGGTCGTATTTTGCGTAAGACTTTCAGTAGATCTACAAATTTAGAACAGCTAATAATTCCTGTTGACATAATTCTGATTGTACGATCAGAAACCTTCTGATTTTGACTTCTCAACATCACAGACAATGTGCAGTCAGAAGTTTCTATTTTCATCCTTTTCCTTTGGGCTTCATATTTGCAACCATTTGAACAGTATTTTGTTGAGTATGATAAAATTTTATTCATTGTTCTCTGTGTGAAGACTATTTTTTTTTAACATATTGCACAACTTGTAATACACAAACACACACACATTATGATGATGATTTTGCCCACAGAAATCATAAACCTATAGCACATTAACATGGGTAAGCTTATGGTTAGATAATCTGATCTTTACTTGCTACTTTTCAAGTCAATTCTGGCTCTGAATAAGCAGAATAGTGGCCTCATATTGAGCAGTGAAAATCATACACCATAATTTACAACCATCTGTGCCACAGTGGAATTTGGTTTCACAGCATGTTGGTTGTTGTAGATGCTGTCCATTTGGACAATCAGGCTGGAGCTGTTAGTGCTTTTAATATGTTTGTTTTGTGCTTATCTTTCTTTTATTACATATATTATAGATCAGAGCATTTTAATAAATCAGTTTTACTGGCATAATTAATATTAAGAGAGTTCCAAGGTTATATTTTGATGTGTAAAATTGATTCAAGGCATATACAAGAGAGCTAATAAAACATTCCGAGTAAAACAAAAATTGACATTTTGAATTTATGAGTTTTAATCTAAAAATAAATAATTAAAAAAATGTTCGAATGATATAATCACGTAATCACAAGAAAGATATTTATTTAACCAAATATTTCGGTCTGGAAATAGCAGACCATCGTCGGTGGTATTACAAGAACAGTTTAAAAAATATACAAGCTAGAATACTAACAATAGATCGTTGAAATTAGAACATGCCGCGTGATGTTATATCACTAAGTATGAAACGAAATATTATGAAGTAGAAACATGATTGAATTTGCTATTAAAAAAAAAAAAAAAAAAAAAAAAAAAAAAAAAAAAAAATTAATGAGTAATCTTGATTAGGCTTTCCCAGATTTTTGATATAGATATGCAGTCATTACGATTCAGGTTGGGATGATGGAGCAAGGCCTCCACGCTTTCCTTGAACAAACGTTCGAACTTGTAACGGGATCTATGTAAGAGGCGCGTCTTGGACCAAAGGATGCTGTGGTCAGTTTCAATCCCGTGTTGAGCCAAACCAGACTTTTCAGGTTTATTGTGAAGAATGGATGATTGATGTTCTTGGATTCTTTTTTCAAGAGAACGTCCAGTCTGTCCAAAGTAAGAGAGATCACAGTTGCAAGGAATTTGATAAACTCCAGGAAGAGATAAAGTTGAGCGTTTGTCTTTAGGAGAAGGAAAATGAGAAGACAATTTGTTAATAGGAGAATACGTAGCTGTTAAATCATATTTCTTCAAAATTCTTGCGATAGGTTCTGAAATACCGGAGATATAAGGAATAGGTACTCGACGTATTGAATCTTTGTTGTTTTGTGGAGGATTATAAGATGTAAGAAGACGTTGAATACTTTTTTCAGAAAAGCCATTGAGTTTCATGTGTTGCTGGATAGTAGAAAGTTCTTTCTGTAGATAATCAAAAGTAGAACAATTAGTTTTGGCTCTTTTGATGAGACATTTTATAATTCCTGTTTTATAACATGGATGATGGGCTGATTCTTTCAGAATATAACGACCTGTGAATGTTGGTTTCCTGTATACTGTAGTTGTAAGAATATTTGAAGATGATCGGATGAGGAGAACGTCTAAAAAAGATAACTGGTTGTTTTCTTCTAATTCCATAGTAAACTTTATGCGATGATGTAAGGAATTAATACTGTTTAAAAAGGAAGATAAAGTGTTTTTACTGTGAGGCCAAATAGCAAATATGTCATTATATATCTTACCCAAAAAGATGGTAGAGGGAAACTAGATGTGAAGAGGACTTTTTCTAAATGTTCTAAATAAAAGTTGGCTAAAGCTGGAGAAAGAGGACTTCCCATGGCTGTTCCTTCTACTTGGCTATAAAATTTGTTTTGACATATGAAATAACCAGAATGTATAACGAAATCGAATAGTTTTATAATATCTTGAGGAAAGATGTCAGCAAGTAGTTTTAAAGTTTCCTTAAGAGGTACATTGGTGTATAAAGATTCTATATCAAAACTAACCATAAGATCTGTAGGTTGTAATGAGACATCTTTTAATTTTTCTAAGAAATCTGAGGAGTTTTTTAAAAAAGAACTCGAGTTGCCAATGTAAGATTTCAGTAATTTAGCTAGATATTTGGCTATACGGTAAGTAGGAGAATCAATGCAATCTACTATTGGACGAAGAGGATAGTCAATCTTATGGATTTTTGGAAGGCCATAAAATCTAGGAGGTCTTGCAAAATGAGTTTTAAGTCTTTCAATTGTGTCTTTATCCAAACTGATGACTTCATCAAGGAGAGAATTTAATTTCTTTAGTTGTCTGTTGGTTGGATTATAATCATAATTTAAAAAGGAAGATTATAATCTTCCTTTTTAAACAGTATTAATTCCTTACATCATCGCATAAAGTTTACTATGGAATTAGAAGAAAACAACCAGTTATCTTTTTTAGACGTTCTCCTCATCCGATCATCTTCAAATATTCTTACAACTACAGTATACAGGAAACCAACATTCACAGGTCGTTATATTCTGAAAGAATCAGCCCATCATCCATGTCATAAAACAGGAATTATAAAATGTCTCATCAAAAGAGCCAAAACTAATTGTTCTACTTTTGATTATCTACAGAAAGAACTTTCTACTATCCAGCAACACATGAAACTCAATGGCTTTTCTGAAAAAAGTATTCAACGTCTTCTTACATCTTATAATCCTCCACAAAACAACAAAGATTCAATACGTCGAGTACCTATTCCTTATATCTCCGGTATTTCAGAACCTATCGCAAGAATTTTGAAGAAATATGATTTAACAGCTACGTATTCTCCTATTAACAAATTGTCTTCTCATTTTCCTTCTCCTAAAGACAAACGCTCAACTTTATCTCTTCCTGGAGTTTATCAAATTCCTTGCAACTGTGATCTCTCTTACTTTGGACAGACTGGACGTTCTCTTGAAAAAAGAATCCAAGAACATCAATCATCCATTCTTCACAATAAACCTGAAAAGTCTGGTTTGGCTCAACACGGGATTGAAACTGACCACAGCATCCTTTGGTCCAAGACGCGCCTCTTACATAGATCCCGTTACAGGTTCGAACGTTTGTTCAAGGAAAGCGTGGAGGCCTTGCTCCATCATCCCAACCTGAATCGTAATGACTGCATATCTATATCAAAAATCTGGGAAAGCCTAATCAAGATTACTCATTAATTTTTTTTTTTTTTTTATTTTTTTTTTTAATAGCAAATTCAATCATGTTTCTACTTCAAAATATTTCGTTTCATACTTAGTGATATAACATCACGCGGCATGTTCTAATTTCAACGATCTATTGTTAGTATTCTAGCTTGTATATTTTTTAAACTGTTCTTGTAATACCACCGACGATGGTCTGCTATTTCCAGACCGAAATATTTGGTTAAATAAATATCTTTCTTGTGATTACGTGATTATATCATTCAGTCTTATGTCGCAAGTATCCTTAAAACAACTAAAAAAATGTTCAAAAACCTAATAAGTTGGAGAAGATGGTCATTAAGACCATCTTCTCCCTTCTTTCATATTTAAAAAAAAAAAAAAAACACTGGATGTGATATGTAAACATATTTATGTGTTGAGTTAGTTTTGATTGGCCTGTCATATCTGTTGATCTAATATTTGCTGTCAGGTTAATTTAATAATAATATACCATATTTCATGCACTATTTAACTTATAGATTTCATCTATAGGTTGAAGTACATCACTTCACTATATATTGTATCTGTGTGATATGAATACCATTCTAATTTGTCTTGTCTTAAAATGTAATCCATTAAATGTTTGTTTATTAAATGTTATAATTATTACAAATCACTTAAAAAAAACAGAACTTCCCTGTGATTGAGTCCATGTTTGTCCTTATTAGTTAATTTTTAGATAGTTGCATAAAGAATTGTTCAGAGTTACATCGGAAGACCTTGGAATATTATAAGTCTATTTAATCATGCTATTTATTTAAAAAAAAATAGATCATTCCTTAAAAAAACTAATAATTCTAATGTTAGTCTCTCTCTCTTTCCCCCATTCATTCATTTATTCATTCATTCACAGGATAGTAAGTACTGTTCTTAGGTGATAAGCTTTCCATATAACTGTATAAGTTGATAGTATTTTATGTTAATATTTATTCATTAAGGATATATCTTGGAACAATTTTTATCATTTAAAATACTCTCTCCTTTCCCTAACATGCAAGGCTCTTTGAGCTCCTCTCCTTTTAAGGATAATGGCTTTGTATGGAGGACTCGTAAAGGTTTGTGATCTTAATCACACCTAGTACATATTTGTGTAACTGCTTTCATCTTGAATCTTGTCTCGTTAAATGTTTTTTTTGTATTCATTGTTAACTAAGGTAAATGATAATTCTTTTTGCTGTAATTACTATTGAGTAAACTAATCATGTAATACACTAAAGGTGCATGTGATACTTTAACTTGTATATTGTTTCTCTTCCTTGTTTTACAGTTTTCTCCCTATCCCTTTCCCATTTCTTATCTACCACTTAGTGAAGCTGTGTTCTTTCAGTTTAAAATATGTAGATTTTTTTTTCCCTTTAAGGTATTAGTGTTTGTGTATGAAAACAATTGTTAATTTTAGTTATGTCCCACACCCTATACACAGTAGATATTACTCAGTTTTTTTTTGGAATTTAGTGCATTGTCATGAATATAAATCCTAAAGTAGATCTCTTGATTTAAGTTTAGGAAGTTAAAATACAATTTCCTACAATGTTATAAATTAAGAGTAGATTCCAAAAAATGTTCATATTCGATAGTATGTCATAAATTTCATTAAAGGGCACTTTGTAGATTAGTGGATTGGGGAGAAAGATTTCAAAATATAAAAATTAACATTGCAATACTTATGGTTGAACTTATACAGAACATTAATATTTAATTTTGTGCTGGAAAAGAATGGAAAATTCTCTTGAAAGACTTCCTACCATTGCAGTGTTTGTATTATTATTTTATTTTATTTACGTATTTCTGAAATTTGTCTAAAGTGGTCAACTGATTTCTTCTTTTGTTCGGTGTTAAAATTATTATTCTTTATCTGAAATTTTTATGTGATGTTAGTTGATGTTAAGATAAATTTCATCTTTTGATAATTATATATACATTTAACACTTGTTAGCTAGAAAATTATTATTATAACAATGCATTGTTTGTCATCATTACAAAAGCATTGTCAAGGATGTTTAAAATTAATAAAAGGAGCAGTATTTAATAACATCGATGCTACTAAGAATGTGCTGCGGTAAGTTTATTGGCATCATTTTCATAGCATTTAGCCACGGTGAATAGTCCAAATCTTGAATTGTTCAAGTAATTACATTTCAGTCTTTATGTTACGATAGTAGTAAGTTCCTTTTACTTCTTTCACTCCTTGCAAGCTAATTAAAATTTCAACTTTTTTCATCAGGCTTAAAATTTAAGATATTTAGATGGTGCATGTAACATCATGGCCTTACTATAATTGATTAATTTCATATTTATTTAATAATCACTAGGACAATATGAAATTCAGGTTTGAAATAGAAAACAGTAATTATCACTTGAGGTTACCTCAGTAATGAAAGAACTGTTAATAAAAACTCAGGTATGCTTTTATTAACAGTTTGTCACAGACCTACAAACATGGATGTGTCTACACAAAGACACATCCGTGTTTGTCCAGCGAGATGTTATCTTCATTACACTAGCTATCAGGAACAACAGTATTTGTTCAATAAGTTTTAAAAGAGGTATACCATGAGTAGACATATCGATACAAAATTAATAACGGAAAAAACTCGTACAAAGATTATTTAATAGTATAATTTTCGCCTGTGTGTCACAGGCATCTTCAGTACATTAAGCTCAAATTAAACAATAACTGACAATTCCAAAAAGCACCACCTAAGTAGCTGGTGTAAGATAACTAAAAAGGTCAACAACTTTCCTAAAAATAAAAATAAAAAAATAATTAAAAAAAAAAATCAATACAATAAAAAATTAGGAAAGATTAGCTGATTTGCAAATCAGCTAATCTTTATCTACGTTTACACACTATCACCTTCAAAATAGTCCCCTTGCATAGCAATACAGCATTCCTGCCACTTCTGGAATATGTCCTTGAAGTCTTCTTTTCGAAGTATCAAGCACCTTCTGCGATTTGCGCTGGATCTCCACAATGGTGTCAAAACAATGACCTTTGATCTGGATCCTCATCTTCGGGAAGAAAGCAAAGTCTGCAGGAGCCAAATCTGGCGAGTAGGGTGGTGCGGGAGTGAGATCATGTTGTTTCCACTGAGAAATTCATGTGTGAGGAGAGTTCGGTGACAGGGTGCATTGTCGTCGTGGAGCATTCAGTTTTTCACACACCACAGATCTGGCTGCTTTCGCCGAATGTCCTCCCTGAGACACCTTAAAGCCTTGCAGTAGAACTTGCTATTGACAGTCTGGCCCCCTGGGGATGAATTTTCAATGCACAATGCCGCGAATGTCGAAAAAGACGATGAGCATGCACTTGGATGAGCATGCTCTTGAAGCACGTGCACCACTCAAAACACCTCAAACGACTCATTGCAGCATCACCGTAAACTTGCTAAATCATGTCAAATGTCTGTGGCAGATTTGCCCAGTTTCATGCAGAATTTCACATTCGCTCTTTGTTCTTACTTGCTGTCCACGATGAAAACGCGCATGGTTAGAATAGTACCAGTTGCACAGCTCTCGATGTACACAGGACGATGTCTTTTGGCACACTGACTTATGAAGGTCGGTGCTCCATGTGACTTTGCATGCAACCATGTGTTGCCATCTGTTGGCATGTTACAAAACTACTCTCGAAACTTTTTGATACCACCTTGTATAATGAGGATGGAATAATTTCAAAGAAATAATGCTCAAGACTTCAGAAGACCTGATATCTCGAAGGAAAAATAGAAAGAAATCAATGACTAATGAAATAATAATTATCTGAGAACTCCAGGGAGTCAAAGATTCATTGATGGAAGCTATACATCACCCAAACCAGCTTTCATACCTTCCCTTAAACTCAAGGCAAACTATTCTACTCACACACTGCTCTGTGTGAGAAAAACTTATCTTATCCCTTTTTTTTTTTTTGACTGCATACAAACTTAACTTCCATGGATGCCACTGTGTTCTCTCCCCATCTTCCTTATAATGAAAAATTTCATCATACGATATCCTATAACATCATTCAGAAGTTTATAGACCTCTAGCATATCACCCCTCTTTCTCCTGTCAACTAGAGTCTGTCATCCACATACTCTCAATCTGTTCTCATAATGCTGATATAATTCTTCTCTGCACTCTTTCCACAGCTTCTTTATCCCCTTGGAACTTGGGAGACCAGATCTGTGCATAATGTTCCAGGTGCTGTCTTATCAAGGCCTTGTAAAGAGGCAACATGACTTCCTTATCCTTGCATATCAAGATTCGCCTCAACACTGCAATTATGGTCTGAAATGTATTTGCAATTTTTGCAATGTGACCTTTGAACTTCAGATTCCTATCCACCATTATGTCAAGATCTCTTGCCTTATCGGTTTCTTGTAGCATAATATCGCTATTATAATATGCCACTAGAAATCTCATCACTCCAAAGCGCATAATTTTACACTTACTAACATTAAACTGATAGCCATTTTCATTTGTTTAAATTTCCAGTGTATTCAAATCATTTTCTGAGTGTTGGATATCAGTTTAATGTTAGTAAGTGTAAAATTATGTACTTTGCCCTGATTGCTTTGCCTATCTTCTCATCATCAGAAAACAATTGCACATCTCCTGTTAGAACCTTCCTTTTGTGATTAATGTATAGAATAAACAACAATGGCTGAAGGACTGAATTCTGAGGTACACCACTAGTCACCTTAAATCTGGCAGATTCACTCCCATCATATACCACTTTTTGATATCTGTTTGTCAATCATCCACTATTATCTTATCCAAGTCAAGAGTTTATATTCCAATCCTGTATTCTCCAGTTTATGCAACAGCCTTTTGTGTGTGGTATCTGTCAAATGCCTTAGTAAAATCCAACATTATAGTGTATCCATTCCCTTTATCCAACTCGATTGTAACATTTTTATATAAATATGAGCAAATCACTAAACACAACCTTCCTTCACTAAACCCATGCTGTTCCTTGTAGAGTATAGCTTGTTTGTCCCCATTTCTGTATGCCAGTTCTTACCAACTTCTCTAAAATATTCACCACCACACCAGAGATACTGATAGGTGAGTAGTTAGACACATCGGTTTTTGCACCACCCTTGTACAACGGACAAGGGTGGTGCAAAAAAGTCCTTCCATTCCTGAGCTGAGACTCAAGTTATACAAACACATGAAAGGCCTAGCCAATTTCGGTTGAACATTCCTTTAGCATACATTTAGCATATATGTTCAGCATTCCTTTAGCATAGACAGATATTCCATCTGTGGAATATCTGTAGAATTTGGCAATAGAATTCCATTCTATTGCCAAATTCTTATCCAGGCTATGCAGCAGCTCTTCAACTTCGTTCTCATGCACCTCTATCTCTTTTTCAGTGTAACAGTAGCACTGTACATCATGTTCCTTACACCTGGTTGATATATCTTAGCAAAGTGAACACTCAATAATTGAACAATTTCATAGCTTCTGACACTATAGTACTATCTGCATTCAGTAGTTGTTTTTCCACATTCATTCTTTCTTTCTTTTGTTTGCAGCATAAGAATAAAATTCTTTTGGATTGCCTTTGGTCTGCATAGCCAATTTCTTTTCATACTCCGATTTAGCTTTCCACACAATACTCATTATTTTCTGGCCTGCACTTTATATATTTCATATCTCCTCTCACTCTTATTCTCGTGACATTTTTTCACATAATCTTCTTCTTATGGATCTCTTGTTTAATAAGATTGCACATCCATTTCATAATGGAGTTAATTAAAAAAAAAATGAAAAGAATATTAAGTAAATATAGAAAAATTAAATAAACTACTACAGTGTAATGAGGTAAAGGACACAAGTTGAGTGGCAGATGTCAAGAAATTAAAAACTCCCAATATCTATGACCAGAAATTCACTTGCTCACTCACTACTGGTGAGTTATCAGAGAAAAGTGGCAAGTGAAATTTCAGCCGTGTTCTAAATTCATTCAAAAAAATATCTATGTGACAAAAAATATATGATGCTACTTTATTTTCTTTGCATAATTTGCACATTTTTTCATTTTAAAACATCATTCTCATCTACTCTGAAGTCATTTTATTATAGTTGGCTGCCATAGTTTGTATGAAAATGCTCACAAAGATATGCCTTGTTGCTGTTTTTTAAAGGTGAAGTACTTTGAATCTGGAATGATAACAGGTGGTACTATTTTTTCTCTTGCCCTCTGTTCTGAACTTAAACTTACTGGGCATTTGCTGGTTAATTTTGAAATAAGTAATCAAGAATTCTCAAACAGCATTTTATTTTATATGACCAGCAAGTCATTACCATTCTTCTTACGAAAATCGGAGATTACATTAGAATAAAAAAAATAAAAAAATGAATAAATCAACACAATTTTCATTTGTTTCGCTGTCAACTATAATACAAAATAAGATGAATTTATATTCTTCTTATTCTAAAATGTTTGGAACACCTTAAATGTCTTTTTAATTCATCCTATTACACAGCTAAATTCAGTAAATCATTGACCATCTTCAAAAACTTGATAGTCTTGCTAAACATGTTTGTAGATACAGCCTAAGTAGCAGAGCAATACCAAAATAACATGAAATATAAAAAATTTGCATCAGTTATTGCTGATATTATAAGAATTACTTAAGGAAATCAAAGCCTGCAGTTGCGTGAGTCTTCTACATGCTTCTATATATATTTTAAATGAGGAGGAACTTGTCTGTCTTTTATATGAGATATATAGATAAAAGTTGAAAGAGGCATTTGCTTTCACATTTCCTCTCCAAAACCTAACAGCTGCAGAATACTTAGATGCATCTATGATTTCTTGCCATGGAACAAACTAGTAATTGGTTAGCAAGTCCTTGACAATGGGCTATTGGCAAAATTGACACATGTCGAATCTTGTATCAACACAGGTTGATACAATATATATCTTGTCTATAACTCCACACACGCGCGCACACACTGTATTATGCATAATTTGAATGTGGTCCTTAAGATCAAGTATCTGCATTTGGAAGAAATGGAAAAGGAGATAATGCTGTAACATCAACGCTTGTTAGAGGAAATGAAGAATGTACTTCTTTGCAAGAGGAATCAATTTTCTCTTAGATTTTTTTAGCTCTGTTCAAGTAACTATCACTGATTTTTCAAAAGGCAAACTACAAATTTGCTACTTAAACAAAATATCTTGTGAATTGCATCCTGAACACCCTGAAAGAAAGAGTGTTTCTTTCAGGGTGTTCAAGGCTGCTAAAGCATGCAGAGAGATATTCAAATGTTGATGATAATGTTATTTTCGACCACTGAATATTATACAAGTAAACATAAAACTGGGTTTAATTAGTTGGAGATATGTGCAGAAGTATAGCCTACCAGTTTCACTGAGTTTAAGGAGGCGGCCTTAACAGAAACCAAGGAATGGTCCTTGGTGACATCTGGAAAACACTCATAAGATCATTCAACACATTGGAGTTCAACTCTGCAGCCAATTATAGAAAGCACCTGTATAACAATGACTGCTAACATACACGCTCCATGCATCTGTTGTAGCATTTCATTTGAATTTTGATAATATTTAGCATTCGGTTATGTTTTAACCTGATACTTTAGCTCGTTTCTGTTTTAAGCTGTTTTTGTTGTTTTTTGTGTGCCCAGATGAAGCCAACAGTAAAGTCGGCGAAACTAGTAGGCTATATTTCTGTACATATCTCCGACCAATTAAACCGAGTTTTGTATGTTTACTTGTATTCAAATGTTGAATTTAAAAAAAAAAAATGAAGGAATAATGCATTTGTTAAAAAAATGTTGGTTAAAAATGAATCAGAAATTGCTGAAGATTTTTGTATTTTGATACATTTACATGAATATCTGGAAGATTTTTGGAAGGAAATTAAGATTTTCGGTCATTGTCAATAAACTTGAATAGATTCTGAGTTCATAGTTGTGGGTAAATTTTGAAACATAAAAGATCTTTTTGAAAGAATAATGAATAATAGGTGCAGGTTTACATTCTTCTCAAAACTTTATGAAATTGCAGCTATTATATCAGCAAGTGACTTCATTATATGAATGAGGTTTCAGTCAGAATGCAATAAAAGGGAAGTTGAGGCCATTAGTGAATTCCTTTACTCTTGATGATTTATTGATGACACTCATGAATGGTCATTCCATATTTATTACAGGTGGCACTAGTGGATAAGCATTATTTTGCAACTTGGAAAAGACATACTGGAGAACATAGAAGCTCTTATGTAAATGAACTGTAAAGTCAGTGGTAACACTGACTTTGGTCATTTTAACACTTTGAGTCCTAGACCTACTGGGACTTAAAGAACCCTGTGTCCTGACCATTTTTAGCTCTATTTTAAAAAAAATTGCTGTGCAGTATTTCTATGGAATATCCAAATAATTATGTTGGGAATTTTTTTCCCCCATTTGCTAGACTATAAATACATATTTAGCTTAATCCTTTATCCAAGTGTAAGCAAATGAAGCACCTGAAGTATCTTCAGGACTGGGGCAACTCATGGTAAAGGTGGATCAAGCTTCACATCACTTGCCTTAGTATCCCGTATTGCAAAACACATCTCCTTGCGGACATGTATAATGCTATGCATTATGGGAAGGGTCATACCTAGACCAGTTTAGACTTTTATTGAGGTCTGTTCAGTGGGAGCCAGACCCCAGAGGTGATACCAAGGTTAAAGCAATGCAGAAGTCATATGACTTCTGCCATTGCTATACGAGTTACGAAACCGATACGATTATTACTTATACGAGTATTATATATATATATATTATATATTTATATATATATATTACCTATACGAGTTGCGAAAAAAAAAAGTCCGCGCGGTTAGCCTAGTGGCTATGCGCTTTGCAACCATATGCCTGGGGAAGGAGTGTCCTAGGTTCGATTCCCGTCAGTGACGTGAGAAGCTGAAGGATCTTCCTCAGCCATAGCCAAGTTAGCCACTCTTGGGCATGGACAGCAGGGTTTTTTTCTCAGTTTATTCTGGAGTTTTTCATCCCACAAAGCAGGCAAACTGGCCTTGAGAACTTAACACTACAGGCCATAGGATATACCGGGGCATAGGGATGACCACCTTATCCTGTAAACGGATTGAGGTCCGATGATCAATGGATCCTCGACACCGCAAGGTAAAAGAGGGTATAAAGAAGATGAGATGATGAGAGTTGTGAAAAGGTGTCACACCTTATTAATATATTACTCTGGATTAGAAAATGATGTTGGAAGTTTTTTTTTTTTTTCACTTGGTTAGACTATAAATTATATATTTAGTTTAATCCTTTATCCAAGTGTAAGCAAACAAAGTTTACATCTGAAGTATTTTCAAGACTGGTGCAACTCATGGTAAAGGTGAATCAAGCTTCACATCACTTGCCTTAGTAATCTCCCACCTATGCCCATTTATTGAATGCCTGAATTGGCTTGAAAATGTTCCAAAAACAAAAAATATTACATAAACAAAAAATGTAAAAAATAATAAAAAAAAAAATCCTTAGTCCACTGAATGGTACTAATACTGTGTGTGTGGGTTAAGACTTAACATCTCAAAGTTTGGCAAACTGATGCATATCAATCATGTTATGAAGGAAAATGAGAGATGTTAATCATAGCTGTTTCTTTTATGTAGATCAGGGTTTCTCAAACTTTTTCTACGACAGAACACTTCACAAATCCTGAAATGTTCATGGAACACCTTGATCAGTTTGTAATGTATTAATTAATAATTAAATCATAATTTAGCTTATTTTATTGTTAATTAATAATTGATAATTAATCATTAATGATTGATAATTAATTTTTAATTAATTAAACATCAATTAAACCAACATTAAATTAATTTGTGCTGATTTTCTTTGACATATCCCATTCTGATCACCAAAAATTTAGTGAATGCAGACTTTTTCTCTTGTGCGCTGGTTTTGTAGGTTAGGTAAATATAAATAAAATACATGAGTAAATCTAAGCATTAAGAATAAACAGTCATTTATTGTCAAATGTTAATTAGTAAAAATAAAACACATAAAAATAGTAAAAGTATATTGCAAATTAAGTTCTTAATGACTCCGATGTTTTTGGGTCTTTGAATTACAAATTCTTTTGATATCAGGTACAATATTAGAAAGTTGAATTCTCATATTTGGTGTAGCGTCGAACCTGTTCCTGGACTTTGATTTGGTTGCAGCATAATATGAAAATCCTGCCTCACATAAATATGTCGTTGTAAAAGGAAGTAAAACAGAAATAGATAGTTTTGACACGCCAGAAATAATTTATTGGCAGTTCTTTGTATTTTTGTTTTAAATCAGAGTGACTAATTAAATCAATTAGATTTTCATAGTCATTTGCACTGAAGCCTGCTGGCTTAGCTGTCACTGTAAATGGATTCAGAACCCAGGAATTGTCCTCACTGGATTTTGGAAAATATTGCAAAAGGGTTGATTGCAAGTCATGCAAGTGTTCTAAAATTACGTTAGATACTTCTTCATTTACTTTAGAATTTATTTCAGTCAAAAATTCATGCAAGGTGGGAAAACAATCAAAATTATTCCGTTCAACTATAGAGATCCAGAATTGCAACTTCCTATCAAGAGATGCAATTTTATCTCTTGTATTAAAAATTGTAATATTCTTTCCTTGTAATGATAAGTTAATTTCATTGCACTTTGTAAAAATATCTGCCAGATACGCAAGACTCATCAACCATGAAGAATTCCTTAATAATTCAATAAAATTTTGTCCTAAATTATATGACATCAAGAAGACCATTAACGCACCACGAAGTTCAAAAAGCCTCAATAATGCTTTTCCTCTGGATAGCCATCTTACTTCGATATGTAATAAAAGTGCGTTATGTGCACTACCCATTTCATCGCACAAAATTTTAAATAATCTGGATTGAAGTGGTCAAGATTTTGCATAGTTGATCATTTTTTCGGCTTCATCCAAAATAGTTTTTAAATATGTACGAATTATTTTTGTAGTGCTTGTCTATGCAAAACAATGCCTTTTGGTGGCTCTTGTAGCTACTTGCAGGATACGTGTTACAACTCCCTTCCTCTTTCCTACCATTGCTTGAGCACTATCTGTACAAATATCAATACTTCTCCCAACTGATTTCCTGTTTTGCAATATAATTATTAATACAGTTGAATACATCTTCTCCGGTAGTTTTTTCTTGATGATATTCGAACACGAGTAAATCTTTTTCGATACTTTTATCAAATATGTAACGAACAAACACTAGTAATACAGCGAGTCCTGCAACATCTGTAGATTCATCCATTTGCAATGAATATTCACTGCAGTCTAAGCCGATGAATTAGCTCTTTTTCTATGTCAGCAGAAAGATCTTTGATGCAGCATGAAACAGTATCGTTTGATAATTGTACTGCATCTATTTTTTAGCAACCTGCTCGTTTAACATGCATGATACAATGTCTTTCACACAAGGCTTAATGAGCGCTTCACCATGAAATGCAATGCGGTAACTCACGCGAAAAGACGCCTCTGTTGCATTTTCAGTTGTAGCAATTGTAGCCATTTGAAGTTTAGATTTTTCTAGCGAGTCACGTCGTCTCTTAAAAAAATCTTTTCCTTTGTAATCAGTGTGTTTCGTTTCGAAGTGCCTACGAAATTTAGCTGGAGCCAAAGAACTGTTTACTGGTATTTTATTACATAAAACATCAGGAGCATGTGTATTGCCAATACACGTAAATCCATAATTTAAATAACTTTCATGGTACTTCCGTTTTGGTCTGTTCTTAGACGACTCTTGTTCTTTAATATTAGCTTTTGAAGAAACCACAGTTTGCAATTCCATATCTTCTCCAATCATATGAGTAGATGTGTCAGCAGAAGTACTTGCTCCTCCTTGTGTTAAAGTTTCTGTCTTTAAATAAGAATCCATGGGTATTTTTTCAATAATATTCCAATTCCAAGTCAGAGCTATAATAAAAACAAATATAATTTTGTTGTAAAGGTAACTTTAGTATGAAATACAATAAGATTATAAATAAGAAATGTCGAATAATATAAAAGTAAATGAATAATGCAAAATAGTGAAAAAAGACTGCAACACACAAAAGTAAATATGAATTGTAACAATACTTGTAAGAAAAGTACTAAACCGTATCAAATAATGTAAAAGCAATTGTAATAAGAATAATTTGATAAAATGTTCAGTAACAAAATTTAAACAGTTCGAAATAAATCAGATATTAATTATAAATTTAGTTAAAAGAGTAAGAAGAATTTTTTTTTTTTAAAAGTCGCCTCGCCTACTCCCTATATACGGAAATAAAAAGGCGTTAGCTGATTTTTTTTTTTTTTCCTGAGGGTCTGGTCCCAACAAATTTACTCGTAAATACCTTTCCAAATTTTGTTAAAGTTCATACATTAACATAAGTATTAATAATTAATTATGGCATAAACATAAAGAGTATTAGTACACTTATGTATACGGTATGGCATGTTGACAAATATAAATTACATTTAAATTAGTTATCAATCACTGGACTAATGAAATGTTGTAGCATGTCATAGTTTATTCAGGCAAACATCATTAAATTAATTTGTGCTGATTTTCATTTACATTTCCCATTCTGATCACGAAATATATTTATGATATTATTATAAGTACTTACGAGTGAATGCAGCCTGATGACTCACTATCTGTTCCGTCACAAAATACAATAAGAGATTTATCAGAGAATAAGTGACCAATAAGAGATTTCTCAATACCAAAATTAAACAAAGTGCCTTGTCTCTTATTCATATCAGATTTTAACTCTGTATTCCTATTACTTTTAAAAAAATCACGGCACTCCGGTTTCAGAACAAGAGCACTTACACACTGCAATACGAACTTGCGAAGAAATTATTCAGTAGTAATAGATTTGAGAACCGGATACAGACTACCTTGATCTTCAATTTCAGTGGAAAAATTTGCTGATTGGTCACTGATATTTGCAACACAGATGTTATTTCGTTCAGTTTTGAGAACACGCCGCCCATTGTTGTAATTGGCTTGCAGGCAGTTTTTATGATCAGTCATAAACGGCGGTATTCTCTTTCCCGATTGTTGAAAGATTTCAATGTGTGAAAATTAACAATAATTCATGAATACTTCCATGTTTAAAAATATGCTGCTTGGTCACTGACGTTTGCTACACAGATGTCATTTCCTTCAGTTTTGAGAACAGAAGATATGACACCAATTGTTGTAATGGGCTTGCAGGCAATTTTTATGACCCGCCATAAACAGCAGCATTCCTTCTCCCAAATGTTGAAAGGCTTTCGATGCGTGAAAATTAACGATACACAGATATTATTAGGTGTTCTGGGTCTGAGCTTTTCGACATATTCACGAATATTATCCTCCTCGGTATATTTTTACTATAAAATATTTATTCATGAAAAATGCTTAGAAAACTAAAATGACAAATTTCAGAACTTCTCGCGGAACACCTATTCACCTTCCGCAGAACACTGGTGTTCCGCGGAATGCAGTTTGAGAAACCCTGATGTAGATGCACTGCAGATTTCCTGACAAAACTGCTGTGGTATGACAATCACTAATAAAAGGATAAAGACAATGAAAATAGGCAGAAACAATGAAAACATCAACTGTATCCTGAATGGAGAGCCTATGGAACAAATAAAATATTTTGCTTTTCATTAAGCATGATTGTTATTGCAGATGGCAAATTGTTTCATGTATCTGGCTATATTGGTGATAAAGAAACATTGGAGGGAATGCAGAGGCAAATAACTGAGACTGTCTCAGAACTCTAGAATATTGAGTATGAGGACAGATTGAGTGAATGTGGTCTTCAGAGCTTGTGGATAGGAGGA
Source organism: Typopeltis vanoorti (assembly GCF_054136105.1). Lineage (NCBI taxonomy): Eukaryota > Metazoa > Arthropoda > Arachnida > Uropygi > Thelyphonidae > Typopeltis > Typopeltis vanoorti. The sequence goes on from NC_143571.1 coordinate 38,537,251, forward strand.
GTGTGGTATGATTGAGACATAAACTGGGGAGAAGGAACCTGTCAAGTAGATACAGGGAAGTTATTGTATAGGATAATGGGTGATGCAAACTTTGGAAACTTTACAAAGGTCATGTGAATAAGGAAGCAAAAGTTTTTTTTTTCTTTCACGTGTTTAATGAGTAGAGTGCATTGCTAGAGTGAATTTGTAGTGGTGGGGCTGTAAAAAAAAAAAAAAAAAAAAAAAGATTAAAAAAATTATATCATTAATATAATAATATTTAATAGAATTTTTCTTTTCGTTCATTTCTACAAAGATATAAATGGAATGCTAAATTAAATAGAATAAAGAAAACTACACAATATTTACCTACGATGACGACAATGACGTTAATTTGTGCTGTTTGTGCTCAGCAGCATATCTTTGTGGTTGCAATGCTACCATCAAACTGCACATAAAGTGTGCGTTACCACCACTACCTTATCCCCACTAGGTAGAGGTTTGGTTCTGTCTGCAGCTCCAGCGTTGAGTTTACTAGCCAGTACTGATACTAGCCTGCACAGCACATTGGCTATTGCAGAATACAATTATTGCTACAAAATGAATTATATAAAATACTATCGAGTGGTATTGTATTACAAACAAGAAAATAATAATGGTTTATATATATATATATATATATATATATATATATATAAATTTAAGAACAGCGATAATAAAAATGGAACTTTCATTTTATACTTGAGCGGCTGCAGCCCTTATGGATGAGCTGCCACTGGGGGGAAGTCATGTGATATGATTTAAAGTCGTGAAAAATGTATTGTTTTCAGGTGTGTTGTTTAATCTTTGCCCATGTTAATTAAATTTATGATGATTACCATTGCTGTTACACCTTTTTTATATTGTACTGTTGTGAACCTTAGTGTTTGTTATGGCTGGCTGACTGCAAACAATGTGCCAATGATGCATCACATAGCTTGACAACGTCACCATTTTGTTTGTGTGTATATTTGGTTTATAAACATGTAATTAAAATGAAAATTATAAATGAAGAATTTTTAAAGAAAATGGGGGATATAAAACTTTTCTGTACTAAGTTTCATATTGTGATGAATTTTTGCCATTAATATTCTTCATACACCAACTTATTTTCAGAGTTTGAGCTATGCTTAGAGAAATTTTAAAACTTCCAAGAGATCAAAGTTGATCTTATAAATTAAAGATACCAAGAAATTGTATACTTGGTTTAATCCTTTCCCATAATACATAGCATTATACATGTCTGCAAGGAGATGTGCTTTGCATTATAGGATACCAAGGCAAGTGAATGTGAAGCCATTAGCTTCTTTATACGAGTTGCCCCAGTCCTGAAAATAGTTCAAGTGTAAACTTGTTTGCTTACACTTGTATAAAGAATTAAACCAAGTATATTATTTCTTGGTATCTTTAATTTATAGTATAACCAAGTGGAAAATCTTCCAACCACTTTCTCTAATCCAGAGTGTTTTAATAATAAGGTGTGACACCTATATGAAAATGAAAATATGACATGCAATATCACCTGTGGATCTGGCTCCCACTGATGGGACTTCAAAGGTTGAAACCAGCCTGGGTAGTGATCCTTCCCATAATAAATAGCATTATACATGTCTGCAAGGAGATGTGCTTTGCATTATGGGATACTAAGGCAAGGGGCAAACGTTTTTGCTTATACTTGGATAGAGGATTAAACCAAGTATGTAATTTCTTTGTATCTTTAATTTATAGTATAACCAAGTGGGAAAAAAATTCCAACTAAGATTCCTCATCCTCATTCCACATGTGTGGGATGAGGGGAATTAACAAACTGAATGTATTAGTTTTATAACATTAGTTCTTCAGCTGTTATTTCCAACCAACCAGTTGACTGAAAATCCTGTCCATGGTTTTTTGATAACAGTTCATCGTATTCATCTTTCTTATTGGACTAACCTTGCACTACACAAATAAGCAAACCTTATAGAATATTTACTTCTACAATATTAATTCTAATCTTTAAACCATTCTTCAGCATTGTTCTGATAACTTTGTTGATAACCCTTCATGCATGCTGTTGGCTACCTTTTCTGTTGGATAACAGTTTTAAGAGTTAATGTTTCCCAAATCTTGGGAAGTATAACACAGCCATATTTATTTAGATTAGGTTGGTTTTTCTAAATCTGCTGCTGATTCTATGAACAGTCAAGTTTGTGCTTACTGTAGTGAAGTACAGCAGTTTTATCCCCATCTGATTCTGTGCATATATCCAACGCATGGCCAGCTAGACCTAACTGACCATAATTGTGGCTGCAGATGTATTTCTTGTGTTCTCCAAGGTGGATATTGGCAGATCTCCCAGTTTGTCCATAATGTGACATTTTGCAAGAAAAAGAAGCTTATAAACACTTGGGACAGTGGTTAGGGACTGTCATTTTCAAATGGGAAACATTAAGGCTTCCTTGTCCAACAAGCAAGACTAGAGTACCCATAGAGGTATCCCTTCATAGGACTAAGCGTTTAGTCTTACTCCTTCCACTTATTGTTTTGTGTGTGTTATTACAAGTTTTGTGTTACATCTCAGAAGATGTCTGTGTGTGATGGAAATGAAATACATGAATGATTAAACTTGTGTATTGATTATTTCTCTGTGCTGTATTCGTTTATTAATTCTATTAAATGTAATTATGAGCTTATACCAGTACCTAAGCCTTCATACCTATTTGTTCTGAAAGTCATATTTCCCAATGAAATACTGTCCCATATATGATCTGAATCCTTTCTTTTAGGCTTGCACGGTGATCCGAATGCATTTTTGGAAATTATGGAGACAACTACCGTGTTTGAATAAACATGATCAAAAACATAACACTCGACAAAGACGACTTATTAGTCAGTTTTGACGTTTCTGCCCTTTTCACTAATGTCCCCATCAATGACACAATTCTCCTACTACAGAACAAATTTCCGCCCGACATTACGGCCCTCTTTGCCCACGTACTAAAGTCCGGTTACTTCGTGTGGCAAAACAAATTCTACCTACAAAAGGAAGGTACGGCCATGGGCTCACCATTATCCCCCCCAATCGCGAACTTCTACGTGGAAACCTTTGAGCAAATGGCTCTTGATTCCGCCACGCTTCGACCGACAATCTGGCTCAGATACGTTGACGATGTGTTCGCGATCTGGCCGCACGGTCGACAAACGCTAAACACATTCCTCAGCCACCTAAACAAACAACACGAACTCATACAATTTACCATCGAAATCGAAAACCAAAATTCGCTCCCGTTTCTAGACACACTAGTTACACGTCTTCCTTCAGGCAATCTATCCTTCACGGTCTACCGAAAACCGACACACACGGGCCAATACATACATGCGAATTCATATCACCACCCAGCACAAAAATATGGAGTCATAAACACCCTTAAAAACAGAGCCACAACTATTTGCTCTAACCAGCAGGCCCTGAAACAAGAACTAAAAATCATTAGTGACACATTCATAAACAATGGCTATAACAAAAATACTGTCAATAAAATACTCTATAAAACCACAACAAAAACGAATCTAGACTACAGTAAAACCATAGCTATCCCATACATTAAAGGGTTATCAGAAAAAATCAACAGAATCCTACAACATTATAACCTTAATGCCACCTTTAAACCACCCACTAAACTTAAAACCATATTCAGCTCCTCTAAGGACCCTCTCCTCCCATTAGCACATCCTGGAGTCTATTGCATCCGCTGCACCTGTAACTTACCGTACATTGGTGAAACAGGACGGACAATCCCCATACGCAAAAAAGAACACATTAGACACATTAAATATAACCATTATGGTGAAGCAGGCCTCTCAGACCACGCACTCAACACCTTACACCAAATCAACTGGAAAAGCACCTGCTCCTTACACCGCACAAAAACATGGTACGAAAGAAAATTTAAAGAATCCTGCGAAATCCTGATAAACCACCCAAATATGAACAATAAAGATGGTATGAAAATTCCAAGGATCTGGATGGCACACATTCAGCCAACCTAATTTGAAAGATTCAACACAAGTCAGGACTCTAGCCAATCTGCTATTATTAGAAACCATTCCACTCCAACGGGCTGGAATGATGTTAATATATGTATATAGTAGACAATACAAATAATAGGACTTTAGCGTTGATGTATAATTTTTTTTTTTTTTTTTTTTTCCCCACCAGAGGTCAGGCCAACAATTGTGGTAGCGGTTAGTCAGTGTCTTTAACTAACCAGTATGATTGTAGCATAGCTTGTTTCCTGTGTATGTTTGTACGCTCCAGAAGATGACCTTGACATAAAGGTCGAAACGTCGAATTGTAAAATTTTAGTAATAGCAAACTAAAGTTTTTATTCAAACACGGTAGTTGTCTCCATAATTTCCAAAAATGCACTGTCCCATATACATTACGGATGTGATAATAAAAGATTCTAAAGAAAAAAAAAACATATATACTTGCTTTGTTGATTTTAAGAAAGCATTTGACAGTATTGACCAGAAAGTGACATTAGCAGTTCTGGAATCCTATGGAATTGATAAAAAAAACTAATAACTATATTATAAAAGATGTTTATCAGAATGCAGTTGCAGCAGTTAGAATAGGTGGTGATTTGGGGAAATGGTTTAAAACAAGCAGAGGTACTAGACAGGAGAGACCCTATATCACCAAGCATCTACATTGCATGTTTAGAAAGAGCAATGGACAAACTGAAGGAAGATGCAAAAGGAATATCTATACACAGAATGAGAATTAACAATCTGAGATATGGATGACATTGTTATTATTGAAGAAGACGAAAGAGAACTACAAAAAACTCTGAAACTTAAATGAGGAAGGGAAGAGATTTGGACTTGTTATGAACTTGGAAAAAACAAAGACAATGGTATTTGGTGAGAAGAACATGAAACAAAAGATACAAGTGGATGGGATTGATATAGAAAATGTAGAACAATTCACATATTTGGGAAGTAAACTGACATATGATTTGGACTGTAAAAAAGAAATAAAGATCAGGATTGCAAAGAGAAGAACAAATCTGAAGGCCATGGATAACATCTGGAAAAATAAAGTGATCAGGCTGCAAACAAAACTAAAAGTACTGGAAACATACATCTTTAACGGTGTACTGTATGGATCTGAAACATGGGTAATAAATATGGAATCAAGAAAAAGAATTTTGGCATTTGAAATCACTTGTTACAGGAAGATTCTAAGAATAGGATGGGTACAGAAAATCACAAATGAAGAGTTGTATCGGAAGATACAACCAAAAGAGAATCTAATGCAGAAGATTATAAAACGGAAGCTGCAATTATTTGGACACATCTGTAGAAATGAGGACCGGAATATAAAGACATTTATGTTTGGTATTTTGGATGGTTTAAACAGAAGAGGTAGACCATACGGAGAATGGATAGACGATATAAAGGACTGTGTGGAATGAGTGTACAGAAACTGCTACACTATGCACTGGACAAAGAAAGGTGGAAGGAGATAGTGAAGGAGGCATCGGATACCAACGGGCAGTGAGCCCATGGTTCATGATGATGATGAAAGACAAAATTACATAACCACAGTAAGCTTCTATTTTTCAATGATTTGCACTACTCTGCAAGAGGAGCAAGCCATTGTTGCATTGAAAGAAGTGAACTTGCTATTCCAATCTGGAAAATATATTCAAATTTGTTTGTATTCTCAGTTCTTTGCACCACTGGTGACTAACAGCAAAACTCAGCATGCATCATATGTGGTCTCTTTTTCTGCATATTCTGTAAATTTCTTATAGTTACTTTGACTTTTTTTTGAATCAGCATCAGACTTGAAAGGACATGCAACATCTGTCGTTGCAGCAATTAGTATCCCACATCCGAGTATTAAACTATGTTCTGTAACTGGCATGCATGTAGAATATATTGAAAATAAACTATATATGCAAATTTCTCTATCTTCAATAAAATTTAGTGAAGATAAATGGTAATCATCCCAGTACTTTTCTGAGCCATTATTACAAGGGGAGGAAATTAAATTGTTCAAGTTAGGTGGTAGATGATTTTTAATGCTTAATATGAGATCACCATCTGATGGTTTAGTCATTAGAAGAGAACTCCTTGATTATCTAACTGCATCCCACCCATAATACTATATTTGCACCTTATTTACAATGTATACTATATTTACAACCTTTGATGGGTAGGATTGACAAAAAAACTGAACATTTTTCATAATGACATTGTATATGACTACATGCTATTTAATTTAATTATCCAACTACTTTCATTGATCTTATGATCAATTTTCTCAAGAGTAAGTTACAAAATGAAGTTATTATAAATATAAGTACCTTTGACATTGGTTAACACAGACATCGAGAACATCCATTACAGTTTTCTGCCATGATTAATTAGTTATTGAACCGACACATAATACACATGCAAGATAACAGTGTCATCTTCATTAGTATCTTAACACACAAAATAAGCTTGAAATCCTTTAGGTCAAAGCTTTTTTATCCAAGTTGACCACGTTTGATTGAGAAGTTGTGCCTTGGTCTTTATTGCATTGCAGTGTGTGTCATTTTTGTGACCCCTTTGAATTTCAAAACATTGCCACTGTAGCATTTTTGTGCCATTCCAAAACTGTTTTTTTTTTTTTTTGATAAAAGGTACATCTAAACCTCTTTTTATGCGAATTTTTTTACGCGAATTGGGATATCAAAAAGAATTTCTTTTTACATGATTTTTATTCACTCTTACGCAACCAACGTAAAGTCTAAGTTAGGAAAAAATCCGCAATTCAAGAAAATTCTGGGAATTTTGTAGAATTGCATCCTTGTTTCAATTAAGAAAATTCTGAGTTTTTTTTTTTTTTGCATTCTCGTTTCAATTAAGAAAATTCTAAATTCTTATGAATTTCATTTATTGGGAATTCCCCGAATTACATAACTGACTGCATATAAAAAAGCAGTTCTTAGCCGTTTGAATTTGGTGTTTCAGTAGACAACACAGTTACCGCATTTTTTGCATTTGCAGTTTTTAAGTGAAATCAAAATAAAAATTGTGTTATAAAATTAATAATTTTGCCAAGATATAATAAATGGTAAGCTATATGTAATTTTCGAACTTTAATTTCATAAACCGAAGATTTTAATCCAGCCCTCACATGATGTTGCCAATAACCAAAAAAAAAAAAAAAAAAGAAAGCCGTTTCCTTGGATATAAAAATTCAAATTTTAGATAGTCTTCAAACTGAGGAAGGTGCGATGGCTGTGGGTAAACATTTTGGAGTCTGTGAATCAACTGTCAGATCTATAAAGAAAAATGAAGAGTCTATTAGAAATGCGGTATGTTCTGGTACAAAATCGAGTGCGAAATTATCATCATACACAAGAGATGTTGTTCTAGAAAAGGCCAAAAAAGCTTTAGTGATGTGGATAGAAGATAATGGACAAAAAAGAATGCCAGTTGACGGAAATTCCATCAAGCAATCAGCATTGAGATTTTATGAACAGATTAAAAAACTGCAGCCAGATACTTCATCTCAATTGAGGAAAAAATATGAATTTCATGCAAGCAATGGTTGGCTGGCTAAGTTTATTAAAAGAAATGCTCTTCATAATATAAAAATTAAAGGTGAAACGGCTTCTGCTGATGAAACAGCTGCTAAAGCATTTCCACAAAAACTTGCTAAAATAATTGAAGATGGAGGTTACACTTGTGAACAAGTTTGGAATATGGATGAAACCGGCCTTTTCTGGAAAAAAATGCCAAACAGAACTTAGGTATCAAAAATGTAGAAAACTGTTGGTGGGTTCAAAGCAGTAAAGGATCGCATAACACTCCTATTTTGTTCGAACGCTTTAGGAGATCGGATGTTAAAACCACTGCTCATAAATTGATCATTAAGACCACGGCCAATGAAAGGCGTAGATTTTCAAAAATTGCCAGTTCATTGGATGGCCAACAAAAAAGCTTGGATGATCATTGATATTTTCACTGAGTGGTTCCACAAACTTGTGCCAGAGGTTAGACGCTATTTGAATGACAAGAGTCTCTAATTTAAAGTGCTTTTGATTCTTGATAATGCACCCGGTCATCCTGCCATAGAACACCCAAATGTGCAATTTTTTTTTCTGCCTCCCAATACCACATCATTGCTACGACCTCTAGATCAGGGTATAATTGCAACTTTTAAAACATATTATGTCAGATGAACATTTCAGTACGTTTTGAACAAGCTAAATGATGATGAAACACTGTCAGTTATGGATGTGTGGAAAAAATTTTCAGTTATGGATTGTATTGATCAGGTTTGATTATCATTATCTGAATTGAGACCAGAAACTATGAATGCATGCTGGAAAGCTATTTGGCCTGCATGTGTTAAAGAGAATGTTCCCTTCAATCATACTGCAGAATTCCCCAATATAATAAGTTTGGCATGTGAAATTGGCGGAGAAGGATTTGATGATCTTACTTCAGCAGATATCGAAGAATTGTTAATTGATAAACCTCTTAGCGAAGACGAAATAGTGGAGATTGTTTCTGAGACTCCTGAAAGTGAAGAAGTTAATGATCAAGATAATCCTACTTTTACTGCTGATATAATTAAAGAAGGTGTCTTAAACTGGCCATTAATTTAGGCAATTATTTTGCCCGACATGATCCAAATGAAGAACGTACTGAGAAGTTTTCACATGAGCTTAAGTTAACGTCTTCATACAGAGAATTATATCGCGACTTATCTAAAGCATCAACACAGCGATTAATAACTGAGTTCATGTTCAAGACATGACAAGAAGAATTCCACAAGTTGAGGTGGAAGTCGATGATGATAGAACCATATCTAGTAGTTCTAGTGATATTACAGTCTCACGAAAATGAAAGCTTTCGCGTTTATTGTCAGAAACTGATAGCGAATAACATAATTTTTTTATAGAATCGTTAACAAACAATTCAAATGTTTTTTTAAAGGTATTAAAATTCTTTGTATGTATGTGTGTTCTCCATGAAATGTAAATAAAAATCTTATGATCCTAACGAATTTAATGTTTTTTTTTTTTTCATATTTTGCTTATATTTCAGGTTTGGAACCAATCTTCACTTTTTCTGTAGAGTCAGTAGTTCTTTTTACGCGAATTCTGTTTACACATAATTTTTAGGAACGTATCTATCGCGTAAAAAGAGGTTTAGGTGTACTCATCTTTTTTTCAGTTCCTTTATATGTGTGTTTGTATATATATGTAGAAAGTTTTTTACCTTGGGTATAATATATGTTAAAGATGCCAAGCTATTTTAAACCTGGTTTTACTCCATTTCCCAAGTAAGCAAACAGACAAATAAGTCAAGTTTGCGCCTGCACGTAGTGCAGGTCTAAGTGACCCTCAAAGTAGTGCAACTCGTGGTAAAGGTGGAATAAGCTCTGATCACTATTCTTAATATTTACCCTTAATGCAAAGCCCATCTCCTTGAGGAGATGTATGATACTATGCATTAAAGGCAAGGGACACTGAGTAAAACCAGATTTAAAATAGCTTGGCATCTTTAACATATACACACACACACACACACACACACACACACACACACACACACACACACACACAGGTATCCCTCGATTAACACAGTTAATTAATCCCTCGATGTTACCGCGTATAATAATCAATGGTAAAAATTACAATTTGTCCATGATCGATTACTTATTAATAATTCGTTTTATGTGGTACTCTTTTAGGAAAGATAAAAAAATGAACGCAAAGTAAATGTTTAATAAATACTCATACATACATTAGTTACTGCAATTTTTTTATCAAAAGAAGTTATCAAGAGTCATTTGAACAGTTTTAGTTTTTTCTTATCGGCATAAATTCTACGATAACAAGCAAAATGACTCTCCAGACCTCGGCAAACAATCAATGAAACATAAAGAAAAAGCACTGCAAATATAATACATGACAGTACAAATTAAGTTAATATTGAATCCAACGTTATTTCATAGCCGAATATAGAAACTACAAGAGTTTCGTGCCGAATATATAGAAACTAAAAGTTTCGGCGGATGCAAGCATAAGCAACCTTATGGGCAAATTGTAGTAAAGGTGGAGTAAGCTCCAGATCACTTTCCTTCGTATTTTTCATAATGTAAAGCACATCTCCTAGAGGACATGTATGATAAATAAGCCTTTGGCTCTCTCTTTCAGTAATACATGATGGTTTATTTATTTTCAGTGAACAATCTAGAAATTATTGAGTAAAGAATAACAAAAACAACTAAACCATACTGACATCGGAGGTTGCAGTATCACTCAGATACAATTTACTGTCAATTATCACAAACCTTTACATAACATGTGTTAAACCAAACTGACAGCAAAAAACGGTGTGGAATATCACTCGTAACATATGAATGCACAGCTACTCGTGACCTTCAAGCTATATACTGAATTGTATAAGAATATTTATGTTAAACATTTTGCATGTATCTGTCAGATCATCTGTGAGCTCTGCAAGGCACGTTAATCAAACTTCTTGCTACGTATATCAAGGGATTGCTGCAATTAATTTCGCCACGTTAATCAAATCCCACGTTGTGTGTGTGTGTGTGTGTGTGTGTGTGTGTATATATATATTTTCTTTTAACTTCTTCCAACTATGCTTCATTTAAACATCACATGTTTCAATGTGTCCTTGATGGTTTTTTTTTACTTAATTTCTCCCAACTATCCTGTGTTGCGTCATTAAAATTTCATATAGTGTATGTTTTTATACTCAACCAGTTTTGTGAAGAATGATAATGTGTATTTTCAGTGCTGTTTGAGTATTGATGCAAACTTGCATACTGGACTGAAAGCAACTTTGATATTGTTGACTTCTGAGATATAGCCTATTCTGAATCTGTAACCTTTATATATGGGAAAGAGAGAGAGACTGTACTTTTAGATGTTTTGCCAATTCAAAGTATATGTGTGGAAGTTATTTCTTGACCATAATAAATTTAGTTTAATCCTTTACCCAAGTGTAAGCAAACAAAGTTTGCACCTGAAGTAGTTCAGGACTGAGGCAACTCATAGCAAAGGTGGACCAAGCTCTCATCACTCCTTGTCTCAGTATTTCCCATAATGCAAAGCACATCTTCTTGCGAACATATATAAAGCTATACATTAAGGGAAGGGCCACTACCCAGACCGGTTTCAACCTTTATTGAGGTCTCGTCAGTGGGAAGGCAGACCCAGAAGTAGTGATACTAAGGCAGAAGCGATGGAGAGGTCATATTTACTTATACGAGTTGCCAAAAGGTGTACCACCTTATTATTAATTTATTATGGATTTAGAGAAAGATGTTGGAAGTTTATTTTCCACTTGGTTAGACTATAATAAATTTAGTATAATCCTTTACCCAAGTGTAGACAAACAAAGTTTGCGCCTGAAGTAGTTCAGGACTGAGGCAACTCGTAGCAAAGCTGGCCCAAGCTCTCATTACGCCTTGTCTCAGTATCTCCCATAATGCAAAACACATCTCCTTGCAGGCATGTATAAAGCTGTGCATTAAGGGAAGGATCACATTTGAGTAAAGGATTAAACTAAATTTATTATAGTCTAACGAAGTGGAAAATAAACTTCCAACATCTTTCTCTAAATCCAGAGTAAATTAATAATAAGGTGGTACACCTTTTGGCAACTCGTATAAGTAAATTTGACCTCTCCATTGCTTCACTTTTGGGTCTGCCGCCCACTGATGAGACCTCAATAAAGGTTGAAACCGGTCTGGGTAGTGGCCCTTGCCTTAATGCATAGCTTTATACATGTCTGCAAGGAGATGTGCTTTGTATTATGGGAGATACTGAGACAAGGAGTGATGAGAGCTTGGCCCACCTTTGCTACGAGTTGCCTCAGTCGTGAACTACTTAAGGTGCAAACTTTGTTTGCCTACACTTGGGTAAAGGATTATACTAAATTTATTATTTCTTGACTCTTCTGCACTGACTTAATTTAACTTTTGCATCTTGGAATCTTTACAAAAATTTGTCAGGCCGACACAGTTTTGCTTAAATCAGACCATTTTCAGAGACACAAAGTGGTAAAGTGTTTGAAATTACAAGCAGCCCTCAGTTTACACCTCACCTCCATTCCTGAAAAAACGGGTGTGAACTGAATCAGCATAAAACGAACCCAATTTTAATGGGAGGTATAAAGTTATGTTCTGCGCAATCAAAAAATATGCACATGAAGTATGTGTAACATTATTATATTTAAAGCTTTGATAATACATACATATATATTTGTTAAAATAAAATTATTAATAACGAAAACAAAACAAAATTATATGCAAAAAATATGAAACTTTGAAAAGATATTACATATTTCAATGTTGAAGTTCCTGGTTTCGGATAACCTGCGTTTTTTAAAAAAAAAAGTATCCAGTGTTAACTACCTAGATTTTCTTTTTCTTTCTTTAAGGAGTTCAGTGTAAGGTCGAATAGATGTGATTACACTCCTTTTTACGTTCGCATTCCGTTCCCAATTGTGGTCCATTTCGCAGAGTTCATCAGGCAATGTCTCTATCCTTGCAAGGATGTGCTGTAAATTGGCTGTTTTCATATCTCTCAGAGGGCCTTCTTCGTTTTCTTTTTCCACCTTTGGATGCTGACTTAATTGTTTGGCTAATTCTTTTAAGTCTTCATTGGAAAGCGGTTTATCATGGCTCTCTAAGACTTCTGTCACATCTTCAGCTGTAATATCGTACAATCCTACCTCTCAGGCAAGTTTGGTAACATCTTCAAATAACATTCTCCTCTTGCTTAATTCCTCGAAGTATTGCATAAATGCTGGAAGAAGTTTCGCCATGCTCCTTTTAAACACTTTGCTGACACGTTGTTTCAAGCTGCCTCGATGTTGTTAATGCCCTTCAAAATATTGAATGACTGCCAATAGTCTTTAATAGTTTTTCCTGAAGTGTCCAAGACTCTTACCATTTCCATAAATGTTATATGGTGGTAATAGGCTTTGAAGATTGATATAATCCCCTGATCCATCGGTTGCGAAAGCGATGTTGTGTTTGGGGGCAGGTAAACAACCTTGACATCCAATGGTGTTCTTACTTCAGCAAGGCTTTGAGGCTGTCCAGGGGCGTTATCGAAGAGAAGCAATGCCTTGTCTGGCAAATCATTTTCTTTACAGAAGCAAAGCACGGTAGGACAAAAATAATTTGTGTACCAATCTTTAAAAACGTCTTGTATAACCCAAGCTTTCTTGTTCCATTTCCAGTAGACTGGCAGCATGGTTTTTAGACCCTTGAAGGCGCGTGGTGTCTGTGAATGGTACACCAACATTGGTTTAAGCTTCAAAGTTCCAGAGACATTTGCACCCAACAAAAGCGTAAGTCTATCTTTTGCAGCTTTAAAATCTGAAGCAGAACATTCTTTACGGGGAAATAAAGGTGCGTGATGGCAATTTTTTCCAGTAGACCCAGTCTCATCAACATTAAAACTGAGATTAGGAGGATAACTTCCTTGTTCTACAGAGTCTTGAAATTCTTTAGGAAAAGCAGTCGCTGCCGCAACATCTGCACTTGCCGCCTCACCACATAATTTGACACTATGGCACTAACTTTGAGACTAAATCTCATGAACCAACCTTTGCTTCCTAAAAATGTTTCTTTGCCTCCATCTGTCTTTTTAAGATACTCAAAAATTGCTTTCTCGGTTATAACAGCCTGCGTCAGAGGAATGTTTTTCTGATTCAAGTCATCCACCCATAATAATAATAATTTTTCAATTTTTGCATGAAGTTTACCCCTGCTATAACTTACATGTTTTGCATTTAGTACTGCTGTAGATTGTTTCACATGCTGTTTTATTCTATCTGCATTTTTCATAATTGTAGTAACAGTTGATGGAGGTAAGTTTATGCTTCTACAGACATTAGCATGTGTCTGCCCATCTTCCATTCTTCGAATCACCTCCATCTTTTTTTCAAGTGTGATTGATTTCCGCCTTCTTAACACCGAGTTCTACTAACTCTTCTGCACTTCTTTTATCAGACATGGTATGTAATTACGTACTTTATCAATTTAATAAATTTAGTTTAATCCTTTATCCAAGTGTTAGCAAACATAGTTTGCACCTGAAAGTATCTTCAGGACTGGGGTAAGGTGGTACAACACCAGGGCGACTCCTTGCAAAGGTGGAGCAAGCAACCAACACTCCTATCTCAGTATCTCCCAAATGCAAAACACATCTCCTTGCGGATATGCATAATGTTATGCATTAAGGGAAGGGCCACTACCCAGACTAGTTTCGACCTTTATTGAGGTCTCTTCAGTGGGAGCCAGGCCCACTGAGAAGGTCGAAACTAGTCTGGGTAGTGGCCCTTCCCTTAATGCATAATATTAGACATATCCGCATGGAGATGTGTTTTGCATTTGGGAGATACTGAGATAGGAGTGTTGGTAGCTTGCTCTACCTTTGCAAGGAGTCACCCTGGTGTTGTACCACCTTACCCCAGTCCTGAAGATACTTTCAGGTGCAAACTATGTTTGCTCACACTTGGATAAAGGATTAAACTAAATTTATTATATTCTAACCAAGTGAAAAATAAACTTTCAACATCTTTATCAATTTAAATATGTATGTATGTAAACAAAATTAAATAGAACAATTAAGTAGATTCAACATTAAAACTAGGTTTGATACATATACGTCGTAGTAGCTCGGTAAACACTCAAACACTAGAGTGCCTCCTAGCATCGTTTCTCAGTCAACCACACTACAGTAAGAAAGCACACACAGGCAAACCAGCATTATTGTGAATCAGCGTAAACCGAGGGCTGCCTGTATATAACATAAATTCTCACAGAGTAGCATTAGATAAAAATTTATTTCGGATATTCTCTAGAATATCTCCACATGGTAAAATTTTGGTTTTTAATCAGATAATTTTTATTGGCAGAATTTGACCTGATAATTCAAACTGATAGTACTAACTCCACACTGTTGAAAAAATATGTGATAGGCATTAGAGCCTGTTACTAAAAAAGGGCCTCCCTTGATAAGTTCTTGGACTTCCTGAAGGAGCCATGATAATAATTTGTGGTTATAAAATAATCCCCAAAAGAAGTTGGCATATCATAAACTGCTTAATGATTTTTGACACACTTTTACAGATTTTTACAGAAACACTATATGTGACAGAGATTTTTGAATAACATAAATTTGTCACAGACATTGTGGTAGTTTTTGTGAAAATATAAGAAATATTGACAGGTTGAAAATTCAATCTTGAACAGTTTCAAATCCAGAATTTTTTTTAGATTTAAGACTAAGTTGAACAATTTTTTTCTCCTCCTGTGATTGGATTATTTTTTTATTACAAAATGATCTGAAATGATCTCTCTCTCTGGCTTGATGGAATTTAATGAAATTTGGTTTTTAGGACTATTAAAATTTGTCAGTTGATTTAGTTGGACTATTTTTAACCTTAGAACACAGTTGTAAAAATTATAACAATTCTTGTGGCTCACATATCTTGGTATTTCTGACAAAAATACCAAAATATGTGAGCCCACAAGACTTGCCATTTTAAGGCATTGATTTCTCCCTTCAACACAACATTAGCACTTATCATCTTAATATGTGAATTTTTTTTTAGTTGAAACTCTTAGTACTATCAAATGACAATCCAATCAACGGGAAAAGTGTAAATCGTTTTGTTGTTTTTGGTATCTTGCAATTGTTTTTTAATACATCAGTTATCACAATAAAAGTGATTACCCACACAGTATATTTTTTTAGTTTTATCTTTTTACCTTTCACATTGGACTCTCATTCATGTTACTGCTTATTAATATTTTGCAAATTGATAATGAGATTATTATTCTAACCAAATGGCTTACCGGAAGCTGACTTTCTCTTGTAGCATGGTAGCATCATATATCTGAGTGATGTCATCATTTTATGCAAATAGAACTTAAAAAATTGCCACAAATAATAATAAAGTGTGTTTATATTCATTTTTGTGTAAATGCATACAGTCAGTTCTCAGTATAGTAAATACTTGTATGGCCATATGATTAATTTGTTATAGTGTGAATAGGTTGCTATATTTCTTTAGAATAGCATGTGGAAATTTGATCAGGATTTATCAGTAGTTTGTCATAATGAGGGTCCTTCACAACTGTAATGTGTGTGTGTGTGTGTGTGTGTATATATATATGTATATATATTAACAGTTTAGATTTATACGATTTATAAACATATGTAGATATGCATATTAACAATTTTGATTTATATATATATATGTGTGTGTGTGTGATAATCAGCTTTTACTCGGTTGTTGTGATACATTTTAAAAACATAGATTTAATGACTAAAAACCGAGATAACTTATAAAGATTTTAATAAGAATAATACGACTAGTTTTGGCTTATAACAGCCTTCCTCAGGTATTCTTAAAGGACAAGAATAGTAATAAACATTGAAGTATCAAAACAAACTGGAAATTACAGGTAAAAATTGCCACACATAATTGATACATAAAAAATTTTGTATTTTTTCAAGTTCTAACAGGCGTGCCATTGTTTATTGCAAATGTGCGTGCAGGCTCACGTGAACACCAATATTGAATAACTGCAACATGGCTATCTGGGATGTTATAACTCAAATTGTTGTTTAAGTGGACAGGGTTCAGCAGGATTTTCCTCGATTCTACAATGTTCCTCTCAAACTCATCATCACAGCGAAAGATATTATCTGATCTATCCCAGCAAACGGAGTGGCTTTGTTGATTATCATTAGGATTATTTGAAAAAAGAACATGACTGGATAACGCAGTTGCACGAGATCTTTTGTAAGAGATGTCTCCCTTATGCTCTTCTATACGTTGTTCAATAGATTTGTTAGTTTGTCCAAAATAAGGGATATTGCAATCGCACCATAATTTATATACACCTGGATATTTTAGGTTGTGATGAGTAGGTTTTGGATGGCTGATTAGAGAACAGATTTTAGGAAGTGTGGTGAAGAACGTCTTGATGTTATATTTTTTAAGGACTTTAGCTAATTTTTTAGAGACTGTGCTAATGTATGGAATGGAGATGCTACCTTTTAAAATTAATAGTTTCTGTTGTGCACTGCCTAGGAGGATCCAGAAGAAATTTCTTGATCGTTTTTTCAGAGTATCCATTTTGTTTAAAGATAAGAGTGAGGTGATTTATTTCTTTTTGTAGTTCATCTGGTTCATTCAAGAGAGAGCGTGCTCTCTGTCCTAAGGTAGATATAGTTCCAAGTTTTTGTGGTGGAAAATGATGAGAAAGATTATGCAGATATCTATTAGTATGAGTAGGTTTTCTGTACATAGAGATTTTTAATCTTTCAGAGCATCGTGTAAGCATGACATCCAGGAAAGCTAAGGGGTTATTATTTTCTAGATCAGCAGTAAATTTTATATTAGGATGTTTAGATGATGAAGAAAATCTGTGAGAGATGTGTGTCCGTGATTCCAAATAATGAATATATCATCAACATATCGTTTCCAAACTTTTGGTTTAAATGAGAAGGAAGATATGGCGTTCGTTTCAAAATCTTCAAGGAAGATGTTAGCTAGAACTGGGGACAAAGGATTGCCCATTGCCAGGCCTTGTTTTTGTTGGTAAACGGAGTCCTGATATCTGAAGTAACCAGAATGAATGCAATGTTTTAATAAAGTAAACATTTTTTTGGATAATTTGTCCTTTAGTAATGTAAGTACCTCGTCCGTAGGAACGTTAGTAAATAAAGATATAATGTCCAAACTTGCTAGAATGTCATTTTCATTGATGGGAATATCATTTATATGCGAAACAAAATCTGTGGTGTTTTTGGTGAAAGATGAAGATTTATTGGAGAAACACTTGAGATACTTTGCTAGATATTTTGAAAGTTTATATGTAGGTGAGTAGATTCCTTCTACAATTGAGCATAGAGGGTTGTTTTCTTTATGTATCTTGGGAACTCCATAGATGCGTGGGATTTATGAGGATTTATTTAAAAAAAAAGTATATAATATAAACCTTCACATTAGTAATCTTGAAGCTTTGTCAAGTGCTTATCACTAAAAGGATCCTGTTTATTATTCTTCTAAACACACACTAGTTTATTATTCCAGAATTTGAGTTCTGTGATTTGAGAACTTTTAAATATGCTACAAGGAAGCAAAAGTGTGACATCCTTAGATGTCACACCTCTAAAAGAAAAATATAAGTTATTGTGTTAGGTGATTGCTCAACTCACAGAATGAAATCTAATAGTGTAATGTTGTGATAATTTGAGTTGGTAGGGAGGCTGCAAGGAATGATAGTGAAGTCATTCAGAAGCTGCTTCATTAAACAGTTTTCGGTTCACTCCACTGTTTTAAAATCATAGTAACACAAAGGATGTCATCAAAGCATCTAACACAGTTGTACTTCAATAAACATTGCATTCATTTTGATTGGACCAATTGGACAATACAGCAACAGAAAAACATTCTGCAGGACTTCAGATATACTGCTTTCCTGCTTCACTGATTTGATAGAAAAGGCATGTATCATCAAAAGTTGAGAACAGATTTGTTTTAGATAAAATTGGTTTCTCACATCTGAATAGTCAAATATGAGCACCTCTGAAGTTTATACATTTGACTCTTCCTGATAATTTAATAGTACACAGTTTGATTTAGTGCATATCAACCTTTGTGAAAAACTATTCATCAAAAGGTTTTAACTTTTTCTGCATATATATATATATCATTGGTGTCGCTTGCCCATTTTTGTTGGGTGTACTCTTGCAGCTTATGCAACCCATGCTACAAAATTCACATCAATTTGACCGTTAGGATTGCATTTTTATCAATGCATGAAAGTTTTAAGAGTGCATAGCACATCAGTGCTCATCTTAATTGGTCCAATGCAATTAATTGTAGGATGACTTTGAATACTTTAATTCTAACCAAATCCAAATGCATTTTTTTTTTTTTTTTTTTTTTTGAGAATAATAAACAAGGCCAACAAGACTTGAATGCACTTCACATCCACTTAACCATTCTGCTGTGTTGTATTGTGAAATAGACAAGTGTCTCATGTTCTCAGTTTTTGCATCTTTGTGCTTGCTCAATAAATTTGGAAGAGGATGATGAGGCTTACTTCTTTCAACTACAATCACAATCTGCAAAATTCTGGTAGAAAATGGCACATTCAATTCACAATTGTTTCCCATTGTGAGTATGGGCAAAAAAAAAAGTTATATTAAAAACTTGTCTATATCAGTGTCAATTCACACCTTACGCATGCAAAATATATGAAAAACAGAAAACAAACCCAGAAACTCATGACAAATAACTTCATTTGGATTGGTTGAAACAATATCCAATCACAGCCACTTATTTTTGGGTACTGTTGTCTCAGCACACACCCTGTCTCACTTCTGGGCTAAGAACACTAAGAATATACTTGCTGCACCATCTGTGCATCTGATCAAAGTGTTCAAAGTTGTCCTTCTTTGTGACTGCATAACCGAGCTATTAACATGAATGTGATGCAGTGTTTATGTGCTGAAAAGTGTCCTCTTCATGAAGCATTAGTACTATATGTTGTGTTTAATTTTAGGAATCATGTGAAACCTTTGACAGGAATAAATGCAAAAATATAATATCGTTGTATTGCTATTCCACGGGTGTGCACTGCACATCTAGCACACCCTGAATATACACCCACTATATATACACACATATATATATATATATATCTCCTCACATTATCCCCCTCCCAAATGCATATGTATATATACACACACACACACATGCATACATACATATATGCACACACCTGAAACCCAGTCATCTTCTAAAGATATCTCACAAACATATGGAAGATGATTGATTGGTTTAAAAAAAAAAAGTAATCTATTGAACTTTTTTTAATGTACAAATGGGGGAATATTTTTTTTATAGAAGGAAATGTTTGGGACACACACCCTGAACCAAAACACTACTGGTACAGCTGTAACTCCAACAAGTACGTTGTATTAGAAACTCATGATTTCACATCACAAACTATATTAAGCATTAATCTCTTTGGTTTATTGTTTAAAGTTTAGAAGTGTGGCAAGAAGCATTCGTGTTTATACAGATTCACAAAATCTCAGATCTTCTCAGAACTTTTTTCTGTTGGAAATTGTTAGTGTCCAGTGTATGTGTAACATTCAGCTTCCTGATAACTAATTATCAAGAAGATCAACCTTAAACTAATATGTTATAACTGGTCATCTTTATTTGCTAGTAACTAGTTAACTTTGCATATAGTGTCATTTCAGCCTTACAAAGTAAATCTTGCATATTGAAGTTAATCAAATTATGATTCAGTATTTTATGATGTCCAGAAACCTGCAGCCACCATTCAAGTTGTGATGACTATATAGTTATTTTGAGGATGCAGTTTATATTGTATATTTACCAGAAGAAACATGAATGATTATAAAGATAGACAAGGTTCGGATTTATACATTTCTATTCATCCATTGCTTCAATGATCTGCCTATCTAGCAATGGATAGGCAGATTATTGAACAATCACTTGACCATGAATGCTACTGAGTCAAAATCAATATTGTGGTAAGATTTGTCTCCTGAGGTCTGCTGTAGAACAAGAATAGTAGAATCCATATTGTGATTTCATTGGCCAAGAGATATCAGATTCAGTGAAAGCTCGCATTCCTCCCTTTTTACAGAATCATCATGCAAGATGTAGTTGGGATACCTGAGATGAGTTATAGTCAATGTACATTATTAATATATGTATTGATGTCCCGAATATTGATGAAATGGATGTGGAAGTGTTCCTTATTGCAAGAAATTCTGTTGTTATTTTGGGAGCAGTTTTGATATATTATAGTTTTTCTAATTTTTTGTTCTATTTTTATATATCTACCCTATATATATAAAATGATAAGCCTTTTTATGTTATGTTTTTTGAAACTCAGAAGCTATCCTGAGTATCGAGTCTTCTAAATTCGCGTCATCAGAATTCAAGGAGAATCGGCCTACCAGTCTGGAAGTCTGGGGGTTGGTACCGGGGGAGGGGGGGGGGCATAGCCCTCCTAGTATATGTGTGTATGTATATATTTATGGGAATTTTGTTATATTTGCATATAAAATGCTAATATTGGCATGACTCTTTCATTTCATCGATTAAAAAAGAATAAAGGCAAACAGCTAGTAGAGGGACTTGCACACATAATTCCACACAGGGATTGTCCAGACTCTAATCAAGTGGGGCACTGGAGAGTACCCCTCCCATACACACAAATAACTAATTTGGTCTTCCTCCAGGCATGAATTAATAGAGTAAGCTGCAGTAGAATTATTCAGCTGATCAGCAAACATCTAACAGATGTGTTATCATTACATTTGGTCCTGTCCACTATCTGGTGACCAGACTACAGGAAAGTTGCTTTATTGATTTATCCTCGAATGGAGCAGGTACTGGCTCCCTAGTTCAATAATAACAGTGTGTTGAGCATGCCAAGCAAGGCCATCACCTGCACCACATGTGGGAAGAAGGGGGGAATAGACCTGATGCCCTATTTTGGAAATAAACATGGCAGTACCC
Source organism: Typopeltis vanoorti (assembly GCF_054136105.1). NCBI lineage: Eukaryota > Metazoa > Arthropoda > Arachnida > Uropygi > Thelyphonidae > Typopeltis > Typopeltis vanoorti. The sequence continues at coordinate 38,558,896 of NC_143571.1, forward strand.
ACTTCACACCTCCAAAAGCTGAGCAGCAAGATTTCACCAAGCACTAAATGACAAGTATTTAGGATTAGGTGATGGTTTGCACTCATAATACAATTTAATGGAATAACTGCAGCACAATGAGAAATAATTAAACAGCAGGTTTAATTCTTTAAACCTCCATGCAATATGTAAACTCTGAAAAGCAACAACATAATCATTACTTGGGCTGACGAAGGTGATGCTACTATTGTCCTCAATTCCAGTGATTATAATCGGAAAATGAATGCATTGCTCAGAGATTGTGCCACTTATAAACCACTAGATTATAATCCCACCGTGTCTCAGAAGAAAACATTAAAACAACTTCTAAAAAATGTGATACCTTGGCTTCCTGAAGTTGTTAAAAAAAAAAACGTAAACCTTCTTGTCTCTCTCTCTTACCCCTCCTTCTCTTCTCTTCCCCCCAGATATATGGATTGCCAAAAATTCATAAACCCAATTACCTTCTCCATCCCGTAGTAGACACCTGACTTTCTCTCCTTTAAATTACTCATTTAGCTAAACCTTTAATTCTAGTTACTGACTGCATTTCTTATATAAATAATTCCACACATTTCAAATCCTTAATCCAGAATTTAGTTTTAAACAGTAATGATATATTTGTGAGTTTTGATGTCACGTCCTTATTTACAAATATCCTCCTTTCTGATACCTTAAAATTTACTGAAAAATGTTTACCCTCCCCCCCTTGACATTACTGATCTCTTTAATTTTGCCATTCATACTGGTTAATTCTCTTGGAAGGGTGCCTTATATAAACAGAAATAAGGCACCCTTATTTCTGTTAGGAATAAGGAACATGTCAATATAATCAAACCTATTTGATTATATTGACACGTTTTCTATTTCACAACATGCCTTTAAACACTTTACTCTTTTCTTCTCCACCTCAACAGTCAGAACCCCAGAATCCAGTTCACTATTGAAAAAAAAGAAAATAACTTGCGTTTATTAGATACTTTAATCACACGTCTGGCCAGTGGTACCCCTTCTTTTGCATTTTACAGAAATCCACCTACACAATACATACATAAATCCCCCCCCCCCTCCCAAATAATATGGTGTCTCTGTTCCACCAAAGATTCCCTTACAGCAGCAATCACTTTTGTTTGCCATACCTTCCTGTTGAATGGTTACAATTCAAAAAGATCTACAAATTATCTGTCCCTTCCACTTCCTTACATCCCTGCTCAACATAAAGACTACAACAATGCCATTACTATTCCCAGGGCACTTCAGAACAAATAGCCAGAACTTTAAAGAAATATAATCTCTGCCACTGCTTTCAAACCTCATTTTAAGCTGGCTTCCCTTCTGTGTTTATCCACCATTCTATTTTATCCACTTTATCCCCTTTCTGTTCCAGGTGTTTACAAGGATCCTTGTTCTTGCAATTTATATTATGGTCAGACTGGGTATTTCTGCTAACACCTTCTTAGATGAACACACACACACAAACCATCTTCCACCACAACTATGGTTAATCAGGTCTCACAGACCATACCTTGCACAGAATCAGATGGAAGAAAACTATTAAGCTCCATCACAATAAATACAAACTTGAAAGACACTTTTTAGAATCAGTAGCAGATTTAAAAAAAAAAAAAAAAAAAAAAAAAAAACACAGCCTAATCTTAATAAATATGGTTGTATCAAACTTTCCTTCAAGATTTGGGAAACTTTAATTCTTAGGCCCCTCACCTAACATCTAAGGCTAGCCAACAGCACCCATAGAGGACACACCTCATGTCTTCATATAGTCCAATTTCTTCACTTATTGTTTCTTGTGTGTTTTGTGTATATTATTACAATTTTAACATAGTATTCCTGAAGATATCTCAAAATATCGAAATGAAACCTACTGTTTAATTATTTCTCTTTGTGCTATATTTATTCCATTAAATTGTATTATCAATGAAAGATATCTACACCCAGAGGTCTATTTGGTATTTCCTCCAGATGTGTCTAAAGTGGCAACATTTGCTTCGTCAGAGCCCCCAGAACCCATAATGGCTCTGGATGAGAGGGGGGGGGGGGGTTCAAATTAAAAAAATTACTATTCAGAGCAACTGTAGAGAGAGCTAGTAGACAAAATATCTTGAAACTTTGTGGGTACCTTAACCAGATCATGGGAAAGATATTTTGACAATAATAATAAAAAAAAAAATAAATAAATAAGTCATTCAAAAATGTTTGATAGGGGAAATATGGTGCCATGAGTGAGAAAATATATCGATTTTTTTCCAATCACGTGAGCTGTGAAGGCAGTAAAAGTGAAGAAGTGAGACTGACTCTAGTCTCACAATGGGTCTCGCTTCATCTGAATGTGCCTTGCTTATGAAGTGTTTCTATGTGAATTGGGAAAATGCTGTAGCAGCATTTCACAAGTACAGATGCCTGAAGAATTAACAAATGCAGTGTGACAAATAGTTAATCGATTTGAAGAGACAGGCAATTTAACAGTCCAACCAGGAAGAGAGTGCAAATCTAAAATTTTGCAAATGACTGAAGATGCTGCGACTGTAGTTGTTGAGCAAAGCAGTGCTTAATTGCCATAGTAAAGCAATTAAATTTGACATATGCGAATGGACTTGGTGGAGAACTTTGTGTAAAGGGCCACAGCCAAGAGTTACAAACAGGAAATGCCAGTGTCTGAGAAATGTTTACGTTGACATTTCTGGCATGAAGGTGTGGGCCTTCGAACATCCTATGGATGTTCCAAGGCCCACACTCGTAACTTCATCTGGTCTACAGAGAATCCCATGCATTTCAAAAGAATTGTTACATTTGCTAAAGGTCACATTATGTATAGAATTTATGGCCAAGTCATTATTAGGCCATTTTTCTTTTAAGAAATCCATTGAACTGGGCCTGTGACTTTATATGGTCATGGCTGCATATTGTTATTGGGACATGTTGAGCAGTTTTGTGATCCTGCAACTGCAGCAAAAAAGGGTGCTTGCACATGACAGTGTTGATGCAAGATGGAGTACCTTCCCTACATAGCATGTGAAGTTCAACCATTATTGCACCATCATATCACAGAGGATAGAGTAATCAGGTGCTCATTTTCAATGAAATGGCCACCACATTCACCAGACTTTAATCCCTATGAATTTTGGCTTTGAGGTTACCTCAAAAAGCATGGTGTATCAATGCAAAGTTCTTCACCTAGCAGATCTGGGAAAAAAAAAAAAATTGCTCACCATGTGCCAAACCTTTTGACAGATCAGTTGCATTCTGCTGTAGATAATGTTGTAAGGCTGTATCAGCTTTTGGTCCTGCAGAAAAGCCAATACATTAATGTCACCTCCACTGATCATCTGGATCTCCTTGATGGCATATCAGCTTTATGTGATTTGTTTTTTGTATCACATTATTTTATGAAATGAGTGAAATAATTGTAATTTTCTTCTGCTTGCAGCATCATATTTCCCCTATCAGTGTATGTGTGTGTGTGTGTGTATATATGCACATGCTTGTGCTCTTTGTGTGTGTACTTCTAATTTAATTTAGAATATTTAATATGTTAGCACAATAGAAAAGCATTCCATGGAGTCTAATAGTCATTGATGGAGACTTCTAATTACTTCTGCTGACAAGTTGCTCTATTCAGACATTAATTAACACAAAAACCTATATCTAGGTGTAGCTGTTATGCTTGTTGGCCACATCTTAATAAGTTTTCAAGGCTGAATCTTGGTTTTCTCTGTAAATGGCATCAATATATATATATAAAATATTTATTTTTATATAACAATATAAAATTACCTTTAACCCCCCCAACTGGCCATGACATCTATAGATGTCCAGCTAAATCTGGATACGATTCTTTAACACCCGTTGAATAACCTGGATAAGAAGCGCAATTTGGTCTCACTATTTCATCCACCTAGCTGTTAGAGAGGTTAATAGTTATCTTTAATTATTATAGTATAATTCTTAGACATGTAAGTCCTGTTCCTTTCACATTTTGTATTCAGAAAAAGAGTTATACAGTAATCAATCCATTATGAGAAGTGATGTTTTAACCTATAGGTGTGCCTGTTGATTAAAGTGCAATATTGATATGAAATTAAATGTGAAGTTTTGTTGATTTAAATGAAATTTGTGTTAAAAGTATTTATATTGTGCAGTAATGTGCAGATATTCATCAAGAAATTTTTAATATGATAGTGCACATAAAGACATACTACCTCTACTTGTCAAGTAGAGGTAGTATGAAATATGATAAATTATTATATTATTAATGAACAGTCATGTGTACTTGTATTTATAAACATATTTGCCATCAAAAATTATCTGCTATTAGATATGTCAGAGTTTCACTCAGTGTTGTACATGTTGTTATAACTGTGCAATATTGTAGTTCTATTTCAACCTAGCTCTTATTTGCATTATGAAGTTTCTAGTCTGTAATGAGGAAATAGTGCAAAAAAATTATCTCCTTTAGTTGAATTTCTATTCGATTAAATCAAGTGAAGAGTTACTCCATTAACCTTGACTGGTGAATCTCTGGTGGGCCAATCATCACTCAGTGGGAGAAGTGACACTTTTGGATAAAAATGACCAATTAATAAAAAAGTACAAAGATAAACAAGGTACATAATTAAATTGCTCACTTTGCATAAATCATAAATAATACAGTTTACATGAACTCAGTCACGGCTTGCTAGAACACATTGTTACCACCTGATAAAGATAAAAAAAAAATAGTGTAATTTATTTTGTTTCGTTTATATGAACAATTATTTTTAAAAATGGCAACTCTTAAATCATCCAAATTCAGGAATTTTAAAGCAAATTTCATTTTTATAAATGGAATTTTTCATTTACTTAAATATAAAGAGCCAACAGGCTTCATTTCGGCAATATAAACATTAATTAAATTAAGGGGATATTAGATCCCACATTGTTTTTGAAATATTTTAAAAGCTGCTCTAGTTTTGAAAAATAGTTGAATTTCATACACTTACGTTGAATTATAAAGTAGCTGTATTGGTAATCGTGAAGATACCAACTCTCGGGAAGCAACATTCATCATCGTTACAACTTAGCTGTTCTCAGCTTGCTGAGAAATTCAAAATAACTTATATGAAAATGAATTCATATTAAACTTGCACTAATTTTTTTCCACATTATTCATACTCTTCAGCTACTAATTGGTTGGCACCAGTTCAAACAACATGGCAGACTGGACATGGCTTGTGGGCTGCCATTTGAGAAGCCCTGCACTATGCTTTCAGTGAAACATTAATTTTGTAAAGAAAGCTTTACAAATGCATACTGTGTATTTTGATAAAGATTAAAAAAAAATTGGCATATGAATATAGCCACTTAATACAAGAGGTAGCCGCTTTAGTTTTATACTCTGAGAAACTTGACTATTAGTATTATGCATCAAAAAGAATCATGAAAACCAGCAACATATCGGCAAAGTTAAGAAATTCTGTTATCAGAAAATTATAATACATATGTATATAACTTAATCTGAATTCCTGTTTTCTACTCTTCCAATAAAATATATATTGTTATTTCAGATAAACTTTTTGAGCAACATATATATATATGTTGCTCAAAACTACTTGTCTTATTTTCCCCTGCTTTTTCATCACATATCTTTTTACATATGCATAAAAGTTCAATTCAGTAAATAACCTCCTGCTCCCAGCAACATTCAGTATCCCCTTTGATTTCCTGTCAGAAGAATCTTGTCTAGCTTGTACAAGATTCTTCTGATCAGATGGAATTTCTCAAATTTTTCTCTAATTTGATCATGTTCTTTGTCACATTGTGGCTTTCATATTTCATTGGTCTCTCTCTCTCTCTCTCTCTCTCTCACAGCTTGGAAATTGGCTTATTTTCAAATATTCCTAAGAGGGATGAGATCTTTTTATCATCAAATTACTGTCTAATCTCTCTCACTTCACTCGTTAAAGTAAATGGAGAAGACCATTAATATTCAACCTACACTATCTGAAAATCTTATTACCTAATAAAATTGCTGCTCTTTGGTTGGAGAGACCTAGGTTCAAATCCTTGGATGAGAAGAAACATAATGGCTTTACAACTGAAGGTCAGGTCTCAGTTGGAGGTGGCATGGTTTTTCCTTTTACAAAACAGGCAAACTGGCTAGAAGAACAAATCTAGCAGACACAATACACTGTCTATTAAATGCATGTGTTCTTTGACTGTTAATCAATATAGCAACAAGCACAATAAATGATTGTCAGTTTGGATTCCAACATTGTCATTCAGTGGGAAAGGAGGGTGGGTAAACATAAGCAAAGTTGCCATAAATGCCATGGAAAAATTTGGGCAATCTCAAGTGGATGCACTTGATATCTCTGAGGCATGTTTAGCACAAATGTTCATTAAACAAACTCCTATCATATGGCCTGTCTTCTGACATTTGCAACTGGATTACCAGTTTTCTCTGCAATTGCATATTATATGTGAAGGTCTGGGCTTGAAAAATGTGCTTGTCCATGACAAGTGAGAATTTTTAGTTGACGAGCAAAAAAAGAAAAGCAGATGAGTTTCAATTTGTCAGTTTTATTTATGCAGTGCCGGTTCTGTTTTATGTTGTATTTTTTTTTTTTTTTTTTTACATGTATCTTCTATTGGGGAATGCTGGTTATTACAAATGCCTGTATTGTTGCTTATCATCATAATGAGATATGTCCATCGACAGGATATGATACAAGTACATCATTTTAATCTTTAGAGAATGCTCAGTCATACTTTGAGGTACCAAATATCACAATGTGGCAACCTAAAAGGAATATGAAGCAGACAGCGGTAATTAGCTTATTCGCACCCCAATGCAGCATTTGACTATTGACAATGGATTAAAACTTGGAAAGCTGGAGAAGTTGTGTTCTGAGTTGACATCATGTCATACTGCCCCTATCCATCTGATGCTGTTTCAGAGCCAGTCAGAATTTAGAAAGATAGTTATATGTAGACCCATTTTTATTTTATTGACAGTTATTATGATACTATATGTTTACAACATTTGTTTATAATGACAGAGAAGAAATTGTTTGATTTTTTTTCCCATAAAAGTGATTCAAGACATAAGGGTTAGGAACAAACATGTAGCAAAAAAAGATTGAAATATAGATTGAATTTGTGAAGAATCCATCATGTCATACTGCCCCTATCCATCTGATGCTGTTTCAGAGCCAGTCAGAATTTAGAAAGATAGTCATATGTAGACCCATTTTTATTTTATTGACAGTTATTATGATACTATATGTTTACAACATTTGTTTATAATGACAGAGAAGAAATTGTTTGATTTTTTTTCCCATAAAAGTGATTCAAGACATAAGGGTTAGGAACAAACATGTAGCAAAAAAAGATTGAAATATAGATTGAATTTGTGAAGAATCCATGCTGTTTGTTCATAGGTTCCTGTAAGGTAGGGTATCAAAATTATTTTTACATCATATTGTAGTCTGGGTGACGGATGATAATTATCAGTGATCTTCTGAATGGTAGTTTTGCTGTATCCAGTAAACATTCAGATTGCTTTTAATTTTATTCAGTTCATCAAAAGAGCAGATCATATGAGCCTTATGTATTTTTGATAATATCTATCTTCTGAGATGAATGATGGTGTGAGGATGAGTGAATGCTTCTGCCAGTAAAGTTTGGGTTTTGATAAACTGAAGTATTTTACTTCAGTTCCCAGAAAGAAAAAAAAAATGAACTTATGATATACTCCCATATCAAGTTCACTATTAAATGTGAATCCAATAATTGCCCATCCTTTTTTGGATAACTTAATAATTCAGAATCTCCTACAGGTCATACTGAATTTTCAGTTTAATGTGGTGCTCTTATCTCAACTAAAAGAAAATTCTTGTATTTAACATTATTATTATATTAGCTTTAACAGAAATAAACCTCTTTAAACACTTTTCATTATGTGTATCATTACTCATTGTTTTGGTTATGATTGTTTTAATAAAACTGTTTATATATATATATATATATATAAAGAATGCTGTTAACATGTCAATTAGTATAGAATATTATTATTTTTAGTACACATAAACTAATGTAGCATTTTTCTTTTTTTAAGCACATCCTCTTGATTATTATGGTAAGTAAGTGTTTTATGTTCAGTTTTCAGTACATGCATCGTAAGTTGTAATGTTTTTTTTTAGTTTACCTCAAAGCATCACACATGCAGGAATGAGTAAGATTTATGATATATGTATTAGCTGCTTTACTAAAGTTATGCACTATTTAAGTATACACAAAAGTAATTAAATAATAAATATATAGTTATCGGATGTTTGATTTATTTGTTAATATTTGTGTGTTTTGCTTCAATATTACTATCAGTCATTCACTAATGGAAACCATCAAAGTGGCAAAAAAAAAAAAAAAATTCGCTTTATTCACAACATATGGATAGTCTTTCTTCACAGGAGCATGTTGAAATGTTTCAATTGTTTTAGTGATTGAAAATACTGTAATCCAAACATAAGACAAAAAGGAGTTTGCCTGCTAAAACAGAAGTTTCAGATATTGGTTCTCATACTTAATTAATCTTAACTGTGTGATAAACTGACTCGGTAATTATTGCTGTTCAACAGGCTGAGTTGAGTAGATTGTTTTGATTATTGTAGCTATCTTGTCAAAAGGAAGTAAATTCTCAAACATTAGTAACATACATGTCTGCCAAGATGTTTTTATATTTGGGAGTACATTACAAACCTTCAGGAAAGGAAAATTGTTGTAACTTACTACATCCCCTTCTTATTGTCTTAACTCATTCCACTCTCACACAGATAATCTGCTTCTTTCTTATGCATTTTCTGTAAGTCCTTGTTCATGAAATTATGAATGCATCTCGTTGAGCAGTGCTGCATTCATAATTCCTCCATTTTTCTCCCAACTTATAAAAACACAAGCAATTCTCATTATCCACAGGCGACAAACTTAAGCCATTGAACTAGCTTTTCTTCCTCTCTAACACTGTTCATTTAACATAGCTTTTCTCTGAGTTTGTATTTTTTCCTTCCCAAAGATAGTCATCAAGATTGTACTGTTTCTGATTCAGAACTAATGTACTTGTTATTTCTTTGACCTTTTATATCCAGAATTGATACTTAAAAAGAATAATAATAATAATCCTAGAATATTAGCATTATGCTTATTTAGACTTTATGTGTTGGTTATACATGTTAATAAAGAACTTGGATGGTTTTAATAAAACAGAGGTAAAAAAAATTAAATAAATAAAAAGATAAAATAATTTGAATAAGAACACAGAATATTAAGCATGTATTCACATATTTTGATTATGTCCCCTGATCATAGTCAAAGCTAGCGTCTACTCTAGCTTTGACTATGATCAAAATAGAATCATAGAATTACAGTCTCCCAGATGTTAGGAAATTTTTGACATCTATATTTGTTTAGGCTAGGAGTTTTCTGTAAAGAATAGGCAAATTCCTAAAATAACTTTTGGAGTTTACACTGGTAGTATATCCTGTATACTCCAGGTAATGTATGAACTTCATCTTTTGCAGAGCAGAAATGGTAATCTAGTTTTAATTGATTTATGAACAATTTGTAATTGACATTTTTTAGATACTTCTTTAATATAATGAACTATTATTTCTTTGGAGTAATCCAATACTCTCTATTTGTTTGCTTGCTGTTTAGGTGCAGGATTGTAGCATTCTTGTTGAAATTATTGAAAATATCTTCTGATTCTCTTTTGGATTATGTCATTTGAGCAAATCACTCTAGCTTGGTGTGCTGGTGTTTTTATTATATTGTACATTTGTGCAGGATGTTGAATGTGCGTATGTTCAGAATCTGTTAGCATATGTGAGTTTTCTGTAGATAGTGTGAGGAAGAGAACCATCTCTTCCTCACACTATACTGTCACATTTAAGTGACAATATAAATATTGTCACTTAAAAATGTATTCCAATTATAATAATTAGAATACAGTTTTTCAAAATTTCACAAAGAAAAGCTACAATCCTTAAAAAAAAAAATACAGATCACTCCAAAACAGTAATAGTCCCTTATGTTAAAAGTATGTACCTGATAAAATAAATAAATAAATACTATTTATAAACTGCCTGTAAACTAATATTAAAACTAACTTTCCTTATTTTCTCCCCAGAAGATGAAGTTCATATATTATCAGTACCTGGAATATGATAATACTCCAGGTACATTCCAGTGCAAACTCTTATTATGAACAATCTGGCAGATCTGCAGTGAAAGAAAGAGAATAACACTTAAATTATATAATTATAAACCAATATGGACATCATGGATCACTAGACCATGTTCTCAGCATCCTAAATGCAATTAGATAGAGAAAAACTGTTATCTGTTAAAGATTAGACTTCAAAACTGGCATTTTACTTTATCTGATCTCTTGTTCATGGCATTAATGACTTTCTTTTTAACAATCTCTTCATTTGACTCACAATAAATCCATATATGTTGTCAGACACAAATCTCTCAGCATATTATTCATGATTTTTACTCACTGTCTCAACTCATCATTGTCATACCTTAAATTAAAGATGCCAAGAAATTATATTCTTGGTTTAATCCTTTATCCAAGTGTAAGCAAACAAAGATTTATGCACGAAAAATCTGGGCCACTTGTATATAGAGGTTAATGACTTCACATCAATTTCCTTAGTATAACACAATACAAAGCACATGAACTGATACACCTTTTCACTACCTGTATATGGGAAATATATGATTTCTGCATTACCTCAACCTTAGTATTCGTCTGGGCCTGGCTCCCACTGATGAGACCTCAGTAAAGATCAAAACTTGCCTGGATAGTGGCACTTCCCTTAATATATATCATTATACACACCTGAAAGAATGTGTGCTTTGCATTATGGGATACTAAGACAATTGACAAAGTCATTAACATCTATATACAAGTAACCCAACTGTGAAGATACTTCACGTGCAAACCTCATTTGCTTACACTTGGATAAATGATTTAATTTGTAGTGTAACCAAGTGAAAAGAGCTTTCAACATTGTCATACCTGTTTAGCTACTATCCTTTCTATCATACCGTTGTCCTCAGTAATATCCATTCTCGCATTCTCCTTCTGTCCAATCAAATCATTTATTCTTATGGCCACCACTAACTTATTTACTCCTCATATCCAAAGCACCAATCATCATTTTCATTTTTGTTGCTGGAAAACAAATCTTGAACATTCTTTCATTCACCTTACTTTTAATAATAGAATTTTCATGTTGTACTACTCTTGTATTGTCACCTTTTCTTTCCCCCCCCCTTCCAATCATAACTACTTCTAATTTCATTTTGTTGCATTTGTCTTGGTCAACTCAATTTACAAATCGTGGATTATATTTGCCACATGCTCACTTTCTTGCATTCTAGGTTGTGCTACCCCAAACACACACAATTTTGCTTGCTTTTGTTCTGTCAGTTATGCTCTCTTCTATACCCAAAATCCTACTCACTTTTTGGAGAATGTTATATTCTGAATTGCTTATTCACAGTTGGGAAGCTAAGAATCGCCAAACTTTCTTTCATTATTGTTCATTTTTTTTTTTTTTTTCAAGTACTTTTGCATGTGAAGTGAACAAAACATATTTCTGGAATATATATATTTGAGCATCTCTTTGCAATTAGTAAGAGCTTTTCAACCAAAGGGAATTAGCTAGTCCAATATCAATGATGGCAAGGTTTTCTTTCAGTGAATCAAACTTGCTAGAGAATATTCCTTTTTTATAGTCATAGACAGACTATAAAAACGGGATGGAAACAGGATTATTCTTATTATTATTATTATCACAAATTGGGTTTATAAGAAGCCAATTTATTTGGCTGCAACAGACTTTTGGGCCTGTTTATATAGCAGAAAATGTTAGATATTTATAGGTACTTTAAGTTAGCAAATCTAATTTTATTGGTGATATTTTATTTTATTTATTTATTTTTTGTGGTGTTTTATTTTTGAGAATTGACATATGAAGTAAGGATGTAAGAGTATCTTTAAAATTTATCTTAAGATCTGGTTTGATGTAGAACATCATAGACATCTCTTCTCCAGTAAATCAGCTTTGCTAACTTCAGGCATAATTCTTGTAAATCAGTAGGTCACTTAATCGAAAACTTACTAATATATATATGTATATATAGGCACACACACAATATGTATAACATTTGTATATGTGAGACAGTATAATAATTTTCAGTTCTTATTTTATAAAGTTATTCATTGGGATGAAGGTATGTTGCATTTTCTTGCCATTTTTGAAGTAAATTTTTTAATAATAGTTATTTTGATTTGGAAAATTGCTGTTGATATTTTATTTGTGTAAATCTTTTATGAAAACAATTGATTCTGTAAAATTGGCATGCAATTCACTGTATTTTAAAATTATTTTGAATTTTTTGAAAAGCTCATTAAAAGTATACTTCTGCAAAAAATATATATATCCAAATACATTTAATGAATCAAGTGAGGATATAACTAACTTACAGGATTTGTCCTTTCCTTACCCTGCAACTTGACTATTCATGTTTGTATTGAATGGAGAACTTCAGTTTTCAATGTAGTTTATTTTAATTTCTACTCACTTAATTCATTAATGAAATTTATTGCCAGATAATTTATTAGTTTATTACTGACGATCATGGAAGTAAACATTTTTTTGATATCTCCCACACACTATATGTAAATTCAGGAATTTTCCATAAATTTCAGCATAAACATAACACTCTGCAAGTATACAGAAGTAGATTATTAATACATTGGTTTATACAAAGTGCTTATCCTTTATCATGGGAACAGAGATTTGTTCTCATGATAAAGGATAGTTTATCTACATAATACATATTTGTTTATTGCAAAATTTATGTCCCACAAGAAAATAAGTTATATGTTTCATACAAAACTTGATACAATTCTGTTAGTTACACAACCAGCATGCACATAATCCCAAAGGTCTTGCTTTCTTGAAAGATGGCACTGACTTGCAAGAATTTGCGTTCGTGTAAACAGAGCCAGTTTGAATGAAGGGCATATGAATTTATGATGCAGAATGTTTGACACGTCATGCAAATGAATAGGAATTGTATTAAACTAATTTTAATAAATTGTTGGCTTGTTTTGTGTTTCCATTTCCATTTAATACTGTGATTCTTCCTTACTGCAATAGTTTGTGATAATACTACAGTAATTATATGTTTTATTTTCATTTATAGTGCTTCTCTTACAAATAAACAAAAATCTAAACAAAACATTATTTTCATTCAGTGTGTTAGTTAGATACGTCAGAGTTATATACATAAGAAAAAGGCTAAATTTTGGTGGTTTTAGTAGATTCATCATTATGGACCTAAAATATAGGCTTCTCGAGTTTTGTATTAATGGGATTGAGTGTGTCTCATAAATTGTTTTAGTTGTATATATATTTGGATGAAATTAGTTATTTAGAATCTTGAATAAAATAGCAACAAGATTTCATATTTGGTTTATGCTGGATAATTTCAAGTCTCTCTATTACATTCCATTAATAGTCTTTGTCCATGTGTGTGTATAATAACATCAAAATCTGCAATCAAGAGCAATTCTCTTCTTGGTAGCAGATTTTGATGTTATTTGGTATTTAACATGCTTACTAAAATTTATTGGCCGATTTTGGTTTTAAATGGTCATGAAGTTTATTTTCAGGATTCTTTCATATTATTCTCACACTTGTTTTTTCTTGGATGGTTTAACTGACCTAGTTCATTTTTAATTGATTTTCTTTCCTTGTACAAAGAGACATAGTAGTTGTGAATATATTTACTGAGGTGTTTGAGAACAAAAGTGATATTATGCAGAAGTGATCTGTTTTCAAATCGGTTTATCAATTTGAATTAGAGAATATAAAGAAACTCTTGATATGAGAGGACAGTGGGATGGGGGGAGTAGGAATGGTTGACTAATCCTATGATTATCATGAGATTTATCACTCTCAAATCCCTTATCTTTTAGTAGCTATATAAATTTCATTTCTTCCCCATGTTCCTTTTCTCCTTCCAGTCTATTTCCTTAATTGAAGTTTCCCTTAATAGTTACTTATCTTGAGGAAATTTACTGATCTATGTCCAATATATCTTCCTTGCACCCACTAGTCTGTAGCAGAATTGATTTATGTTTTGCTTGGTTGGTCTCTAGCTCACATCAGATAGCTATCTGATGTTGTTAATTGCTATCTGATGGAAATTTCTACTGTTATCAGCAGTAGAAATGCCTCATCCTATCCTGTTTTGTCTATTTCCCCTAAAATCAGCATAAGGAACATATAATTTATATATTTAATTTTTTTATGTTAAAACATGTAGAAAAATATATTCATTTTAATATATTATCCTTGTATGATATTGCATTGAGGAGTTCCAACTTTTATTTCACAGTAAGAATAGATTTTATTGTCTTTTGTCAGTTGATTCTTTTCTATAGTGCATAACTTGTTCACCAGTGGAAATATTGTTTCACTGATGGCCTTTGTTGCAGGTAAACATCATCATGCTAATTACAGATATAGACCATATGGTTTGTTCTAGTCTCATTATCCATCTAATATCCTCTTTTCCAGTTGGTTTATATTTTATTAATTGTTTAGGATATGTCTCCTAAGAGTTTGAAGAATAAATAGGGTAGGAGTCAAATGGATGTGTAATCTTATCAAGCAAGAGATTCATAAGAAAAGGATGGCATGGAAGGAATACTGCATGTCATAACGGATGTCATAAGGATGACATCCGTTATGAAAATTATAAGCAGTATGTCAGAAGAGTTGCAACTGTTGTACAGAATGCTAAGTCTGGGTATGAAAAGAAACTGGCTTTGCAAGCCAAATATAATTCCAAAGAATTCACTCCATATGTTGCAGGTAAAAGAAAGAATGAATATGGAAGACTAATTCTGCTGAATACAGATGGTATGATGGTGACAGATGCAGAAGAGGTTGTTCAACTAATGAGTGTCCATTTTTCTAAAAAGCTATCAACCTAGTATATGCAACATTGACTTAACTGCTACCTCTTCACTGGATGAAGAAACTCAGGTGAAACGAACTTTGATATGTAAAGATAATGATGTCATTTTGCTGTTTCACAACCAAAATAAGACTTCAGCAATAGAAATATTATTAAGAGAGACCTCTAGAGAGTCCCTAATTCCCTAGAGGTCTCTTAACAATAATAATATCGGGTGTTGGCCATTCAGTTTATTTATATGTTCTATCCAATTTTGCTTGTAATTATTCAGTTTTTCTTGTATTTTATTTCTTTTATTTTTAGTTGTTTTAAAATATCCGTTCCTTTTTTTTCGTCTAATGATGTGCATTTTTCAGTTCTTCTCATGAATCTCATTTCACTTGTTTGTTTATCTTGTTTATTGTCAAATTTCACTGCCATATAATAATGTTATGTTATTATATACCTGACAAGTGTTACAATATTTGGTTTGAGTGTTTTATTTATCAGCCTGTAATTTGTAAAAAATTTGAAGTTTTTAATTATGTATTTTTCTCCTTCCTAAGATATTTCATTGTCCCATACAGCAATCCCTCGATTAGTGTGTTTTCGATTAGTGCACCATTTTTTTTTCGATACCCAAATTCGATTAGTATGCCTCTAAAATTCGATTAGTGCACCTATATACATCTTAAAAATAAATGTTACAGATTTTAAAAAATTTTCTATCTATACATTTTTATGGTTAACTATTTTAAAAAATCACTCACCAGAACGAATTAATTTAGTTACCGATTTAAAACATTTTACAAAGTTAATGGCATACTACACTATTTCTATGTACACTATGTATACTATGTTCCAAATTTTTACCACCGAAATTTATGTCGTCTGCTATAGTACGCCCATAGATTCGAGACCCTTCGACACTTCTGCACATGTCACAAAAAGGAGAATCCATTCCGATAATAAGGTAATCAATCTATCTTCTGGGATGAGTTGTTTATTATTACATGTTGGAAAATTAACTTCTCTTTTATGATTATTGTAGTTTTTAAAATGGTAACTATTTTGCTTGTATAACAGTTGGAAAATTTTATCTATAAAGCACGTGATTTCACGTGTTGGCAACCAATTCTTATGTCCTTCATTTCTTTCTCCCCTTCAATGATAATGTCCAAGAGTTAATTAAATCTCATTCTGAAGAATTGAGTGACTCTGACCTGCTAAATTTAGATGCACAATGGGAAGATCCTGAAGAATATGAAGAAAATTTAATCATTGACAAGCCCAAAGAGATTTAACAGAAACAATTTGAAAGTATTTTTCATACAATCGAAGTTTTTAACCAGCAATGCTTATAGACTGACCCTGATGAAGAGAGAAGCAGTAAAATTTGCTGAAGTAGTGGAAGAGGCAATAGGGCCATACCTTCGATTGTATGAAAAAAATAAACAAAATGCCCACCAAACTACGTTTGCTCAATTCTTTGTTAAGAAGTAGAATCATAAAATTTATATTCTGAATATGTTTTATTGTCTTTCAGCTTCATGGTTTTCATTCAACTAGTCCCTGAGACATGCCTTAATTCTTTTATAAAAAAAAATTAAGGTTCAAAATAGAAATTTGAGGAACGAATTATACTTTTTCCCATAGGTTATTATATTCGATTAGTGCGATTTTGATTAATCGCCTGTTTTAAAGAACACATTAGGCTCACTAATTGAGGGATTGCTGTAGATGTAATTTTTTATTTTTATGATACTTTTTGTGTGTTCCTAGATTTTTGTATGCTGCTGATGTAATAAATTTTTTTTTTTTATATTATATTATTCCATTCTTTCTCGATCTCTTCATTTTCTTGTATTGTTTCTAAATAGTTATTATCTTTGTTGGTATAAATTTCTTATACTTAAATCGTATAGTAGTCTTACTTTGAAATTAGATTTTGTTTCTCTAGTTTATTTTATTTTATTTTTTTTTGTAACCAGTTTGGTGGAAACCTTAATTTTGCTTGCACTAAATAACTGTAAACAAAGTAAGTAACTGTAGGTTTTTTTTAGCATTTTTATAGAGCACACACCTGTTATCCAGATGCCAAATCCACCCATCTTACAGTCTCTAAAATTTTTTTTTTTTTTTTCCATTTCATTCTCTTATTTTAAAGAACTTTTTTTTAAGCTTGCTTTCTTCTATCTCACAACCCTCTTCGGAATTGAGAATGACATACTCTTATAATTTCCCAATTCTGCCAGAATTTTTTTTTTTTTTTAATCCAGTGTTTTCTGTGAATGTATTTCTGAACATCGTAGCTAGAATATAAGTTTGATTGTGCAGGATGAATTTTTTCAATTCATTTTGCAATTTCAGAACCTTCTGAAACTTCCATTATTGCATTTTTCCTTTAAGTTTAATTTTTTAAACTGTATCATAAGGTATATTGCTACCTGACAATGGAGTAACTTTTAATTATCATTAAAGAGCATTTCAGTAACCATCAGATACTTTTCTTTAAAAAGAAAAATGATCATGAGAGTGAATTTCCAAATGCTTCCAGTTGTAGTTATTGGGCAAGTCATCTGCATTTGCTATAACCTGATTCCACTTTTAATTCCACTTCTACATCTTTATAATTCTGTCATTGATACTACTCTTATGATATAAATAAGAAAAACAACTGTAACTTTTGTTCATAATTATATATATTCTCAACACTAATAAAAGATCAGTGGTCATTTGAATGGACTCGTGAAATATATGAGGTGCAAAACAACTCTAATAAACTTTCTTGTATTATATCTGGAACTAGATTTTTTCCTTGGAGAGTTGTGAATGATTGGAATGGGTTGCCAGAGTAAGTTTTGAGTGCTTTGTTAATTGGTTCAAGGAATGATATGATAGATTGTGTGAATAGATTGGTTCTCTGGCATTGAGTCTTCAGACTCAATGGGGTGTCCATATAATAATAATACCACTTTTTGGCTCACATGGTATGCAAAATTCACTATCTTTACTCACACAATGCTTCATTTCCCTGTTTATCATTTTATGAACTTATTTTTTTTTTTGTCAAAATCACTTCCTCAATGGTTTACAGTATCCACCAAGTTTGAGGATATTTCGTCTATTGGTTCTCTCAGCAGATTGTCCTGAATAAGGATACTATCAGTGGGAAGTTTTCAGTATCGAAGCCACATTATAACATAAATAAAGAGTTTAATAAAAATAAATGAGCCTCTGTAGCTCAGTCGGTATAGATGAAGCTCTTTGGTCGGAAAGACCTGGGTTCAACCAGATAAAGGTTCAAGGAACCATTATCTGATCTCTTTAGACTAAAGGTGAGTAGCCAGCATATGGGTGTGTGTGTGTGGGGGGGGGGGGGTTGTCACCCGGAGACTCGGATTTTGCATCTCCCCAGAACAGGTAAACCGGCTCCATGAACACACATCTAAAGATATAGGGCAGACCAGGAGGCATAGGGCTAACCACCTGTGGTGGTCAGTTTCGAATCATAATAGGTCATGCCTAATATGATGTAACAGGCCACAAGGGCCTAATATACGTATAAGAAGGAGAATAAAGGATACTGTCAATTTTGCTTTTTAGTGCTTTAATGTAATTGTGAAGACTGTTTGTGGAATGTTTATTCTAAAGAGGATGCCAATTAAAAATAATTTCTGTGATAAATTCTATAGGACTGTAACAGAAAGTAAAGAATTGAATGGAGATTGTTTCTCTGAATGTTTGAAAGAAGTATTAAACTTTTAAGTTGATCAGTTATGAGGTTAATATGATGTTTGGCTTTCATTGAATAGATCTAAGTTTGAATGCCATTACTATGTGTTTCTGCTATGTGGAAATTCCTACATGTGATCATGTAGAGATTTTCAGCTTAACATAAGGTAATTAGTCTGAATGTGGAGGCACCTGGGGTTTTTCATTAATCAGGAAAATCAGCATTATGAACCCATGTCTATAGACATGGTACATTCCATTAGGGGCTGCAACAGAGGGGTGGCAAATGTGACTGCAGTAATACCTGCAAATCCCTAACAAGGAGACTTGCACTCATCTTGGAAGAAATGAACAAGAATATGTATTTAAACTAATGCAAATTCATCACTGAAACTATTAATGCATGGTGTGATGCTATTTGATGTGTATATGTGCGTAGCAGAAAGTAAAGTCACCTGTGGGCATAAAAATCTATGCTCTTTACACTGATCAGTGTAAAGAGCATAGATTTGTGACTCACATTTGACTGGTGGTGATGATGACCCTTGTTCAATGTTTTGCTTATGAACATGTAGATCCATTTCTGTATGCATCACTGCAGTAAAGTATTGTCACAGTAAATATTTGAAAATAAATATTTAATAACTCAGTTACTTAATAATAAGAACTCAGTTGTGAGTTCTTCATCTGTAAATGAATTCAAGAAGAGATATGATAGATATTATTTTGATAGTTTGGGTCCCCCTCGATGAGTCTACTGACTCCATGGAGATACCCGTAATAATAATATTTGAAAACAAAGAAAAATTACAGATAGCTTTGTTTTGTAATGCATGATCTGTGGAAACTATGTTATACACAGTATTTTATTTTTTTATTTTTTTTGTGATTGTATGCAATGGTACAACATACTGGCACCTTTATTAACATCGACATATAGCATACAGATATGCATAATTTAATTTTCAACTTTTCCTGCTAGCAAGGAATGTGTATCAGCACCTATTATGTTTTAAATGCATCACTGATCATAGGGAGTTAATTTTGCAAATCAGAACTCTCTTATATAGCATTTTAAATGTGTGCATTAGGGTTTAAATGTTGTGGGGGGGGGACTTATCTTTCACTCAAGCTTAATGGAGTGAAACACTACTGAGAAAGGATTAAATATATTATTTAATTCTTCCAGTATTTCTTCTCAGGCAGAGCCATCTTCAGGAAGTACAGTATGAGTTTTAAGGCTTACAAAGGCAATACAAACTAAGTGAAATGTACAGATGAAAGACTAGAGTTCTGACCAGCTGGGACATCCTCTATGGGCACCTGTTGGTAGCCTAGGATGTAAACTGGAATCTTGAGGTATTAGGGTTTCTAATATTTTGGGAAGACTTCTCTTCTTCTTTGGTAATTATAACAGCACATCACAACATCATGTCTTGTGACCTCCTTTTTATCTCTTCATAACTCTTAGCACCAGTTAGCATCATTATGTTATTTATATGTGAAATTTTTGGTCTACCTTGTGGCCTCTTTCTTTCTACAGTTTCCCTCCATTATTTCTGTAATCAGTCCCCCATGCCTCAAATGGTGTCCAATTAGGCTTTTTCTTCTCTTATTGATGTGTTTCATTAATGACCGCTCTTCATGAACTATATTTAGAACTTCTTCGTTACTTTTCCTTTCTGTCCAACTAATTTTCATCATCTTTCTCCAGCACCAAAATTCAAATGCCTCCAACTTTTTCATGTCTTGTTTTGTTAGAGTCCAGGCCTCACAACCATATAATTCAATGCTCCATATGTATGTTTTCACTAGCCTTTTTTTGAGCTGGATGCTAAGTCCTTTACTGGTAAAAATGTTTCTTCTGTTATAGAATGCTTTTTTGGCTAGGATTATTTCTGCTTTAATATCTGATTGGTTTCTTCCATCTTCTGTGGTAAGACTTCCAAGATATTTAAAAGAGGATACCTGTTGTATTAGGTTACTATTTATTTCCAGGTTTATTTTCATTGGATTTGCTTTACTTGTAATTAATAATTTTGTTTTCTTATAATTAATAATTTTGTTTTCTTATAATTAATTTTTAGGCTGTACTGTGTGAAGATTTCTTCCATCTTTGTTAAGGTGGCTTTCAGTTTGTTTTCGATATCAGCTATAACTGCTATATCATCTGCAAACCGTAGCCAGTTAATATCAATTCCATTTATCTTAATTCCTGTTTCTGTTAGTTCTTATACAACCATATTTATTCACGTTAGACTGATTTTTGAGATCAGCTGCAGATGATTCTAAAAACAATTTTTCTAAATGTGCTGCTATGGAGCATGTGGTCTTTTTCCAATTGATTCTATGAGCAATATCCAAAACATGGTATGCAAAAGCCAACAACTAATCATGGTCATGACTACAGATGTATTTTTTATGTTGTTTTATGCAAATTGTGGCTGATCTTCCTGTCTGTCCATAGCAGACCAACCTGCAGAAACAGAGAACTCTATATACACCAAGAAAGAACTGAGAAAGGAGGGTGCTGGTTTTTAGTGGCATAGATAGTTTCAAGTGGGACTTAAAAGCTGTGCCGAGGTTGTATTTGTACAAAATTAAAAA
This sequence comes from Typopeltis vanoorti, assembly GCF_054136105.1. NCBI lineage: Eukaryota > Metazoa > Arthropoda > Arachnida > Uropygi > Thelyphonidae > Typopeltis > Typopeltis vanoorti. The sequence continues at coordinate 38,580,295 of NC_143571.1, forward strand.
GCCTATTCAAAAATTTTTTTTCTTCCTGGCCTTCTCAAATCATACTTAAACCCTTCAGTTCTTTCCTCCCCTAGTTGTATGGTTTACCTAAAATCCACAAACCCATCCTCTTCTTTCCAGACCTATAGTAGATGCTACTGAATTCCTCCTGCTCTGAATTATCCAGTTATTGAAATCTTTAACCTTTTACTGAACATATACTACATTATATATTAAAAAAACTTGACCCATTTAAAAATTTTATATTGAAAATCTGATTGTGAATAATAGATATCTGTCAGTTTTGACATCATCTCACTGTTCACCAACATTTCCTTAAATGACACCTTATCACTTTTAAAAAAACATTTTTCCTCTTGGTATCACTTAATAGATCCGTTTTCCTTTGCTATCCATTCCTAATATTTCTCTTGGAAGGACAAAATTGACAAACAGATAGAGAATATCTGTTTTCTCTCCTCTCATCCTTCCCTTATACCAATTTTTTCATGGAAGATTGTGTATGCTCTTGTCTCAGTGTCCTCTCAAACCTTGTAGCTGGCTAAGATATGTCGATGTATGTTCTCTATTTGGCCTAATGGCCCGGATACATGATTCTTTCCTCCGTCACCTCAGTAATATCCACTGTAGCATCCAATTTACAATGGAAAAGGAAACTAATAATCATGTAGCCTTCCTCGGTCATCTTTTTGACATTCCTACTAATGGTATCTAATGATAACCTGTACTTTTCAGTATATAGGAAATCTACTCAACACAAGCAGATACATTCACAAACTCTTCTATCATCCCCCTCCCTCAACAATATGGTATCATTAAAACACTAACCAATAAGAGTCTATAATCATTGTGCCAGTGAGGCCACTCTTGCAACAGAACTTAATCATATACACACCTTCCTGTTTAATGGCTACAGTTCCCACAGGGGGGAAAAAATCAATCCTTGCCCAGTCTATGACCTTCTTTTCAGAAAGATTTTAGTAATGCTATCACCATCCTCTATCTGAGGTATGTCAGAAGAAATAGCCACAATCTTGAAGAAAGAACTTCTGCACAGTTTTTAAGTTCATTTTGACTATCTGCTTCACTAAGGACCATTTTCCTTCTCTCTCAATTCCTGGTAAAAAGACGCCATACTCCATAGCAGCAAATTTAGAAGAGAAAGTAGTTACTAAAGAAAGAGCTTTTTGACCTCATTTCAGTGTTGTAAAATTACATATGAAAAGTGTATATTAAAGTTCCAACATTATTTTCAAACCAAATGTTTGAAAAAACTTATGAAAGTTTTGTAAAATTTGACCTGAGAGCTTATGAGAATATAATCCTTAGCATCAGAGTTGCCTTACCTTGCACTACTTAAAAGAGCATGATGCTGCCCAAGCATCCATATGTTTGCCTTTTATTAGTGCATTTTTTTCAGTGCATCAGGCCTCTGAAATCTTAAAAAAGTGCACTAATAAAAGGCAAAGATTTGGGCAGCTGTCATGTTCTTTTAAATAGTGCAAGCTGAGGATTGTATTCTTGTAAGCTCTCGGGTCAAATTTTACGAAACTTTGATAAGTTTCTACCAATATTCAGCTTTGAAATGTTTCTAAAAAAACATTTGAAATGATTCTAAAAAAAAAAAGTCTCTCTCTTATTACATAGGAAAAGTGGTTATTAAAGAAATAAGAGAGAGACTTTTTTTTTTTAGAATCATCTGTAGCTGCTCTCAAAAATCAGTCTTACCTGAATAAATACAGTTGTATAAATCTCTCCAAAATATGGAAAACACTGATACTTAGAGATTCCAGTTTACATCCTAGGCCTTCTACAGGTGCCCACCGAGAGTGCCCCACCTAGTTAGGACTCTACTTTTTTGTCCATGTGTTTCACTTAGTTTTGTGTGTGACAAGTCTCGTATTTTACTCCCTGAAGATGTTTCTGTGACTGAGACAAAATATTGGAAGAATTAAATAATATACATTTTGGAAAATTATGGAGACAACTACTGTGTTTGAGTAAAATTTTAGTTTAATATAAACCAAAATTCACATTCGACGTTTCAACCTTTATATCAAGGTCATCTTCTGGAGCATATATACCATATACAGAGAAACAAGCTGCACTACAATCTACATGGTATGTTAAAGTTACTGACCAACACCAAGCCGGTTGAGATTTCTTAAGGTTGCAGTATGTAATAGCAGACCCTGCACTTGCAAGATAAAAACACTAGAAAGAAGATTTCAATCAAAAAAATCTTATTTAATAAGTTTTATTATTTAATAATAATAAAACAAATAAGACAAAGTAGTTGTCTCCATAATTTTCCAAAATGTATTCAGATCACCGTGTAAGCCTAAAAGAAAGAATTTAATAATATTTTTAATCTTCTCTCAGTGCTGTTTCACTTCATTAAGTTTCCAACATTGATAATTTTCAATCATTTAATACATTGTCGTGGATTGAATCAGGAAGTGTAGTCAGAAATTGCTACTAAATGTTTGTTTTCTGGCATATGATAAATATACAATCTTTTTTTGATATTTATAATTCAAAATAAAAAAGTGAAAGATATACTGAACAATTTCAAAGAATGATTCCAGTCATATCTGTTTATAAATAAATCACTGCTATTTTGTGGTCTTTATATTCTGAAATATTGAACTGTTATTTTTTCAGATGAAATGCTATTGTTATCTTAAATTTCATAACATTCAAGTAGTTTTTATATAATAACCAGTAATACTTCATTCCTAATAAAACATCTTTTTTTTTTTTAATGTAAATCTTTGCACTAGGAAGTTAAGTGCCTGTAATAAATCAACCAACATATAAATAATCAGAATAAATAATTAAAAATAAAGATTTCTGATTCTGATATTAATGTGAATATGTATAAAAACATATATCATGCAATTCATTACAAATAGTTATTAAAACTTATTAATAAGTTTTATTATTATTAAATAATAAAACTTATTAAATTATTAAATAAGATTTTTTTTTATTGGAATCTTCTTTCTAGTGTTTTTATCCTGCAAGTGCAGGGTCTGCTATTACATACTGCAACTTTAAGAAACCTCAACCTGCCTGGCATTGGGGGGGGGGGATGGAATATATTTTATATCTGTAGATGTGTATTCATGGGGCCAGTTTGCCTGTTCCGGGGGAGACAAAAAACTTGAGTTGCTGGGTGTGTGTGTGTGGGGGAAAATCTACCTCTGTATGAGACTGGCAAACTCACTTTTAAGTCGAAAGACACCAGATTTAAGGTTCCTCACATCTTGGACGGGAATCGAGCCCAGGTCTTTCCAACCCTTCATCTATACCAACTGAGCTACAGAGGCTCTATTTTGATCAGAATATAAACGAGTGAAATGGCAGTTCTAAAAGATAGAACAACAACAATGGATTTGAAACAATATGAGCCATGTACTAGTGTAATACAATACAGTATTACACTAGTAATAATTACAGTAGTTTGCAAGACATGGTTTAGAAAAAGAAGCACTGCTTATAACTAAATAAGACTCTCCCAAATTTTAGACAAAGAAGGTCATTTGTTTATAGTTCAAATTTGGGTGATGTAGTAGCTTTTGCACTCTTTAAACATTTGAACAGATGCTGAAATTTGAAGTAGTAACAGTGAAGTAGAAGAGTTTTAGACAATTCTGTGGTTAGTGTCAATTTGATGCTGTGCTAAACTAGAGTTCTCAGACTTATAGATGATATAAGATTGATGTTCCTGTAGTTTATTCTCAACCGTATGACCTGTTTGTCCCATGTGAAAGAGATGCAATCACAAGGAACTTGATAGATACCTAGGAGGAATAGAGGAGATCATTTATACCTTGGTGGCAAGTAACCAAGATTGAGATATTTAAATTCTATTATTGTAGGTCTACCTTTTAACACATTCATGTTGGGAAGTGTTTTGTATGTTTAATGTACCCACGGGACTTCTCAATACTATTTGTGTGCTGCTTCCATGTCGGGCTGGCAGGATTACTGACACAAAGTTTATACATCATGTTAGTTGCAACTCTTTTGCTAGAATTTTAGCTGAAGTTAGTATTTGTGATCTGTCTTAATAGAATCAAAAATTTCAAATGTTGAAAACACTTATTTCATGTAATTGAAGATTTGGACAAATGTTATGACAATTATTTTTAGTTAGACGTGTTTGGTGGTACAACAAATGGTTTTGCTTGTGTCTATGCAGCATTGTTTCTGTGGGAGGGGACGTGTTTCATTAGGTAGTGCTGTTTTTATCCTAGTTGTCTCTTATTGTACTATTTGTTGACAGTATATTACACAGACTGCAAATATCGATGTACCTTATTCAGTTACACAATAAAACTACTTTTCTTTTTTTTTTTTTTTTTTGCGTCTGCGGTATAGAGGCTGTTAGGGAGGACATGTTGTTCACTATATAGAGACAGCTGCTTCCAGTCTTTGAGCAGTATACATGTAGGGAGTAAAAATTGAAAATGAAATATATAAAGAAAGAAAGAAATAGATACACATAAGCACAATAAATTGTACAAGAAGATTTGCTCTTCCATCAAACCATATGTAATCCTGCCACACCTACACGAATGACCTGATCACCATCATTAGATCATGTGATAAGTCCCTCCCTATAGTTATTTACTGAGCTAGCATATGCAGTGTTTCTTATTGGTTAGTGATTTATATTTTGCAAATAAATTCCTTTCCATCTATTCATACATTTTTTTTTATGCCCATCATAAATGCAAATAAAGTCTAGAGTTTATAGATCATGTATTCTTTACTCCACTCCTAGATACTTATAACACAATCACACATATAATATCCCAGATGTAAATTATTCATAATCCATTTTACAGTACTGGAAGTATTTTTATTCATGCTTCTTCTTTCTCTTCCTTATATTTGCTATTCTTTACATCTTTTAGTAAATCAAGTATAGTAACTTAATGTATTACAACTACTTAATATATTACCTCCTATTATCCCCCTTTTAATATATTACCCCCTAACATTATGGGTTAGTTACAATTGAAGAAACAGTCACGAAAAGTGGTGACGCTTCATGACTGTTTCTTCTGTTCGCAGTGAGAGAGCTATGATCACCCTGACGTGAATGTGTTAAATTATCATTTCACTAAATATACTGTTTAATTCAGTTCTAAATTTCTGATTTAATAAAGTTTTATTAACTTCTTGTGTCAAACATGTTTCAGCATTTGCTTTCTACCACACCACAAATGCTTAAAGATGTTGATACGCTATGCAATTATTCATAGGTATCATGTGATTACAGGGTTTTATATACACAGTCTTGACATAAATACTGTTACTCACAGAATTGTGCGAGCCTGGTTCTGTTGATGGTGCTGTGTGCAGCCAACATTTGCATGTTTATCAGTGGAGAGAGAGAGAGAGAGCGATATGTCTACTGTACAAGTTAACATGCAGTAGGGAGATTATGACAACCGTGTAGCTGTAATAGCACTTCACATGGTTGGAATGCAGCTACCTGTTATTTTCAACACTTTAAAAACACTTGGGATCAGGATGTTTGTGTATTAGACTATTAACCATTATAACGATCTAGAAGATGTATTGTTACATCGTCTGTATTGACTGCCAAAGAACAGGTTGACCATGCTGCATTAGGTTGCAACAGCTTGTGAGGGTTGTGAAGGCATGCCTCCACTGTAATCCTGTGAGAGCAAAGAAAGTGATATCGCAAGAAAAGAAATGAACATTTTGCAGGGAACAATGTTACATGTTCTAACTGATGACCTGGGGTGAGCCTGTTGTCATTCTACTGGACACTTTCTAACACCACGACTTATGCAGCAGAGGGTGATAAAAATAAAAGGCACTCCTGGTAGTACATGAACAACAAACACAGCACCACTAACGGAACCAGGCTCGCAAATAGCACACAGTATTCAGAGAAGTTATCACCCCATAGTCAGTAATGGATTGGTGGAGGGGTGACATATCAGGGGATATCCAAGTTCCATTTCTGCGAGAAAAGGATCAAAACCTCTGACAAAGTGTATGAAGACACCATGCTGGAACCTGTGGTAAGGCCCCTGACAACTTGTTTTACTGTAGGCAGTGGACCTTCCAACAGGACTCGGTCCCTGCACACAAGGCGAGGACCACAGAACAGCGGTTGGAGGCTAATGTGCATGACCACATATCACCATCTGATTAGCCATCTGGAAGTACTAATCTGAATCCGTTGAGCTTCAAACTGCAGTTGGAGCTTGATAGAGTAGCCTACAAGAAACTACACCCCAGCATCGCAGCCTGAAGGTGGATTTGGAGTGACAAATGGCAGTGTTATCGTTGGATGTTGTGCATGCTGCCATTGGAATATGGCTTCACAGACTTCTGGTGTGCTTTAAGGAAAATGGAGGACATTTTGAACATTTAGTGCTGCTATATGCATGTTATACATGTGATTTGTATGTGCTGAAAGCAGTAAATTAATTGCATGATAGATTAAAGGTTTATGCTCTGTTGAAGTTATAACAGTATTTATGGCTAGACTAGGTACTTGTAATAAAGTGGCAAAAAAAAGTAACACATACAGGAACAGGAGTGCAATTTCAAATAATCCTATTATACATAATTCTAATTAAATTTCATGTGAAATAAACATTCTGCTGTTTCATGTTGCAGATCACCTAATGTATGAATATTTCTTCTAAACCTTTAATAACCTATAATAAATGATACTACATTTTTCTTTCTTTCTTTGAAATTATTTATATGCAATGGCTTCCAAGGTTTTTCTCACTTTAACCATATCACTTCTGATATGTCACGAGTGAGAAATCATGCTGTGAGCCATGTCTGTAATTTATTGGTTTGAAAATATTGAATCCAGATGGTTACAGAAGGTGATAGCATAATGTGATGGGCTTCCACAGCCAACATCTTGCAGGAGTAACCTCAATCCATATAACACTAATAACAGGTTATGAGGGGCAAACAACTGTTATGTATATGTAATGTTGTCTATTAACAGTAATAGTCTAATAACACATGGAACAGCGATGATATACACCGTATGTTTACTTGAGATGCATGGGATAGCAAGTGAGGAAAGGGAATCATGAATCTAGTATCTCTCTGTTGCTATTGTGAAATATAAGTAAATGAGGTATGGAGAAAGAGTGTATACTATATTTTGAATTAAATTCATTTGTTTGTATAAGCATTAACATTTCTTTGACTCAGTGTATTGATTTCGATTGATTCTTCTTGGTTTCGTTATTTGTATTAATGTAGCAACAGATGAACGTATTATCTTATCTTTTTTGTAGGTGTGTGTATTCTGTCCTTTCCTCTCTCTCTAATGTGTGTATATATATATATATATATATACATACACTATCTACCAATAATTATCCACACACTTTAGCAATTTACAGTTGATACCAGTAGGCGAACCCTAATATCAGGTATGTCCATCTTCATTCCTCCATCAAAGGAGCACCGAGTTCAGCAACAGATAGAGGATGTTCTACTCTGCACAGGCCAGGGCAGTCATTTAACACCTATCTCTTTATACCATTCGATAACAGCTGCAGCTTTGTGGCATTGTCATCTTGATAGCAACATAGGTCTGTTCCATAAAAACTCCACAGTGTGGGCAGCACCTGATTATCCAGAATATCAAGGTACTGAGCTGCCTTCATGGAACCACGGACAACGACCAGTGGGCCCACTCCAAACAAGCTGAATGCATCCCACACCATTACTCCTCCACCACCAAACTTTACTGTGGGTACAAACACACTGTGGTAACAAGAGTCCACTAGGCTGCCTCCATTCCCACATCCTGCCATCAGACTGGAAGCTGGTGAACCTTGATTCATCGCTCCTCCCATTTTCCACTGGTCAATTGTCCAGCTCACATGCTCTTTGCACCAGGCCAGGTGAGCCATGTTGTTCATTATTGTGATGTTCAGCTTTTGTGTCGCTGCTCTTCTGTGGAACCCAGTAAATGGAGTTCTTTTTGTACAGTATTAGTGCTCATTTGTGTTATGGCACTCTGAAACTCATCATGGATGGTCTGTGCCGATTGTAGCCAGTATTTGCGTATACCACCCATTTTTAATACCCTCTTGTCTCTCTTAATCATTTTCAGAGGCATCCCTGGGTGTTTTTCTGCACTAGTGATTCCATAACGTATCCATTTGTTGATCACATTGACAGCTGTTGATTTTGGATGCTCCAGTTGAGTGACAACGGCACATATGGACATGCCACCAGTTTGACAGCCCACAATGACACCTCTCTCTCTCTCTCTCTCTCAAGTCACTTAGTTCACCTTATGTTGCCATATCACCTGTATTCACTACTATAATGAAATGCTGCATCCTGCTATCTGTATGCCGGTTTTTATGTTATTAACAAACCCAGAATGTTCCATAACTTCAAATAACAGGGGTGTCAGGACAATTATTGGTAGATGTGTGTGTGTGTGTTACTAATGTATATATATACACATTGTGTATATATATACATTAGTAAAGTAATATGTGTATATATAATGTATATATATACACACACACACACACACACACATATATATATATATATATATATGAGGGGGGACTGAAAAGTTCTGATAAACACCTAGAATAAAAAAAAAAAAAGGAAGAAAAAAAAACATTATTGCAATTTGATGAAACATGGGGGGGTAAAAGGTTTTAAGATATATCCTTTCTTGTGGTTATCAGTTGCTTTAATGTTATTTTTGCTTTGGTTTGTCAGAACTTCTCAGTCCCCCTCATATATATATATATATATATATATATATATATATATATATATATGCAGTTTATGATGTAATTATATATTTTAATTCTATAAATAGACCATAGTTCTCAAATTAAGAAAACTGTTTTTGTTGCACTTTTAATGTGACATGGACATTATTAGCAATGAACCACATTTAGAATGGCAACTGTTATAACATTTTAATTCTTTGTCTGCACATTACATTGGCATGTAAATATTTTTTTATTGCATGCTTTTTGTTGTGTTATAATTTAGCTTTTTATTAGTTAAGAATACATCTGGAAAGTGTATGCACAACATTCTGATTATGTAAGAAAAATTTCTTACATTTTGGAACTAATGGAATTTTTATATGTTTCCTATATTAATAGTTTTCTAATGTAGATTAATAGAAATTAATAAGTGGATAAAGCACATAACTGTAATATGCTAGCATCATATTATCCTTTGAAAGACATATTGAAAGAAATTTGTATAATAAATTTTTCAAATCAGTCTCACAAAGTCACAGATGTAGATATTGTTACTTTCTCCAGGATACATTATTTTACATAATGATGGTACTGTTGTATAATCAAAATGACTTTTTGCAATGTTGGCATTTTATAATTTTTGTCTACAACATATGAAGATGGAAAATTATTTTGGCAATTATAAAAATATATTTTTATAAAAAGAAAAGGTCTTTTATGATATGTTTTTTTTTTTTACTTTTTTTTATGTATACACTGTGTGTGAGGAAAAAATCTTACCTAGTTTCTTAGGCACTAATTACTAATGCATCTAATTATTTGTATATAAGTGATACATTTATTTGAATAAATAGTCTTTGTGACTTCAAGATGTTTTTTCGTTACGATCTGTTTCTCCTATTGCAGGCCAAGCATTGTATCTATGTATCCTATAATATTCACCAGAAAACCATTAAGAGTTAAACTGGGATATTGGAAAATTTTGATTGGCTTATAATCAGGTAGAATTTATAAAACTTATAGGCAGATTCCTTTCTTTTAGGCTTACACAGTGAACCAAATACATTTTGGAAAATTATGGAGACAACTACTGTGGTTTAACGTTTCGACCTTTATATCAAAGTTATCTTCTGGAGCATATATACTATATACAGAGAAACAAGCTGCACTACAATCTACATGGTTTGTTAAAGTTACTGACCAACCGTTACAACAATTATTGGCCTCACCTCTGGTAAAAAAAAAAAAAAATAGGCTGATTTGGGATTAAAAGGATATTTAACCCTTTAACTGCTGACTTTATATTCTACTGACATTGTCCCATGTGCTGAATTAATTTTGCAAAAAATTTATAAATAAAGTCAGTTAAAATTCTTACTGAAGTAAGAAGTCCGGACAGCATCATACATTCTTGATATACACTTGTTCACTCACAAAAATGGCAATAATAGTGTTTTATAAAATTTGCATAATCAAGGAGTGTCCACTTGATTATGCAAATTACACACATTAATTTACGTAGAATCACCAGGATCTTCTTTATCTGAAGTACACAATTCACTTAACTCGGACAATTCTTCTCCCGACTCGTTAACAATTTATCAATTTGATCATCAGTGAGATAACGTGGATATTTACTGGTAGACGCCATATTGTGACATCCCGGAAATCCCTGCAGTCACGTGGTTTATGCATTATGCTGCATATTATTATTATTCGTGACACCTCCAAGCAGTCAGAAGACTGATTGCAAGAGGACACCTACTGTACAACTCTCAGTCTCCACCTGAACCTCTACTACCAATCATCCACATTAATGCCCTCTACTGCCCTCCACCACAACTAATATTTTTTGTCTGTAAATTGCGTGTGTTCTGAAGGGCCGATTTGTCTATGCGGGCTGAAAAACCCAAGTTTCCATGAGAAAAAACCCTACTACCTTTGTATGAGATCGGCTAACTCACCTTCGATTGAAAAAGTCCATATATAAAGATTCCCCATCACGATGAGAATCGAACTTTGGCCTTTTCTAATTGAAGGGCGCAATGTACTGTCGTTCTTCCAATTGCGCTACAGAGGTGCTTAATATGATTAGTTGCACCAGTTCAAATTTTTCTCTTTAGATGTCATACAAGGACAGAAACCCAAGTCAAATAAACTTCAATTGGTTGGCAATAGATGGAGGCACCTACCTGTGAAGTTTGAATATCTTATGATGATTCTTTCCATACTAAAAAATTGTCTGAATATGGGAGGTGTGCCAACCATTCAAATCGAGTTAACTCGATCGTAGCAAGGTCACCAGTTTTTTCTGCGCTTGAGTTAACTCGACCGTAGCAGTTAAAGGGTTAAAAAGATTACAAGAAACGAAAACATATATCAGCTTTATTTTAATAATGATTATTGATTTAATTTTTTTTACCCCAATCTGTGTTTTGCTTACTGCTTTGAAATAACAAAATAGCTTGTTTATTTTATGAACTTTAATTTACTTTGCATGTCTACACATTTAGGCATCTTCATTCACATGTGTTGGAAACTCTCCCCTTCTTCCACACACGCACACCAAGGGGGGGGGGGGGGGAAATATTCCTAGTACAGAAAAGTGATGAAAGTGTTGCTTTTTTGAAAGCATGTTCCAGAACTCAGATATGCTGATCATCACACTTAATTGCATAGTGATTTTTTTCAAAATAAAATATGTGAGTATCCATCATACACAATTATTGAGACAGATCCTACAGGATTTGGCTGAGAGTTGCAATAGCAGAAATGCACGTGTTGGCAGTACGAATGTCTTCTATCATATGCACGTACATAGTGATTTGTGTATATAATGATATATTAATATATTCATAGCGTAAATAAAGAAATTTTTCATATCTTTTATTTCTTAAAAAAAAAAAAAACTCAAAAGCACAAATAGTTTAGAGTTTAATGCAGTATAAATAAATCCCATGTGTGGCCAATTCCGATAATTAAGTCCTTCCATTTTTTTCCCCCATCACTGAGTAGCAGTAAGATGTTTTAAAATATGTTTTAACTTATGTAATACTAGAACCTGAATACATACATTGTTCCATATTCCTTTGCACATGTAGTACTTGTCTTTGTGTGGGAAACATTAAGAATCAGCAAACTGAAAAATTTCTGTTGAAAAACAGAAAAATATGATTTTAGAAAATGCAAAATTTGACTCACCTTGGTTATGTTAAAAGTATTATATGTGAAAAGCATAAGAAACAGTTTGTGATTTGTATTTTTTATGCAAATAAATGTTATATGTGAATGAGTACTGTATTCTGCAATTAAATCTCACAGTCTGTATATATATATATATATTTTTTTTTTTTTTCGTTTATTTTGAAAGCACCTTTAATAGCCAAAAAAAGTGTTAAGTCATAAACATTGAATTTATTTGCAGATTTTCACTAATACAAAAAAGAATGAAGAAACTGAAAAAGTCTAATCCTTGCAGACCTTGTTTTTGCTGATGAATTAAATAAATCCATGAATATTTTCTTTGTATTTTCTTGTACAGAAAAGTTTGAAAAAATATTTTGAAATCTTCCATAAAATCTCATTGTTATCTTTTCTGCAGACATATCTCCGTGCATCTCTTATTAATTTTCTTATAATTCTCTGTATTTGCTATTATTACTCATATTGTTATAAATTTTGGGTACTATCTTATTTTTTCTTATAACAATCTCAACCAAAGGTTTATGTTAAACAGAACAGTGATCCCATCCTGGGCAAAGAAAATTGAATGCATTATAATTATTTTTAATTCCTCTTTTGTTTTTGCTGCAGGAAAGAAATGAATCACATTCACTATAACTTAGAATCTGATATGTATACAGTGGCTTATTTCTTATGCTTTCCTGAAAACTGATATATAAAGCAAAAATACATTATATTATAGTTCGCCCACTGTTTGTAGATCTCTCTTTGGCATTTTGCCAAGAATAGTCTATTCATGCTGAAGGGGAGAAAGAAATGAAGGATGTACGAATTGGTTGCCAACATGTGAAATCATGTGCTTCCTTGTCTGTCGCTGTACTACTACTAGCTTGATTTTTGTTGTTGCTTTTTTGCATTATTTTTTTATTATTAATTTGTTGACTGTACTGGATCCATCATACAAGTTCTGTTGTTAAACGTTTCAGTAGCTCTTGCAAAAGAATATTGAATGTGCTGACATTCTGCGAAAAAGAATCATCTCCTTGTTCCCCTTCCTCAAGTCATAAAACGTGCAATTGCAGGTGTATCGGGGTCGACTGTTAAAAGAATTTGTAGGGAATCAAAAGGTGAAGGTAAGCCAAAATTTAACTCTCCAAAAAAAAAAAGCGCCAGAGTAAAGAAAACCATCGAAATCGTAGCTTTGAATGATTTTGATATAGATATAGATATTATAAGAAGAACTATTCACGAATTTTACGTGGTCAAGAAAAGAGTGCCAACTGTTTTGAAATTGATTCCTGTGCTTAAAGAAAAAATTAATTTTCCTTGGAAAAGAGAAACTTTAAGGAAAATACTTCATGAAATCGGATTTTGTTTTAAAAAGTCCCAGAATAAAAGGAAACTTATCATGGAGCGAAGTGACATTGTTTTATCTAGAACGCAGTATTTGAGAGCAATAAGATGTTTCAGGGAGTGAAAAAAAACGATTGTGTATATCTAGATGAAACTTGGGTTGAGAGTAATTTAAATTATGGAAAATGTTGGCACTCTAAAGAAGAATGTGGAGTGCTACAAACTGGAAATGCCTCACGGCTGGTGGAGAAATGGGTTTTTTGCCAAATTCAAACTTACTATACAAAGCCAATTACCATAGGCAAATAAATTCTATGATCTTCAAAAAGTGGGCAGAAGAAATACTGATTCCAAACCTTCCTAATAATGCTTCATATCTCTATTCGTGCAAACAAAGTTCCAAATTGGTCTAATAAGAAGCAAGTTCTTATGGATTGGCTCTCTGCAAATAACATTTCTCATTCCCCAGATATTCGAAAAATTGAATTGCTTAATTTAGTCAGAAGAAACTCGCCCACAACTAAACTACTTAAATTCGACACGATGCTCAAAGAGCATGGATTTCTAGCTTTGAGGCTACCACCATATCAATGCGATATTAATACTATTGAGCATGTTTGGGCAGAAGTGAAAAGTTGAAACTCTCTGATTCCAATCTCTGAGTTTCTTATTCGGTTTTAAAACAATGTGGGATTTAATATCCCCTTAATTTAAATAGTGAAAAGTTTCATTCGCCATTGCAATGTAACTGGAGATATTGACGTCGAAACTTTTTAAGCTTTCAGAACAGGCGACTGGAAGTATTACAGTTCAAAAGTGGGGAAAATATTGCTTTCATGTCACCTCATTGGAAAATATGTATTGGGACAGACGGAATTATCGAAGAATTATGTGAACCTTTGGTGATCGGTTTAAGTGAAAGTGATGGCGATTCGGACACCGATTCAGGTGACTATGAAGATTAAAAGGATTTGATAATGGTATTTTTTTCCAACCCTTTTTTTGCATGGGTTTGTTAAAAGAGTCACAACGAGTGATAAATAATTAATCGGTTTAGGACATTAAAGTGTCTCAGTTCTCTCAACTGTAAGTTTAGAATATCTAAGATCATTTGAAAAAATTTCTGTTTTTCTATATAATTATTTTTATTTTACAGAAAACTTTCTTAAAAATAAACTTAGTTAAATTTTTGTTTTATGCTATACCTTTTTTAATTTTGTTAATACTCTACGTACATTTTTCCAACTGTAAGCAAAATAGTTGCCCTTTAAAAACTACAATGTTCGTAAAAGAAAAGCTAAATTTTCTGACTTGTAATAATAAACAAACACATCCCAGAAGACATATTGATTACCCTATTATCGAAATGGATTCTCCTTTTTCTGACATGCGCAGAAGTGTCGAGGGACTTCTAATCGGTGGGCGAACTATATTATTTTTGCCAGTTCACAGGAAGGGTCCTAGAATGTTTCACTATGCTCTTTTTTTTCAAAAGTTGCACTTTGGAGATCCAATTCTACTGTTCTCTTCCAGATGATTTTTTGGCATCTGCTTGTTGATTGACTTGTTCTGTTCTTTTTATTTATTTATTTTTCTTTGCTCCACATGTAATATTAAAAAAAAAAAAATGCAAAGTCAGAATTTTATCTTATTAAATCGAGTAATAGAATTCTAGGACTTAATATTTATAGCACCCTTTAATCCATACAATACTCACTATACCTTTCCTTAAACAAATTTGTGATGTGGGAACAGTTTTTAATAGTTCATTACCTGAAACTAGTTTAATAAAACAATTAAAGGATTTCAGTTGATTAACACATACAGCACACACTGATTTGCATTTTAGTCATGTTATTTTAGTACAGTAGATTAGGTTAATTTGAATTTCAAGGACTGAAAATTATTAGGCATGAACATTTCCATAAAATCAGTTCATGCATACCTTGCCCTTTCTTGTATTCTGAAAATTATGAAGAGCTGACAAACAGTTAGTAATTTTAGTTTTTTATGAAAATAAGCATTATGCAGTTAGATGTCACAATCTGTATATCATGTGTATTTTTTTCCCTTTGAATATAATGCCTTCTCTAATCTGGTAGGGATGCTTGGACATTGCTTATCACTCGTATTGACGTTTAGTGGAGAAAACACGCATCTAGAGATAATCGAATCTTTCATAGTTGCACAGCATTTATTATAATAAATTATGGAGACAGCTACTGTGTTAGAGTACTAACTTCAATTTTAATATAAACCAAAATAATTGCCTGATATTTCGACCTTCACATCAAGTCATCATCTAGAGCAGTGTTTCCCAACCTGTGGTCTGCGGATCCCCGGGGGTCCGTGGGATAGTTTATTTCCATTAAACTTTATCTTATCATGTTGTTCACACCTGGCCTAATTGATATGTTCATATTCTTCCGAATATCTCCATTTATAACAGTATTGCATTGTCATAAATGACACATTTAGTGTTATAAAATTGTAATTTATTGCTTCAGCTTTATGATATGTAAAATATAAAAAATTTCCATTTTGGATTTTATGGGGGCCGCGGTGAATTAACATTCGCTACAGGGGATCCGCAACTTCAAAAAGGTTGGGAAACACTGATCTAGAGTATGCATATACAGGGTGTCCCATAAATTTGTAAATATTTTAATAATTCATAAAAATCAGAAAAATTGGTATGTTAGAGTATGCTTTGCGTGAAAGTGAATTGCAAGGAGGGGGATTTTTTTGACAGGGAAAAAAACAATTTAGTTCAAAATTTCACCGATAGAGGAGCAACAGCAGTAATGACAGTCAGAATGGCATTGAAAACTTATTCGTATGCAGGAAACTTATTACATATGACTACAGTAATTGTTCAACTTGTCCACGGTCACAAGCAATTACATGCTACAAACAGGTGAGAAACCCCTTTACAGAAATGTGGAACATATCTGGGTGGATGCAAGCAACTTTGTGGTGGATAGTATCTTTTAAATCTGCTAAGGAAGATGGCCTGCTCAGATACACTCAGGACTTTAAATAGCTCCACAACCAAAAATCTACTGGTGTCAAGACTGAGGGGGAGGGGGCATACGGAGTTGCAGTTATGGCTGGCGAGTGGTTCTTAACCAAATGTGCAGATGAGAAACTGCTTCATGAGAGATGTGATATGAGATGGCACCTCATTCTGCATGAATGTGACTGTGTGAAGAACATTTTTTCTCTCACAAGCATGGTACCATGTTTTCATGTAGCAGTTTGCAAGTAGTGCTGTGCATTTACTGTGCACATCTTGTTACACATGGCTCGTCAAATAAAAAGGGACCTACAATGAGAGATGCAGTGAAGCTGCATCAAACAGTGAGCGACGGTGAATGCAACTGCTCCTCTGTGTAAGAGTGTGGATTGTCCTTTGCCCAAATTTGACAGTTATGTATATTAACTGTACCATGCAATGAAAATTAAATTTCATCTGTCCAGAAGATATTGTCCAGTCATTGTGGCGAATTCCTCCTGCTTAGTGGTATCACTTGGTAACAAGCTGGTGAAAAGATTGCAGCTTTTATGGATAAGTTTAACACACCATGAAGAATGCAAAAAAACAGACATTTTTGCTATCCCATGATTCTTATGGCTTGCCATGCACTGCTTACACCACTCGTTGATTCTGCCACTAGGACATTCAGTTGCGATGCTACAGTGGTGCTGGTATGGGCTTTAGATAACACTGGTCTATGGGTGCGAGGGCAATCTGACAAACTTCCAGTTTCCTCAGAACATCGTATTAGAGACTGTAGTACAGCAGGAGTGGTGGGTCCTCGACCTTTCTTAATTCTTCTCTGTGTTCGAAATTTTCATAAAGCTTCTGCTGCCGATTCCTCGCTTACATAAAACAATTTTACTAGCAATGTATTAGCTACCAATGTCAGCATCACAGCAACAAACCTTAATTTTCACAGAGATATTTCTTTTTGCACCAAAGACTTGGAAATCACACACATTCATTATGAGCTGCCAGCGGTACACCCTGAATTTTATAGGACTTGCATTTGCATGTATCTCACAAATGAGGCATGTGGTATAGCACCTTCCATTGGTGAAATTTTGAACTAATTTTTTTTCCTTGCCAAAGAAAATCCTCCTCCTTGTGATTCACTTTCATGCAAACAGCACTCTAATATACCAGTTTTTTTCAATTTTTATGAATTGTTCAAATATTTACGAATTTATATGACACCCTGTATATACAAAGCAGCAATCTATATTACAATACACATAGTAAGCTAAAGTCACACTAATTTGGTCAACTATTAACAAACAAGATTGAAGAAGTAAAACAAACCCTGCTTATCCAAAGCTAGAGTCCTATTGTCTGTTTGGCTAGAGATTGTTAATTTATCCACAGATAAAATAAAAATTAGCTAGAGATTACTTACAGATAAATTAGAAAAAAAAAAACAGTATTGATGATGACCAATATATGAAATAGAGTTGAAATTATTGCTTACGGTCCTAAAGTTAGTATTGCTGGATAACTTGAAAGAGAATAACATTATGTTGGCTGAATGTATGCCATCCATATTTTTGGGATTTTTAGACCACCATTATTATTTTTTTTAATGTGACCTCCACTCACAAAAGGCTTCTATAAACCTATAGTACATTCATATCATGGGTGGGCTAAGGATTTTTATTAATTTTATATATATTTTTTGTACTTTTTAATTTATTTTTTTACCATGTCCAGAAATCCTGTTCTAGAGACCAAACATAGAACTTTTTCAAGTCACTTTATGCCTCCAATAAGTGGGGTGGTAGTCTCACAATGAGCAATGAAATCCATCTCCCACCATTAGGATCATTAAACATGTGATCCTAAAGACATTCACAAACATCCATGCCCACATCAAGATTCACACCTGCAGCCTGTTGGTTGGAGAGCTGATGTGACTACTCGGCCAACCAGGCTGGCAATATTTAGATTAGGATGGTTGATCAGAATTTGAGAGGCTGCCTTAAATTTCTCTTTATACAAGATTTTTGTATGATGTAAGGAATGGGTTCATTTCAAATCAATCTTAACATCCTGAACCAAATTGATTGGAAAGGAATCTATTCCTTACATCATACAAAAACTTGGTATGAACACATTTACAGACCTGTGAAATTTTGATAGTCCATCCTAATGCAAACAATAATGGTGGCTTAAAAAAAAATCCCAAGAATATGGATGGTACACATTTAGCCTGCATAACTTTTGTTTCTAGTTCTCCAGCAAATCCTTCTAACTTTATGACTCTAAGCAATGATTTCAGTTCTTATATTGGTATCATCAGTATGGTTTTTGTTCTAATTTATTTAGTAGTAATCGCGAGGCAAAGAGACGGGACTCTACCTTGGATGTAGTAGGGTTTTTTTTCCTTCTTTCATCACTGGTCAGACCAGTAGTGTTAATGGTGGACTAAATGAGTGTGACTTAAGTTTGCTTTGTGCATTGTAATGTAGCTTGTCTTTATGTATATATGTGTGTACTCCAGATGATGACCTTGATATGAAGGTCAAAAAATCCAGTGATTATTTTGGTTTATGTTAAATTTAAGTTATTACTCTAACAGGGTAGCTGTCTCGTAATTTATTATAATAAATCTAGAGATAGCTAACTAAATTAATTAGCTGATCTAATTAGTTAAATATTTAGCAAATTAATTAAACCACTTTCTGTACTGTGTCAGTATTTCTCTAGTTCAAAAACCATTCCACTAAAAGGCATCCCCCTACCACTTTCTTCTTGCAGTGACTTTACTCCAAAATGCTAATATTGTTGTGCCTTATAACACATCTCATGCTGCATCGGTTGTCGAGCTGTGTTCAGGTCTTAAGCAGTCTCCATCAAAAATCAGTGATGTTGTGAATGAGCAACACAGAAGGTATAAGATTAATTTTAGAAGGGAATTTTACATAGGCACAATGAATGTTCGAGGTCTCTTGAGATTGTCGGTAAAGAGATAGATAGTATAAAATTGACATCCTGGAAATTACAGAGACCATACCAGATGGAATGGAGAAGGTCACTTCAAAAGACAGGATTCTAAGCTAATTATTTACTCAGGTGGTGAGTCAAAACATCATGGGGTAGCTGTGATACTGAAGACAGCTCAGGCAAGAAGCCTTCTTGGTTATAACTCCATTAATGATAGGATACTTTCTATTAGACTTAAGGCTCAGCCTACCAGTGTATCAATCATGGTAGTTTATGCACCTAGTTTATGCACCCCACATGGATAGGCCTGAAGAAGAGTAAGGAATTCTATGAAAACTTACAAACTGTTTTGGACTGCCTACCAAGGAGAGACATACTTTACATCTTAGGAGACTTAAATGCAAAAGTGGGAAAAAGTATGAGAGTCAGGCCAGAGTGTGGCATGTGGCAATACCTGCTTCAGAAACATCCACGACAGACCTATACTTGGATATCTAACATTGATAGGTCAAGACACCAGATTAATTACATCCTGCTCTCCAGTGGTGGAAGACGAGCATCTCTGATGTGCATACTTGTCCTGGAGCAGATTGTGTTACAGACCATCAGCTAGTAAGAGCCAAAGTAAGACTAAGACTCTGAAAACTTTCAGGTCAGGCATATGGATGTTAGAGTAATTCCTAATGGATTCACAGAAGAAACATCAACTCAGTTGGATGATTTTTTGGAGACCAATGAGGAGAAATACCAGAAATGCTTTGGGAATGAGTCAAGGTGATAATACGGGATACAGCAAAGAAGTATCTTGGCCTAATAAGAAGACTAAGAGACCCATGGATATCAGATTCAACATGGGAACTAATCAAAAGAAGGCAATTGGAAAAACAAAGAGACACAGGGGCCGAAGAATATAAGAGATCACATAGAGAAGTCAGAAGAGCCTTCAAGCAGGACAAGGAAAAGTTCTATACTAATAAATGGGAAGAGATAAGTGTCAGATGAGGAGGCACAGTTATAAAAGGATGTTTTATTTAGTTTGTGACTTAAACCACAAGTTTAAGCACAAATTGAATGTCATCAAAGACAGGAATGGAACATTACTAACAGAAGAGTTGGAAATCAAAAACAGATGGAAAGAATACCGTGAGGAACTGCACAGCAAAGTGGATAAAGAAAATGTGGAGCCCTCTCAGCACGAAAATTTTGATTTGGAACCTCCTCCACTTAGGCGTGAAGTTGAAAAGCAGCTTAACAGCAATAAGGCCCCGGGTGCAGATGAAATCCCAGCAGAGTTAATTAAGGCCACAGGGGACGGAGGGATAAGAGTGTTTCATAGATTGATTACAAGGATATGGGAGACAGGATCATGGCCTAAAGACTGGAAGAAGTTGGTTTTCATACCACTACATAAGAAAAGTGATATGAAGTCGTGCAAGAACTATAGAACTATTAGTTTAATATCTCATGCAAGCAAACTTTTATTGAAGATCATGCTAAATAGGATTGAGGCCAAAGTTGAGGTAGAGATGCCTGATGAACAAGCAGGTTTTAGGAAAGGTAAGGGCACTAGAGATCAGATCCTTTGCCTTAGACAGATCATAGAAAAATTTAAAGAATTCAGACTCCCTCTGGTAATGTGTTTCTTACACTACTCTAAACTTTTGACTGTGTTGAGCATGTGAAACTGCGGGAAGTAATGAAAATAATGGGTTTTCTTCAACACACTCTCAGGTTGATAGCCAACTTGTACAGGGAGCAAGAAGCCACGGTAAGAACAGGTGTTGGATTGACTGACTGGCTTCAAGTTGGAAAAAGAGTTGGGCAAGGATGTTTACTTTCTCCTCACTTGTTTAGTATATATGTGGAGGACATCATGCATGAAGCATTGGATGAGCTCAACACAGAAATTAGGATAGGAGGTGGATTGATCAGTAATCTGAGGTATACTGTATCATCAGCATTTGTAATGTAAACTCCTTTGTAATGACATGGAAGAACTAAGATTCTTGACCAAGTAACAAGATCAGTAATAACAGAGGACTTTAACTCAATCTTAGCAAGACAAAGATTATGGTTCTCAAAGGAAATATAAATAGGCAAGCTCTTGAGAAACAAGTGTACCTTAGTGGAGAAAGAATTGAGGAAATCAGCAAGTTTTGAGTACCGGGGATCCATTATTAATTGCTGTTCAGAAGACATCAAAAGAAGGTTAGGAATGGCTAAAACAAGAGATAGAGACTTGTCTAAAATCTGGAAGGATGAATCTATCTCAATGGGAACAAAGTTGAGGATTTTGGATGCAGTTCTTTTTCCAACAGCGACTTATGGATGTGAAACTTGGAACCAAAGAAGTCAAATAAGAAGGTATCTGCTTTTGAGATGTGGTGTTACAGAAGGCTGTTGAGAACATCATATACTGAAAGGCATACAAATGAATGGGTGTTAGAAAAGATTAGTAGAACTTTAAGGCTTCTTAAGGATATTGATAGAAGAGAGTTAAAATATTTTGGACACATTGAAAGGATGGAAGGGGGACTTCTCCGAACAGTAATAGAAGGTAAAGTTCCTGGAAAAAGAGGAAGGGGTAGACCCTCAATGAGATGGATTGTGTGTGTGTGTGTGTGTGTGTGTGTGTGTGTGTGTGTGTGTGTGTGGAGTGACTGATCATCAGAGAGTTGAGGCCTCCAGAAAAGCAAACAACAGGACTACATGGTGTGGCACATCGCTGAGCATTGGAGTGACCATACGGCATTTTGAACATGCCCTATGGTAACTCCAGTGCCCAGTGAACATATAGATAGACAAAAGGCATCTTCATGGGCATGCTCTCCCTTTGGTCACACAGCTAGGGCATGTTCGAAATGTTTCTCATCTTTGTAAGACAGGTACAGGCTATCATGAACAATAACATTCCAGTCCAGTCTAGTGGCAGCCAAGAGTTGTAAGAGTTCATTTCACTGATATTCTTGAAGTTTTCTATCCACTTTCTTCTATCCTGGTGAATTTTTTCTTTCTAGTCTTTTCCATTTCAGAAAACTTGCTAATGGGCATTTTGTACACGTCCATACCACTGTAACTGTTTTACTCTGATTCTTTTTATTATTGAAATATTGTAGTGTAATTCTTCTCTGAACTAATTGCTTTTCATTTCAGTCCATGATGTTTTATTTATTTTTCTCAACTATTTGTTTTCAAAGCCTGTCAATCTATCTTCTTTCTTCTGTTTGTTAACTCAAGTTTCTGCTCTATAAAGAACTGTAGAGAGCACCACTGAACTATCTAGTCTAGCCAGAAATACTGTTACAACTTGAACAGCACATAAACCTTTAATCTATCATTAAGTGATTTAAAGCTTCTAGCACATACAAACCACATGTATAACATGCAAATAGCAGCACCCAATGTTTGAAATCCCCCCCCCCTTTTGCCTTCACACTCACTCAAAGTCTGTGAGGCCACATATCAATGACAACACACAAACATCCAACAGAAGCACTGCCACTGCTCACTCTGAATCCACCTTCAGGATGGTGATACTGGGGGTGTCATTTCTATCAAGCTCTGACTGCAATTTGATGCTCAACAGATTGGGACTTCAAGATGGCCAATCATATGGTTAATTTTATTTTTTTTAAATTTAATTTTGCCATAGTATTTGTATTAGTACTCGAGGATGATATTCAGTGCATTTTCAAGCAATTTATTAATTTCTTTCTACTTATTGAGTCAAATGCTTGCTTAGTCTATAAAACAGCAGTCAAGATACGTTTTTTCCTCATATTAATTCAGTTAATTGGTGTAGAAGAGTATAGATTGCATTAGTTGTAAATCTCCCTCTCCTAAATCCCATTTACCATTCCCCTAAATGTCGCTAATAAATTGCTTTAATTCTGTTTTGTATAATTCTGATGAATTGTGTGCGACTTAATAAGGTTAGTGGTCTATCATTTGTACATTCCTGTATACTGTCTTTTTTATGTGTGGGAATTATACTTTCCAATTTCCAGTCATCAGAAATTTCCCCAGAATTTAAGACTAGGTTGATTAACTGCACTAAATGCTTTGCTGTTTCTCCTTCATTCCTCCAAAACTGTTAGTATTTCATCTGTACCTTATATGTTTTCTTATCTTATCTGTTTTCATCTCTCTCTGATTGCAGCATCTATTTCCATTTTTAATATTTATGGGGTCTCCTCACTTTTAGCAAACTTTTTTTCATAATTTTTAGTGTTAAATTTTACAAAAATCTGTTTAGAATAAGTCCAGATTTTCTTTTTTTTTTTTTTTTTTTTTTTTTTTTTTTTTTTAACTTCACCAGTAAGATTTCCTTTTTATTTTTATTGGTATATGTTTGTGTTTTTGTGAGTTCTTTTATTGTGTTATATAGTAATTTTGATTGCAGATATCAATTATGATTGATATCTATATTCTGATATATATATATATATATATATATATCTACTTTTAATTTATCTAGTTTGATTTTGCTTCTCTACATTTATATGTAATTTTATTTTTTAATGGCTTCTGGTTTTATGAAATGTGTTTTGTGCATTGAAGTCTTAATTTTCATGTGAAAATTCTTAGGGGTCTTTTCCTACTGATGGTTGTTTTGAACTTAAGCTTTATATTTGCTGATAGAATTTCATGATCAGAATCCATGTTTTAAGGTTTTTACATTTTGAAATGTTTTCCATTTTTTTTGTTGACTGAGGTATAATCAGTATAGTTTTTAGTTATACCATAAGGTGAGGTCCATGTGTATTTATGACTATCTCTTTGAAAAAACAGTGTTAGTAATCACTAATGCTGTTTTATTGCAAAAGTCGAGGAATCTATTTCATCTTTCATTTCTTTCATCAATCCCAAATTTTCCCATTACTCTCCTTCCATGTCCTCAGAATACTTGCCTATTTTTTCATTGAAGTCTCCTATTTATGATTATTATTATTATTATTACAATAATAATAATTACCATCAGCATGTCTTTTCTAGTAATATTACTAGTTTCTGTTTACAGATTTGGAAGAATTTCTTCACATTCATTATCCCCATGAAAGTGAGCTGGTGCATAAACTTCATATGTTTTTTTTCCCCCTTTTGTCTCTAATCTTAGCAAGATTAATCTTGAGGATACTGGGATAATTTCTGTTATTGAATTTAAAATATGATATTTTACTATGATTGCTGTTCCTTCTCTATATACTCCATCTTTTCTTCGTGCGTAAAATATTCTTGCATTTTGGATGTTAACATATCCATCATCTGTCCAATGCATCTCTGACATACCTAATATACTCCACTTAAATTTTTTAAATTCTTCTAACAGGTTAAGTTTTCTGGTTTTAAATAATGTTCTAAACATTGATTATTGATATTTTTGTGATGTTCTTTGCTGACTACTTTGCATATCTCTCATCTCCCTTAACTGGTCTCTGGGGAGACTCATCAACTGTGCTGAATGTGGTAACTTATATCACATCCTGTGACTGCTTCTTCTGTTCATAGTAGTTATAGGTAAAATACCGCAGACATCTTGCCACTCCTCTGCTGCAGAGTCCATTAAGGATAGGGTCAAGCCTTAGGAGAGAAGGCAGATTCCCACTGCATGAAAAAAGGAAAAATGAAAGATCATCCCTAGCCCTCAAGTATTCTGATGATAACATTGGGAGGAAGTATCAAGAAAGGGGAAGAGATACAGGCAACATGTCAAAATTATACTGCATGAAGTAAGACTAAGTCCAGTGTTGGGTACCTCTGTTTCACCACTCCTGTACTCACTATAGTGATCCCCTGATGCACCTTAACATTCAATACCCAAGTATCTGTTTCATCATTGAAAAGGAAAACAATAACTACCTGCCCTTCCTTGATGCTCTTGCCACCCAACTATCCAACAAGTCTTTATCCTTTTCTGTCTACAGAAAACCTACCCATACTGGAGGATACAACCATCATCTCTCACATCACCACCTCTCAGCAGCATGGTGTAATCAGGAACCTCAACAAATACAGTTAGAACCATCTGCTCTTGATCATATTAGCCTCTTCAGTGAAATTGATTACATCCAGGACACTTATTTTTTAGCCAATGGCTTTCCCTTTTCACAAAATCAACAGAACTCCCCAAACCCTCTCTCAAAATAAAATAAAATAAAAAAATATGAAAAAAAATCCATTGCCATTCCATACATCTGTTGCAAAAGGTATAACATACAAACCGTCTGAGCCATACAAAAATTAGCAGCCCTTATTTTCTCACCAAAAGATTATCTTCATTATTTAGAACTGTTTACAGTATCCCATGATCTTGCAAACTAACTTTGGACAAACTGGAAGAACAGTGAAAATCCATGTGTTGGAATATAGCAACTTTGTCTATTAACAGTACAGCTGTTTTGAAATAGCAGGCAATGCCTTTTGCATTTGTGTGTGTGTGGGTAGCAGAATCTCCCTTTTATATAGAAGCAGATATAAATCATAGGCTATTGTTTAGAATCTGCCACAGCACTATAGTATTTTCCAAATCTTAACAAATTTGGCTGCCTCACTTTACATACCAACGCTGAATTTAGATCCCATATTTCACTTAGTTTGTTTGCCTTCCTGTTGGTGTGCCTGCATGTACATGCTTAGTATATTTCTTTATGCCAATTGGACATAAAGAAATAATCTAATCAGTAATAATCTAATTTATTACTAATTTAATTATTAAATTGGTAATAATCTAATTAATAATATAATTAGCTACATAAATTTAGTTAATTATCTTTAAATGTGTGCTTTCTTCACTAAACTTAATAATAGTGCTACAAATTATTTAGTTTATTTTGCATGCATTTTTCATAGCCACAAAAAAAAAGTTTCAGCACATTATTGATTGAATTTACTTGCAGATTTTTGGTAAAACACACACACACACACAAAGAAACTTAGAAAAATTATGGATCTCACAGTCAGTTTGTTTTTACTGATGAATTAAATAAATCCACAAATACTTTCACCAGATTATCTAGAACAGAGAGAGAGAAGTTTGAAAAATATTGTGAAATTTTAGTTGAAATCTCATTGTTGTTTTTTTCTTATAGTCTGTATGTTTATGGCAGCCATCCAGCTAAAGGTGTTTAGAATTTTAAATTCTAAGCACCTTCATTCTTGATCTATCAGTCCTTCTTCCTATTTTTATTCATCATTGCTGCAACTCCCTCTATATGAAATACACCAACAAAATATTACATGGGTAGCCCTCTGTTTCCATCTTTTGCAAACTACTATTTGAAACAATTCGAAGATACTATGTTCTCATCCATTCATCCTCAACTATCTCTTTGGTACCATTATCAATAATGTTTTTGCTGTTTGGCCACACACTGAAGATGAACTTCCCACTTTTCTACAACAGATAAATAACGTTCACCCACACATCCAATTCACTATGGAAAAAGAACATTCTGGTACTTGACCATTTTTGGACATCCTCCTTACTAGAACGTCTTCTGGTACCTTATCTACAAGCGTCTTTCGAAAACCCACATTTATTGGTAGATACATTCACAAAAAGTCTGCGCATCACATCTCAAAAACACATCTCAAAAATTTGGCATTCTTGAGTTTGCTTTTCCTCAATAATCTTACAACAAGAACTTTCCATCATTAAAAAGTTAATGGAATCAAATTACAACTCCAATCAAATCCAACAGATACTTGACTCTTATGTTCCAATACCTACAGTTTCTTCCACAGTCCACAGAGTTCTTATTTCGTACATTCCAGGAATCTCAGAACCTATAGGTAAAATTCTGAAAAAGTATCAGTTGATTCCAACATATATTCCTATCAACAAAATTTCTTCATTGCCTTCTACAAAGGATAAACTGTCTTCTCTATCTTTGGCTGGCGTTTACCAAATACCTTGTGAATGTGATGTCTCTTATTTTGGACAAACTGGCCGTTCTTTGGAAAAAAGAATAAAAGAACATCCATATTTTATTAATTATAACAAACCTCTGAGGTCTGGTCTGGTGTCCAGTGGGATAAAGCTGTTTTCCTCCATAGATGTAGATTCAAATATGAACGCTTATTCAAAGAAAGTTGTGAAACTATCTTACACCCGACCGAATTTAAATAGAAACGACTGTCTTTCTCTCTCAAAGATCTGGGAGAGACTTTTATCTTATGTAAAAAACTATTTATCTTAATAAATTAAATTTGTTATTTTCTATTATTTCCTAGCACGCGGTAACAATTGTATTTTAATAGGTGATCCACTGAACATTTTGCTTGTATTCTATTCCTATTACTGTAATAGACACCAAAGATGTACTATTAATTTTAGTACGAAATATTTGTCCTTTTACTAATTAAAGATATCACTGTGGTTTTTACGTGTTTCTTTATTATTTAATCTTCAACTGAAGTCATTCTTCCACTTTCATTATTTCTTGCTATACTGTTAGCAACATAACTGTAGAATTCTCTAATTTGCTGTGTTGCTTCAGCTAATCTTTCATATACCAATTTCTCCTTTCTCACTATGCCCATCACCTTAGCTTGTACTTTATATTCTTTGTGTTACTAGGGGATATCTTGTACTTTACATTACATCTTCTAAAACATTTTCTTTCTCAGTATCTTTTGCCATATTCCATGATTCATCCATTTCATCCTCTAAACCTTAGAAATAAAATACAATCTGACATTGCCATACGTAACTAATTTTGGACCAAGTCCTAGGCACTGCTGGTTTCTCTCCCTTTCACTTAATCAAGCTATCATCAATCTGTCTCCTTAATTTATCACAGTCTCCTGTTCTGTAATTCCACACATCTTTTTATTGGTGAAGCTTATACCTGCCTAACCATTTCTCATGTCAAAACCACATGATTGCTCTTCCCAATTGTGGCATCATAGTAACATATTCTGTTGTCACTCTGTGAGATATTATATCTAACACTTGTGTCTCACACAAAATCGCTCTTCTCAATTGGCGCCATCATAGTAATATCTGTTATCACTGTGAGATATTTAATCCAGTGTCCTATTGCTGCTGCTCTCAAAATTACTTTCTATACTTGCTCAATTTTTACATCTGTCACCACAGATTCTCCACACAGCACTGCACTACTATTCACTATTCCATTGCAATCATTCATCTGTTAATTCTCTGTCACTGTCACCTTCAACTACCAATCTGTTGTCTAAATTTTTCTAAATTCATTCTCTAATCTTACTAGTTCTTTTCTAATATCTTCACTTAAGTTTGTCTTTCATCTTTACTATTCTGTTTTCATTCTTTTACAGTTCCATTACATGGAACTAAAAGAATGAAGCACATTTGCTCTCTTCACTTTTGTTGTGCCATATTGTTTATGCCTAATCACTCACTCACTTTTCTTGCCGTTTATCTTTCTTCACTATCAGATAAGCACTTGCTCATCTTGTTACTTTCATGCTACTCTTGCTTTGTCAACCATACATCATTACTTTTCAACTTGGCTTTCAAGTCACTTCACACAATCTCCTTCCATGTGATTTCAAAATTTGCAACCTATCATATTATCCTGTGAATGCATGTTGCGCACCTGGCATTTCACAAAACAGCTAAAATCAAAATTTAATTCACTAGTAGACAAAGTAAACACCATCTTGCAGTTGATGTCCATCAGTATACATCACTCTACCTTTAACATGTTCATGTCTGGCATGTCACAAATCGTGTTGCTTGGTACTTGTCCAGAATACAATAAATCATTACATATGCTTTCTAGAGAAACCAAAGTTATGTTAGAAAGGAAAAGACTTTTTGCTTAGGAATATATAATTCACCAATAACTAAGAGAAATTCTATAACAGTTTGTATTTTTCATTGTGTAGAATTTATTGAGACAAAAACACTCAAGTTGGAGGAATTACTTTACTTACAATTAAGCAAATAACACTCAACGTTTTGACCTCTATATTGAGGTCATCATCAGGAAAACGTACATATGCGCAGGATATGTACGTTTTCATGTATGCTACATGAATCTAAAGTAAGTTAAATCTAATTGCTTTGTTAATCATTTACACTAGCCTGACCCATGGTGGGGAAACACACACACACACACACAAATTACTTATTTAATTAATTAACATAAAATAAGTTTTTACATACATAAGTATAATAATGTATATATTTATATACATAAGATGATTCAAAAAAGAACTACATCAAATACATCTCTAATGTTGTCTTATCAGAAGATTTCTGGTGTTGGGGTTCTGCCATAATGTTCTGGATGCTATATCGATTGTAGATGGATCTTCCAGATTCTTGGAATTACTAATCCATCCTTGTTGAGATTAGGATGATGTTTCAGCATCTCACAAGTTTCCTTAAATTTTCTTTCAAATCAGGTTTTGGTGCAATGTAGAACTTGTTGCCTTTCCAGTTAATTCTCTGACATGTTTGAAATGCATGGTCTCACAGACCTGTTTTACCATATAGAAGGAATTTAATGTGGCATTAGTGTTTGTCTTTTCTTGTTGGAATGGTTTGTCCTGTTTCCCTTATGAAGGGCAGGGTACAGCTGCACTGAATTTTGTAAACTCCCAGGGCAAGGTAGAGAAGGGGATCTTTGAATGAGCTGAGTATACTTTTTAATATTGCAGGAAGTTTGAAAGTTGCCTTAATATTGTATTTATGTAGTGTTCTATTTTTTTCTAATATTCCCCTAATGTATGGTATGGTTATAGCATTCTTTTAATCTTTTTTTGCTTTTCATGGTATTATTGTGGAGGATCTTGTGAACTATTTTATTGTAGCAGTCATTTTTTATGAACATTTGACTAATAATTTCAAATTCCTTCTTTAACACCTGCTCATTGGAGCAAATTGTTTGGGCTCTTATGTTCGAGGGTTTGGATGACCACAATATTTGTGTTGGATATTGGTATGAATCCTTGGATACATATTGGCCTGTGTGTATGTAGGTTTGTGTTACACTGTGAAGGAAAGGCAGCCTGAGTGAAGACATGTGTCTAGAGAAGTAAGGGTGTTATTGTTTACAATCTCAATGGTAAATCGAATACGTTTGTGCTCTTTGTTCAGGTGACTTAAGAATGTATTTTGTGAACTGTTTATCCTTTTTGCTTCAATAAATTCTACAATAAATACTGACTATCATGTATCCTTGAAAGAAAGAATGCTTGTGTTTTTATTTCTTGTTAAACTTGATAAAAATGAATATCACATTGAAAAGAACAGTATGTAAAAGAAAAAAAGTTTTAAAAAGATTTAAAGTTGAGCAACTTTTATAGGTAAACGGTATTCAACTATACAAACATGATTGAAGAAAGAATGAAACAGTTTGAAAACAAGAACAAAACCTTGGAGTCTCACTGGCAATCTTTGAAGAAAACATTGATTAATTCAACTAGGGAAGTGTGTGGTGAAGTTGTCTACAAGGATAGAAAAATAAGAACACCATGGTGGACACAAGAAGTCAAAGAAGCAGTCCTGGAAAATAAGAAAGTATACTGAAAGTCATTAGCTAATAAGTCGGAAGTTGCCATAAAAAGTATATAGAGAATAATGTAAAGAGTAAGCTATTTGTAAAATTAGCTAAACAAAAATCATTAGAAGACTTTGTCAAGAAATTTATTATTAACGGTATCTCCATGGAGTCTGGAGACTCATCGTAGTAGACCCAAGCTAACATTTACAAATGCAAAACCTCTTTTTCACTAGTCAAATAAACTTTGCAATCCACACACCTTCAACTTATCTTCATATGGAGCATTCTACAAACCTGTCACCGGCTAGTCACCTGTCTACTACCTGCTGATCCCCTTGAAACCTGTTGACCAAATTTGTGTACGCTGGTCAAGGTGTGGCAGAACCATAGCTTTATAAAGAGGAATAATAACCCCTCTATCTTTACTTGTTGAAGGTTTTTCCACTTGGTTATATTATAAATTAAAGATGGCAAGAAATTATATTCTTGGTTTCATCCTTTATCCAAGTATAAGGCAAACTAAGTTTGTGCATAAAGTAACTTCATGCACATGTAGTAATAGATAACAAGATTTTAGAACAGGTGAATTCATTTACCTACCTAGGTTGTATGATTACATATGAAAATGAAAAAGATATAAACCTAAAAATTGCAAAATATTTAAAAATAACAGGTGTAATTAACTCTATATTTAAACCAAACCTAGTTCAAAAATAAACCAGATTAAAAGTATACAATACATTAGCCCTACCAGTCTTAATATATGGAAGTGAAATCTGGACAATAAAACAGAAAGACAAACAAAGATTAATAACAGCTGAAATGAAGTTTATGAGAAAAACTGCAAGGTATACTCTATTTGATCACAAAAGAAATGAAGAAATTATGAAAGAATTAAACCAGGAATCAGTAATAGAAAAAAATTAAAAAATATAAACATAAATGAAATGAACACGTTCAAAGAATGAAAACAGAAAGATTACTGAAACAACCTTAAAATACAAGCCATTAGGAAAAAAAACTAGGATGTCCTCTTAAAAGATTCAACGATGACTTCTAAGGTTGTAACAGGTCACTAGGCCTAAATCCTTGATAGGCATGATGATGATGATGATGAGTAACTTCATGACAGAGCAACTCATATATAAAGGCTAATGACTTCACATCAATTGCTTTAGTATCCCATAATGCAATACATAATACCTTACAGACATGTATGATGCTATGCATTATGGGAAGGGCCACTACCCAGACCAGTTTTGACCTTTATTGAGGTCTCATTAGTGGGAGCCAGAACCAGAAGTGATATCGAGGTTGAAGTAATGCAGAAGTCATATTTCCATATACAAGTAGCCAAAAGGTGTCACACTTTATTATTAAAATATTCTGGATCTGCCCACTATAGAATGTTATATCCTTATCCACTCACTGTTGAATTTTACCTTTAACCAACTTTTCCAATACATTAACGACAACTTCTGATATATTATTTGGTCTGTAGTATGCTACTTCTATCTTGGAGCCACCTTTATGTAATGGAACTATCTTTCCCTTTTTCCACTCCCTTGACACCACTCAGACTTAGATTGAGCAACATCAGAGGCAATGCCAATTCTTTTGCATGCTCATGTAGTACACTAGCTGATATGCCATCCAGTTCCTGCTGTGTTCAAATTTAATATGTATTTGTTCATTGGCCTCTTCACCTCTATCTTGCACCAAACAACCTCAGATGAACCATCTTCCCCAGACCTAAACTCATCTTTAATTTCTAATTTTGTTGGTTGTAATTCTTCAGCTGTCATTAGTAATATTCCACCTCCTGTCCTGTTCCCTCATCCCCCCTGAAAATACAATACCTTTTACATTCTATCCTTGAAACTATATCATTTTCTTCACTGATGTCTATAATTTTTGGCCAAGTCAAAAAAAAAAAAAAAAAAAAAAAAAAAAAAAAAAAAAAAAAAAACCCTTCTCCCTTATTTCCGATGCTTCTCTGACGACATTTGTGTATATACATTTCAACATCCCCTTGAACCACAATTACCTTTGTGTAATGTCATTTCCAACCTACTTGAATCCTGAAACCTGTGTAATTGCATTCAGCATTTCATAATCATTTATGTACACACACACACCTATATATCACAGTGGTGGCCAGACACATGCTTGTTTTCATCCCCTTCCCTCTAATATCTCTAGATATTAGAAGGGATGCAACACTTTCTCCAACCATCTTACTCAAAACCATTCAAATGTAGTCTATCAGTCATGAGTTCATTTGTCCATCAGATTTGCTCTGGACGTTTATAAATTATACACCATTCCTCCTGCACAATCTTCTCCTTGACTCATTAGCAATCATAGCCCTTCTTCCCAATTCTGTCCTATCATGCCAAGGCAGCAGACTGTCTTTACTTCCTTACTCTTCATTTTCCTTCTTTCATATCTTCTCTCATTGCATATTTCTCCCCTTTCAAATCATTTGTTCCTTCCAAAACAATCAACTCTTTCACTTACCCCTTTTACAAACTAAAAGCTTCTTTAACATATTTGATCTTCACATCTGATTTAGGATATAAGATAAACATCTAAAAGGTGGAAAAATTTTCTGGAGGCTATTGAAAAAGTTTCGAAATGGAGGAAAGAGTATTGTAAAAGGAATCAAAGGTGATAAAGGTGACATGAAAATGGAAGATAAGGATATATTAGAAGTCTTGAGTAATTACTCTGAAAGACTGTTTAATGAAACAAGCAGTGACTAAACTGTAGTAGTAGAAAATTTTCAAGAGAAATGCATATAGGAATACATATCAATACTTCAGACATCAAAAGACATCGAAAACTTGAAATGTGGTAAGTCAGCTGGAGTAGATGATACTCAACCAGAAATGTTCAAATATGGAATAAAAGTTCTGCAGTGGCTATGCTACACTGCATAATTCAAAGGTCCTGGTTAGAAGTTCTAATTTTAGATGATTGTAGTAGAATGCTCATAGTTACCATCTATAAAAAAGGTAATAAAGTTGAATGTGAGAATTATTATTATTATTACCCCAAGACCTCATGGAGTCAAAGACTCATCTGGAAGGTCTTTTATCACACGCACGCACTGCTCATCATACCGTGTCTTAAACACACTCAAACTCCTTGCAGACACCACACTCTCAGGCAAGGCATTCCAATCATTTACAACTCTGCACGAAAAAAACCTGCTTCTCACTCCCCTACTCACACCCTCTTTACACAGTTTCCAGGGATGACCTCTGGTTCTCCCCCGATCTCCCAGTATTTTCTGTAGAACTTCTCCAGCATTGATTCTATAACAACCTCTTACTAACTTGTAGGTCTCTATCATATCTCCCCTCTTCCTCCTGTCTACCATACTCTGCAAATTACATCTCAATTTTTCCTCAAACTCGTCATTCCAGAGGTTAGAAACTACCTTATTCAGTCGCCTTTGGACCCTTTCCAACATCTCTTCATCCTTCTGAAAACCAGGTGACCAAATCTGGGCACAGTTCATGTGTGGCCTAATCAAAGCATAATAAAACGGAACAAGAATCTCCCTACTTCTACACGTCAGTGTCCTCTGCATCATTCCCAGAAGCCTTTGTGTTGTCTTCACAATTTTGGCTATGTGTCCCCTAAATTTCAGATCCTTATCCACTATCATCCCCGATATCTCTTATTTCCTCCACCTCCAACAAAATATCCTCAGGAAGCATAAATTCTGCATCCCATCTTTGTTTTCCAAATTTTAAAACCTTACATTTTGCAACTCGCATCCCCATTTCCTGCCCAATCACTCAATTTATTCAAGTCTTCTTGCAAGGTCACAACATCTTCACTACTCTTTATGGTTCATCCCAACTTTGCATCATCTGCAAACAACTGAATATCTCCATCCAAATCTTCGCCAATATCATTAATATACAAGTTAAATAGTAATGGCCTTAAAACAGACCCCTGAGGCACTCCACTAGTGACTTTCCTTTTCCTGGATATCACACCCCCATACACAACTTGTTGATACCTATCTGATATCCAGTCTCCAATGCACTAGTCTAATATCCAACCCCATCTACGCTAGTTTGAGACTATCAACTTATAATGAGATAATCTGTCAAAAGCCTTTGCAAAATCCAAGTATATTACTGTGTATCCTTCTCCTCTGTCCAAGGAAGCAGTCACTTTATTGTAATAAGTAGATTACTAAAACATGACCTCCCTTTAGCAAATCCATGCTGTCCATCAAAGATAATATTGTTGTCAACCCAACTCAGGATCCTAGTTTTCACAATCTTCTCCAACAACTTAACCACAACACCTGACACACAGATAGGCCTATAGTTTTTGATGAGTAGGCCTTGAGTTCTATCACCTCCTTTATGAAGTGGCACAATCTTGCCCTCCTTCCACTCCTTAGGAAATTGACCCAATGCAAGACTCGTATCAAAAAAATATGTCAAGGCAGGTGTCAACTCAGGGTGCTTAAGGGTCAAAGCTGTATAACAGAGACGAGACCCCCACATAGCCTTTAAAGGAATGCGGAGAACCGACCAGGGCTTCTGACCTAATGTCCAATCCTCACCTTCTCGTGGTGCACCCTGTTGTGTATCTACTTGGATACTGAACGAACGAGGATGGGCTGGCAATTTGGGATTTAGCCGACCAAATTGTATTCTTATTGGTTTGGAAAAAAATTAAAAAAAATCCGCTAAAGCCTTTTTATTCCTGTATGTGGGGAGTAGGCGAGCCCATTTAGCCCTATCTAACTTTTGGAGACTGAGTGGGCAGTTCAATCTCCACTGGTACCAATCAGAGATAGATGGCCCAAGGCTATCACTAATTAAGCAGTACACAGTGAAGAGAGACGGCTCAAATGTGCCGCCATCTCGTGGTCCCTAACCCTAACACAATATATTTAATGTCTGAAATAATGTGGGTTCTACGGTCGATTTTCTTGAGTTTATAGGACGAAAAACCTGAGTTTCCGGGAGGAAAAACCATCTTGCCCGTGCCAGAGATCGACTAACTCAGGAACCGGTCGAA
This sequence comes from Typopeltis vanoorti, assembly GCF_054136105.1. Classification (NCBI taxonomy): domain Eukaryota; kingdom Metazoa; phylum Arthropoda; class Arachnida; order Uropygi; family Thelyphonidae; genus Typopeltis; species Typopeltis vanoorti. The sequence continues at coordinate 38,616,135 of NC_143571.1, forward strand.
AAAAGGCTTAGAAAAATTTCCTCTAGTCGCCGACTAGACTCGAAACCAAGTCTTCCTTCGTGTGGCCAAGCACCGTAGTGTGCAAACGCCACATCAACTGAGCTACACAGGCTCTTATTGGTTTGGTTAAACCAAAATAAAAAATGACGGTACAACATGACAAAATTTCATGCCAGCTGGGGTGTTGCCCGGTTAAACATAGGCCACTGTTGTTTTCGCCAGGGAACCAGGGCGAACAGCGAAAAGTCAGCTACTGGAACAAATCTGAAAGTACACCCCAACTCACATCACCAGAGTTAAAGATCGGTACTATCAACATAAAAAGCCTGAATGGCAAAGAAATAGAGCTAGCTGAGGAATTAGATAAGTACCAGATCGACATGATAGGGGTGACTGAAACAAAAAAGACAAAAACTGGTGAGATCTTTCTGAGCAGTAAATACAAAATGTTATATTCAGGCAATAACAATCAAGGAAAAGAAGGAGTAGCCATAGTATTCAACACAAAATACGAGGCTAATCTTCTTGAATGGCAAGCAGTCTCAAGTAGAGAAATGTGGGCAAATATGAAAATGGGGAACTGGACAATGAGACTAATCTGTGCCTATGGCCCCACAGAAGGTTCTACCAAGGTAGAAGTGGAAGAATTTTTTGATGCTTCAGAAAAAGCAACTGATACAATGAAAAAGGAAAACTTGGTCCTTGTTGGGGATCTAAATAGCAGAGTAGGAAATGATTATCAGACATACAAAAATATTTTGAGAAAATTTGAAGAAAAGAGCAAAGCTAATAATAATAGCAAATACCTGTTGGTTTTCTGCTCAGGACGTGGACTGGTTATTACTAACTGTTCCAACATAAAAATGTGCACAAATTCACATGGAGAGAAGAGGCAAGGAATACGAAAAGTCTCATTGACTGTTATTGTTGATGGTGATGTTTTTTCTCTGGTGCAGGACACCAGAGTGTACAGAGAATTTGAAATTGGAAGTAATCACTATTTAGTCTTGAGCAGGATAAAACTGAATTTCATATAGAAAACAATAACATGTAAGAAAGTTTTAAAACGAATAAAAGTTGAGCAGCTCTCAGACAATGTGAACTGTAGACTAAAATGTACAAAGCTTATTGAAGAAAAAATGCAGGAGTTTGAGAACAGGAACGAAACCTTGCAGATTCAGTGGCAAATTTTGAAGAAAACCCTGATTGATTCAGTCAGAGAGGCATGTGGTGAGGTTGTCAGCAAGGATAGAAAAATCAGAACTTCATGGTGGACTTCAGGTAGTTACAGAGGCAATGAAGGAAAAGAAAAAAGCATATCAAAAGTTCCTGGCAAATAAGTCAGCTTGTGCTCTTAGAGAATACAGAGACAAATGTAAGAAAGTTAAACACTGTAAAACTAGCTAAACAAAAGTCATGGGAGGACTTTCGCATGAACATAGAAAATAAATATCAAGAAGGTGGCAAAATATTCTGGAGGTTGTTGAAGAAGCTTAGAAATGGAGGAAAGAATGCTGTAAAAGGAGTTAGAGATTATAAAAGTGAAATGAAAATGGGAGAAAAAGATATCCTTGAAGTATGGAGTAATTACTTTGAAAAATTGCTAAATGAAACAAGCAGTGATAGCACAGTGGTAAAAAAACACTCAACAGGCATGCAGTTATGAATACATATCCATACTTGAAGTAGAAAAAACCATCAAAGGCGCTTGAAATGTGGAAAGGCAGCAGGAGTAGATGACATTCAACCAGAAATGCTGAAGTATGGTGGTATAAGTGTCATACAGTGGCGGCACTGCATAGTTCAAAAGGCCTGGATAGATGGATGAATTCCTGATGATTGGAGTAGAGCTCTCATAGTATCCATATATATATAAAGGGAAATAAAACTGAATGTGAGAATTACAGAGGTATTTTCCTACTGAGTATTCCTGGTAAGATTTATACTAGTATACTTGAGAAACAGTTGAGAAGATTTGTGGAAAAAAAGTTTGGTGAATAACAAGCTGGATTCAGGCCAAATAGAGGCTGTCAGGATCAGATCTTCACTGTATGACAAATAGTTGAGAAAGCATAGGAATATAACAAAGATCTGGAAAAGGCATATGACAAGGTGCCAAGAGAGAAGCTATTCATTATGCTACAGTTATAGTCAATGGAAAATTATATCAAGCAATACTTAGTCTTTATTTGAGTTGTAAGTCAGCAGTTAGAATTGAAGGAAGTACAGGCAGATGGTTTAATGTTAAATCTGGTGTGAGACAAGGATATACATTATCCCCTCTGTTATTCATTATCTATATGGATCACATTATGAAGGAAAGTGGTATTAAACATGATATAAGAAATGGAGATGTTAATGTCAGCTCTTTGCTTTATGTGGACGATGTTATACTTCTAAATAAATCCGCTACAAGTTTGCAAGATTTCCTGACTAAATTGAATAACTGTTGTAATAGATATGGTATGAAGGTCAGTAATAAAAAGACAAAGACAATGAAAATAGGTAGAATCGTTGAAAATGTCAACTGCGTTGTGAACAGGGAGAGCCTGTGGAACAAGTAAAACATTTCAGCTACTTAGGCACGGTTTTTAGTCAAGATGGTAAATTAAATATGGAAATAGACAACAGAATCTACAAAGCTGGTATGGTAGGAAGTCGAGTAAATAAATTCATATGGAATAAGGGAGAAATTAGTCGGGAAAACTAAATTAGCTGTATACACTCTCTTGTATAGGTAAAACTGGTTAGTGTTCAACCCAGTTTTAACTTATAGATCTGTGAGCTGGGTCAGAAGTAAAACATTTGACCAAAGACTAGAGACCGCAGATATGAGAGTCCTGAGAAAGATTAGAAACGTGAACAGATGGCATCATTGGCAATATCATATTAAAAACGAGGATATTAGGAAAGAACTTGACATTGTCAGCAACCAGGAATGCGTTAGCAGAGCTAATCTCAGGTGGTATGGTCACTTAAACAGAATGGGCAATGAAAGATTAGCAAAACAAGTGTTCTCTGCCAGGTTGGCAGGAAAACGACCCAGAGGAAGACCCTGATATAGGGGGATTGATACGGTACAAAGTGCCTTAGAAGATAGAAATATAAGATCTGATAATGTTGGAGTCTTGACAAGTAACAGATTGATTTGGAGGAAAATTGTGGATAGGAAGTTAGTAATGATGTAAATTTTTCATATAGTACTATCATATCCTGTATACCCCTTAGGGTACATGTCAGGAAATTGATGATGATGCTAATGATGAGGTGTCAACTTCTTGGCACATTCTTTCAGAATACGTGGTGATATATTATCAACCCCCACAGCCTTATTAACATCTAATTTCCTCAACTCCCCATACACCTCTTGCTCACTTACAGTCAGTCTCTCTTCCCCATCATCAACTGCTCTCAATCTCTCCATGAAGTCACATTCACAAGATTGAAAGCCCTTTATGAACTGCTCATTAAGTATCTCCACAACACATTCTGCAACAGCTGTCTTTATACCATTTTCTCCTATCATTGTCATCCTTCCACAATCATTCATTATTTTGCTGGCTGCATATCGAAAGAACTCCTTAGGATTCTGTTTGGCATCATTAGTTAACTGCTGTTCATACGTCTCTTTAGCTACCCTCACGACCCAAGTCACCTGTCTTGTCTGGTCTTTGTAAACCTCATGGAATTGGTTATTTCCACTTCTCTTATGCCGCCTCCATAATGCCCTTTCTCTCTTTATCGCATGGTTAATCTCTTTATTCATCCATATCACACCTACCTTATTTAACCTGCTCACCCTTGGAATACTCTTAGACATTGCATCTACTAGATAGTTTTTGAAAATCCCCCAAGCTGCATTGATCTCTTTTCCAGCTAACTCCTCATTCCATGCTACACCTGCAAACTGTCTTCTGAGTTCTTCATAATCACCCCTTTGTAGTTCCACATATATTCTTTTCTCACAGAGGTCCTCACTCTGTTGGCCATGAGTGACCAATTGGTGAGAATCCACCAATTGGTGAGAGTGACCATGAGGTGATTACCACCCAGGTAATCACCTCATGGTCACTCTCACCAATTGGTGGATGATTTAACATCTCATTAATAATTACATCCTCTGATGAGATGACCAAATCCAAGATAATCAATCCTCGCATGCCCTCTGTTACATACTGTCTGTGGTAGTTATCCCTCAAAAATTCAAGAAACTCATTTTCTTTACTTCCAGTTGTTATCTCATCATTCCAGTTTCTTCTTCTTCTTCTCTTCCATCTAAGACAGGTTGAGTTTTCTCTTGAACAGGATCTTCCAGTCTTTTCTATTCCTTGCTGTTCGAAAAAGTTCCTTATATATTCTGCATCCCGATATGTTCTTTATTAATTCCAGCCAGGTAATTCTTGGTCTTCCAGGTCTTCTTTTTTCAGTTGGAAAAGTATTGATTAGGACGTTAGGAAGTCTGTCTGCATCCATGCGTACAGCATGTCCAAACCATCTCAGTTGTTGTTTTCTAATTTTTTCTATTATTGTCTTTTTAAACAATAGTTCTTGTCTGACTGTGATGTTTGTTTTCTTTTCTATCCAACTTGTTCTATTTATTTTTCTTAAGCATTTAATTTCAAATGCCAGCAGTTTTTTCTCCTCTCCTTTTTTAACTGTCCACGCTTCTGCTCCATAGATGACTATTGGTATAATTATTGCTTCATATAATTTGATTTCGGCTTGTTTAGATATCTTGTTTGTTTTCCAGATTTTCTGTAATTTTCCCATGGTGGTCCATCCTATCGCTATTCTGTGCTTGATTGTTTTGAGTTCATCTATTGTTTCTGTTAGTTTTGATCCAAGGTATATGAAGTTATCTACTTGTTCTATTTGTTCTCCTTTTAGGGTGGCTGAGATGGTAGTTCTGTTCCTCCCTATTTTCATCACTTTTGTCTTTTGTATATTTATTGTCATGTCATATGTTTTACAGGTTTCGTTTAGCTTTTTGATCAACTTTTGTAGTTCATTTGGGGTTCTTGCAAGAAGGACGAGATCATCTGCATATTTGATATTATTTATGTTTAAACCGTTGACATCGATTCCAGGCTCATTGCCTATTGCTTTCTTTACAACTTCTTCTAGATATATGTTGAATAGGCATGGGGATAATGGGCATGCTTGCATTACTCCTTTTTGGATCTCTATGGGTTCTGTTGTGAGTGTGTCCTTTTTAATTATTGCATTTGTCTTAGAGTAATATTTTATCAGAAACTGTATTATATTGCTTTTTCTAGTAGAATTTTAAGAAGGATTTCTCTGTTGATGTTATCAAAAGCTTGTTTAAAGTCCACAAAACAACAATATAGTTCTTTGTGGTCTTCCCAGCTGAGCTCTGCTAGTTGGTGCAATGTGAAAATTTGGTCTATTGTTGAATAGTTTCCTCGGAAACCAGCTTGTTCTATGCCTATCATTTCTTCGTAGGTGTTTTTTAATCTATTTTGTATAATTCTTATGAATATTTTATAGGTGTGAGGGAGTAAATTGATTGGTCTGTAATTTCTGCAGTCTCTTTTGTCTCCTTTCTTGTATATTGGGATGATCTTCCCAGTTCTCCAGTCATCTGGGATCTCTCCTGTTTGTAGTATTTTATTGAATAGGGTTGTTAAATATTCTATTGATATGCTGCCTCCATATGATCACAGTTAAGTAGGGATAGTATCAATGCCTGGTGCTTTATTGTTTTTCATCTGTTTTATTACTTATCTAACTTCTTCTTGTAAAATTTTTGGGTAATCATTATTTTCTTCTATTGTTGGCATTGTAGTTTTGTTTCCTTGGTGGAAGATAGTCTTAAAATGGTTTGACCAGATTTTTCTTATATATTCAATATTCCCGGTTTCAGTCATCTTGTTGTTTATCATTGTTACTGCTTTTGCTGAGAATTCCTTTGTAATTTCTCTTACATTATCATGGAAGACTTTTAGGTTGTTTTGTTGGTATGCTTCTTGGCATTTCTTAGCTTTTTCTTCTAACCATTTTTCTTCGGCTTTTTTGCATAGGTTATCAACTTTATTTTTTAGTGCTCTGTATTTTTCTCTATTCTCTTCATTGTTTTGTTGGTTTACAAGTATCTTGGCCTCTCTTTTCTCTTCTATGGTAGCTATGATTTCTTGGGTTATCCACTGTTTGTTTATTTTGGGTTTGGAACCTAGAGTGTCTTTTGCAATTGATAACACTGTTTCTTTTCCTTCTTCCCAGTATTTTCCGCTGTTCTGGAAGATGGAGGGTTTTAATTTCAAGCACATCTGTTCTAAAAATCGACTTCTGCTTGAGCTATCTTTTAGTTTTGATAGGTTGATGTTTTCTTCTTTTCTGATATTATTTTTCCTGTTGAATTTAATCTTCACTTTGGCAGTTAATATCTCGTGGTCAGTGTCAATATCAAAACTTCTTAATGTTCGTACATTATTTACTGATCTTTTCCATTGTTTGTTTATGATGATATAGTCTATGCAGTTCTTTATGTTACCATCTGGGGATGTCGATGTATATTTATTATTAGGGCATTGATAGAACAATGTGTTTGTAATCATTAGATCGTTTGCTTTACAGAAGTGGAGTAATTGTTCTCCTCTGTCGTTAAGCTCTCTGTATCCAAATTTCCCCATCACATCTTTTTTGTCTGCTGTGAACTGTCCTATTTTAGCATTAAAATCTCCCATCACTATCTGAGTTCTCTATTTTTGGGATTATCTATTTCCTGTTGTAGTTCTTCATAGAAATTTTCTATTTCTTCCTCTGAATGGTTACTGTCTGGTGCATATATTTGGATTATTTTAATTGTTTGACCTTTTTCTTTTGCTTGAAGTTTGGCTGTTATTATTCTAGGAGACACTGAGTTTATTTCAATTACTGAGTGTGTAAGTTTCTTTTCAATTAGTAATGCAACTCCTTCTCTGTGTATGTTATCTTTTCTTCCTGAGAAGTACAGTCTTCCTTGTGGTAAATCGATGAATCCATCTCTGCACCAATGTGTCTCTGATAAACCTAAAATACTCCATTTCAGTCTTTTTAAATTTTCCTGGACTAATTGCAATTTTCCAGGTCGGTATAGTGATCTTATGTTGAGGGTGGCTACGTGTTTCACATCCTTGGCTGACCACATTGCTGATTTCTCACCTACTCTATGTGGTCTTTGAGTAGGCGCTTCGGTTGTCCCGTATGCAGTAGCACTATCTCGGTTTGTAGACTTTCTCCTGCTCATGAAAGTTACTGGCATAATAATGTAGCCAGCTTGCCATGCCTCTGCTACATCCTTTGGTCCACGGCTCTTTATTCTTTATTTAGAGCAACCCATTTGGGTTTCCCCCATCCGCCACCCGGGGGACGCGCCTGGTAGGAGTGTGGTCTCCCCCATTCCAGTCTATATTGCCATAATTAAAATTGCCCATAGTGATCACCATTTTCTTATTTGCTTGGCTGATTTGATAATACATTTTGTTATCACCACCATCCACATTACCTGGTCTGTAACAACATCCAACCAAGTATTTGATTCCATTCACCTCTTTTTCATACCATACTGCCTCAGAACCACTGGCACTATTTCCCTCTTGCATCTCTACTTTGTATGGACTCTTTCTCTATCATCAATAGCACTCCCTCTCCCTTTTTACCCCTTCTATCCTCACAAAACACATCATTCCCTTCCATCTCTATTCCTGTCAGGATGTCATCCTCTTCCAACCATGTCTCACTTATTCCAACAATCTTTGGGTGAACAGACGCAATTAGTGCAACCATTTCATCTGCCTTGTTTCTTATACTTCTAACATTTGTATACAAACATAGCAGCTCATTTCTGGATCTACAGCTAGTTCCACTAATATCACTCATTTGATGTGATCTCTCCATGCTCGACTGGGGCCATTTCTCTTTCTGCTTGTTCATTTTAGAACCCTCTTCAATTCCAACTGTTTCCTCTTGATCCCAGGTCATCCCATTCCTTTCCTGTCTATACATTCTCTCACATCCTCTTGGAGCATCCACCTTTCTCACACTGTGTACCCCTGTTCATCTTGCACACCCATTCTCTCATTTTCTATACTCATGTCACTCACTTCCCCATTCTTAACCACCTCTTCAATCTCTCCTGTCTTACTCTCCTGCTCTTCCACATCACTTCCCACTTGATCTGATTCATTCTCTCTACTCACTTCTCTACTTTCCAGCAGCAGTCTCTCCAAGTGACTCACACCATAACCACTCAAATGCAGTCTATCGCTCCCATACAGTTCACTTCGTCCTTCAAACTCAATCCACACATTAATAAACTGTACTCCCCTCTCCTTACACATTTCAGCCAACATATCATTCATAATCCTTGCTCTCTGCCTCATCTTACCACAGTCATATCTAGGCAACATACTTACTACCCTTCCTGTCACACTATTCTCTTTTATCTGTCTAAGCAGCCTCATGATATCCATTCTGTCATGCTCTTTGTCCTCCGTCAAATCATTTGTACCTATTAAAACATCCACTCCTTTGCTTGCCCCCTCCTCATATCCAATGCCTCAATCACTCTACTCATTTTACTGCCTGGAAAACATACCTTGTGCATTCTATCATCCAGCACACCTTTAATAATGGAGTCGCCATACAACGCTACTCGCTCGTCTTTCGTGCCATCATGATTTATTTTAGTCGTTTTAACCCGAATTTTCTTAATTTCATTCCGCATCCATTTCATCTCTTTCCTCATCCAATGCAATTCAACTTCTGAATCGCACGTCACATTCTCTCTACCATTCAATCTTTCTAATTTTCTAACTCTCGACACCCTCTTCTCACTTTCACTCTCATTCATCCTTCTGTGCTTCTGTACTTTCGGTCCAACATGCATCCGAATTTCGTTATCATTCATTCTTCCAATTTTTTCCACTCTCGAATCTTATGTCATGCTATTTCCAGTTTCATTCGTTCTCTCAATTTCATTTCCATCTGCCACTCTCGCCTCACTTTTGTACTTTTTTACCATCCAATCACTTTCAAATCACTCGTTTCCTTTTTTACTGATTTTTTAACATTTTTTCGCCGTTGTTTTACACCATCCTTCTCTTTAGAACGTGCACTCATTCTCGCTACTAACACTTTCTGTGATCAATTTCATATTAGCATTCATCAACTCTTCGTTCAGGTCACACTTCGCACACACACACCATCCTTCCACCCGCCCTAAACATCCACAAATCATTTATGTAATCGAAAGAATACATATAGCACACCTCACACTTAACGAAATGACTGAAGTCTAAGTTAAAGTCATGGAATGACAAAGTCGCTGCCATGTTTCGTTTGCCGGTTACTACTCTGAGGTCTAATAATAACGAATCCGTAATTAAGTTTAGGCAAAATATCCCACACACTAATAACAGGGCACAACTTTTATAGCAGCTTTTACTCAAATAAATACTCATATACAATTACTTATTTCTAGAATAACTTATCTCAATCCGGAGCTCTTCTTACACACATGCCATGCTTCCCTCACGAGAACCCTCTATCACAAAGGAATTTCTCTACTAAGTGATCTAGGTAAAATTTATGCAAGCATACTTGGAAAGAATCTGCGAAAAATTATGGAAGAGAAACTGGGACAAGAACAAATTAGATACATGCCAAATAAAGGTTGTTGGGATCAGATTTTCATTTTATGACAAATATTGAGAATTCATGGGAAAAGCTTTTCACAACATCCCAATTTTATGGGGTAAATGGAATATTATACAGAGCAATGCATAGTCTATATTTAAGTTGTAAGTCAGCAGTTAGAAGGAAATACAGGAAGGTAGTTTGATGTAAAATCAGGTGTAGGACAAGGATGTACATTATCACTATTCTTATTCATCATCTATATGCATCACCTTATAAATGAAAGTGGCATTAAACCTGATATTAGAATTTGAGACAACAAACTTGCTGTTTACGTTATGCAGATGATGTAGTCCTAAATACATCCATTGCAAGTCTCTAGGATTCTCAAACTAAATTGAATAACAGCCGTAATGAATTTGGCATGAGAGCGATAAGAGACTAAAACTGTGAAAACAAGTGGGAACATAGAAAACTTCAGCTGTATTCTGAATGGAGAGCCTATAAAACGAGTAAAATATTTCAGCTATTTAAGCACAGTTTGAGTTGAAGATGGCAGGTTAAATCTGGAAATAGACAACAGAATAAGCAAAGTAGGTATGCTGGGGGAGCCAGTTGAATAAATTTATATCGAATAAGAGAATTTAGCCAAAACACTAAACTAGAAGTATACAGGACAGTGTTCAACCAGTTTTAAGTTATGGATCTGAGAGTTGGGTTAGAAATAAAGCATTGGTCAACGATTAGAGACCAAGGATGTGAGAATTCTTAAAAAATTAGGGGCCTGAACAGATAGCATCAATGGTAGAATCATTGATGTCATCTGAGAAGAATGACATAATCAAAAATGAAGACATTAGGAAGGAACATGACATTGTTTGCATTCAAGAATGTGAGCATCTGAGGTGGTATAGTCGCTTAAACAGAATGGGAGAAGAAATGTTAACAGGTGCTTGAATCCAAGATGTCAGGAAAAAGACCCACAGGAAGACTAAGATCTAATCAGATTAATTCAGTCAGAACTGCTTTAGAAGATCAAAATGTTAGATATGATAGTATTGGAGAGCTGACAATTATAGACTAATTTAGAGGAAAATTGTTGATAGGAGATTATTAATAATGTAAACTTAATCATTGTAGTACTGTCATAGTAGCCTGAATTCCTCTTGAGGGTACATATCAGGAAATTGATGATAGAAATTAAATTTTTTAAAATAATATTAAAAAAAAATGTCATCTAATAACTCTAAATAAGAAAACATTAGTTTTTGAGATGTTTTCTATTCCATAAAGGCAGTTCGTAAATAAACATTAGTTTTACACAAAAATTCTTTCAAAAAATTTGAAATTGGCATGCCATATATATATTGTGGAATGTGAAATATTTGTCTGCATACCCACTTGAAATGTAAGTGACATGTTACAAAGTCAAGTGATTTGTTGCCAGCTGTGTGAAATCTGCCCAGTTTGTATGTGTTAAAGGGTTTGAGAGAAAACTGAAACAAGCACACACTGGATGTTTTACAATCACACAACGTCTACAACAGTTCTCACACACAAACTCATAAAAACCCACAGTTAATTACCCCCCCCCCCCCCAAAAAAAAATACATACATATATATAAAATAAAATCTAAACCTGCAGCATTGTTGATCTCAACTATTACTAAAAAATAACATAATGATATTCTTATTAACAGGTAGATGTTTAGAAACATGTTCTGAAAACAAAATAAATGGTGAATTTTTAAATGTTTCAGTAGAATTTTGGCAAGTATTTATCGTTATTATTCTGCTTATATCAACTTACTAGTCCAGAGTTTCATTTGTAGATGGACAAATTTTAAAAATTCTTTGCAAAAGAAATGGATTATTGGAAGTCACCTTCTGCATTAAGCATTCATGTTTTGTATGACAGAATATAAGAAACATGCAGAAAGTCTTATAGGCAATAGCAGTTCATCTTAGAATTTATACAGTTTAATTGTCAACACAAGGTTTTATATTAAAAAAAAATCAATAAAATATTCACTTAGTTGCTGATATTTCACTGATTTTATACCCAGCATCTTCAGAGCACAAACAGTTTGTCACGGTACTCAAAGAGCAGCAGTTAGAGCAGCTTAAAATTGTAATGGACAATGCAAAGAAAAGCCCTAATTGGCACCATCTGTTATTGGATAAAGAGAAGTTTAAAGTATTAATTTGGCCATAAAATGACTGTCTCCCAGATTTTTTCTGAATTGATACTGCCATACTTGTCGAGATTTGCTCTGGATTCCAAACACAATCTTTCAGACTTCTACATGTTTCCTGTGTTCAGTAATAATGTCTCTGTAGCACTGTGTTTCCTCCCCCTCCATATAATCCCATGTGAAGGAATTTCCAAAAGCATAGTCTTCTAATCCCATAACTTGATATAATCAACATTAAAAATACATTTGTCATTCATTCATCAATGTAACCAAAAAAATTCTAGGCCTCATGTTCCTGTTAACCATACTCTATACAACTTTCAGGGATTATCTCTTGTTTTTTACCTTATCGTGTATTGAAAAATTCCTCTGCATCAATTTTTTAATAAAATTCCTTTAGTAATTTTTCTTCGTATCATGTTCCCTCCTGTCGGCCAAATTTTGTAACCTATACCTTCAGTCTCCCTCTCAATGGACATTCCACTTGTTACCATTTCTATCACTTTCATCTTGATACTCTGCTCTCCCATCCTGTAGGTAAGGAGATTCATTATGGATCTTGATTGGCAGAATCCATTTTGATGGCTACTGACTAATTAGTTGATAGTTCTTCAGAAGTTGAAGATGTTGACTGTTGATGGCCTTCCCCATTATTTTAGACAATACTTAGGTGAGAACATTTGATCAAATATTTTTGTGGTAAATACCTGTCACCTTTATCCTTATACACTATCTCAACATTTTTTAAGCTTCTGTTTAATTATGCTACTCATCAGTTTAACTCCCAGTTGATTAATTTTCCTGATCCTGGATATGTGGTATATTCTAGTCCATTCCCACAAACCACTTACATCTTTCCTTGCAGTCTCTTAAGTTTAAGTTTGTCACTGATAGCATTTTTCCCTTTCAGTTTCTTATGCAACGGCATTCTAAGTTACCTCCTATGTTTATCCTAATTTTCAATAAAAGAGTACATGTTGACCTAAAGAACCAGTGATTAGGGATTAGAGAGCAACATGTTCACACAAAATTTTTTTTACATAAATAACTATACATATAAATTAGAACAAATATGGATGGTGGCCAATAAAAGCTTGGGATTGTACATCCAGTTTCCCCAATGGAAACTGGACGTACAATCCTGATCTGTAAAAAAGAACACAAATGGCACATTAAATTTAATAATTTTGGTGAAGCAGGCCTCTCAGATCATGCTTTTAACACCCTACATCAAATTGATTAGAAAAGTACTTGTTCCTTACATCATACAAAAAATCTAATATGAATGGAAATTTAAAGAAGCCTGTGAAATTTTGATTAACCGATCTAATCTTAATAATAATGGTGGCTTAAAAATTCCAAGAATTTGGATGGCACACATTCGGCCTACTTAGGTCAAGTTTTCCAGCAAAACCTGACTACACAATTTTTCAGCTTTTATTGGCCACCATCCGTATTGGTTTGTTCTAATTTATATGTATAGTTATACAAGTAAAAATTTTTCTGTGTGAACATGTTGCTCTCTAGCTTAATTTAATTTTGTAACCTAATAGATAATAACAGGACTTTAGCATTTATGTAGTAAGGTTTGTTTTTTTCCCTCACCAGAGGTCAGGACAGTACTTTTAATAGTTGACTAAATCAGTCAACGGACTAACTTCAGCATACCATGTAGATTGTAGTGCAGCTTGTTTCTTTATATATATGTGTATACACCAGATGATGACCTTAATGTGAAGGTCGAAATGTTGAGTGATTATGTTGGTTTATATTAAACTGAAGTTTTACTCTAACATGGTAGTTGTTTCCATAATTTTGAAGATGTATTCTGATCACCATGTAAGCATGAAGGAAAAGATTCCCATGTTTATAATCTCCCAGATCAAGACTGCATTACCATTTTTCCCAATTTTTAAGCTTTTTTGGTTATGGTTGGTTGGGTTAGGATTTATGGCTGAATCAAGGAAGGCTATGAAGCCAGTATATTGTGTGTGTGTGTTCTAGAAGGTTGCCTGATTTGTGGGATGAAAAAACTGTCATTTTGACCTTGGTTATGGACAAATTCTGTAAAGCTGATTAGAAATTGGTGCTCTCAAACTCTTGGTGCAACCCCTCCAACACAACTATGTTAGGAAATTACCTCCAAATAGCAGTATCCATTCCCCCCCCCCCCCTCCATTCTGTGTTCTCCAGTTGAAGTCTCTCAATACAGTAATTGCTCACCATACACTTATTGAGCTAGTTTGCTGGTGCATGCAATTTATGTCTTCCATTGCACCTTCTAGGGTTATAGCAGCAACTAATAATATATTTTATTCTCTCGGATTATATCTTACAAGATAGTATCAAATGCCTTTCCTACCACAGTCCTGCCTTTCTGCTGAACTTCTGTGTTTGGTTACAGTTGTGTGATTATTAGCAATTCTCAGTCACTGGCCTGTTTTCTCATTGAAAATACAATATAGTTTGTATTTATCCCTGTATCATCATCATCATCATCATACAAACAGAGGCTGCTAGTGCCAATAATTTTAACAAACTGAACCAACCAGTGTTAATAACCCATGACATTTTTGGCATTTGTATATTTTGAATAACAATATTCTCCTTGAGCTTGCAACAACTTTTGCATCTTATGACAATCCCATTCTAATTAGATATTTCAGAAACTACATTCAGAATTTTTTGATCATTCTCACACTTTTTTTTAACCTCTAATTCATTACAGGCCACAACACTGCCTTTCATGTACAGAGCACTTTGGAGGTATGGAATTATTGACATTAGTGAGACGTAAATGTTTGAGTGATGATGATGATAGTAGGATAAAATGCAAGGGATATTGTATTTTCAGGTAGGATAGAGAAAAAAAATGAGAACTGGATGAATAAGGTAATTGTGGATGATTGCAGAACTACAACCAGGTTCGGCAGGAAAGCAGGGCTTTGGCAGGCAGTGCCTCTGAAAGAAGTAAAGGAAACGATCTAATCTGGTGAAGGCCCTGGTGTTTAGTATATATATATATCATTGTATCCATGAAGATGCCTTGGTCACCAAGGCAAAGTATTGGCTTAATACATTAAGAGCTAAATAAATTTAATTAGTTGTTATCCATAGACATATTTTCTTTCCTCTAAACATCACGAGTAATAAGCAATGTCTAAATGCCGGTACTAGATTATAACTTAACGGATAATTAGTTTCTTTGTTATTAGGTTTTTACTTTTGAGCCACACCCAAATTGTTTTGTTTCTATTTTTTTTCCCCTCCCTTATCTCAGCCCTTAAATAGTATTATAACATTGTATATTTAACCTTTCATCATTTATTAGTGGCAGGTGACATACCTCTCATTTGCTACTAATCCTAAAAATATCTACATTTATATCAAGTGCATTTTCATTTCCTCTGTTGGACCTCCATTTAATTGAAGTGAATACATTTCCATTTCAATTAATTGATGGGAAAAACTTTTTCCTGGGATTTTTCTTGTGTTAAGTTCAGTTTTAGGTGAGTTATTGGTTTTTTTCATTCTGAGATAGAGACAAACCAGTGTGCAGCTTTGCTAGTCAACTTACAAATATATCACAGTGTGTGTTATCTTTGTTACTACTCCAAAAACATTTAAACCAAATCTTGCATGAAGTTCATGTTGTGGTTTATTCTCTAAACATATGTAGCTTGCTGCTATTTATATAACACTTATGACTACACTGCAGATTTTGCTAAACATGGTGATTATCACTAATATATCACTGCATCTTCTATATACAAATATATCACAACAGCCTGTATATACAAGTATAGACTAGTTGCAAAGATGCTTCACATGCAAATTTCGTTTGCTTACACTTGGATATGGATTAAAACAAGAATATAATTTGTCAATTAATATATTTCACTAATATATAATTTTATTAATTTAAATTTAATCCATTCTATTCAAACTATAAATACGATTTAGAGTATAACACTAGGTTTGCATTAGTGATTAAGCTAGTACTATATGATTATTCTTCCATATCTTCATATTACTGTCATACATACATGTTAACTTTTTTAACAGTCAGCAATGTTCAATAACAGGAATCATTTAAAGTGATATAGTGTTTTTTTTTTTTATGGCTTATGCTTGATCTGCAGTAGGGTAGAAACATGATAAATTTGGTATTCAAGCAGTGTTTTTGTATACATCTTTTTCATATCTCTTAAATAATCTGGTTGTGGTGGTGGTGATATATGTTAACCTTAAGGCTTTCTTTTTTTCCCAATATCTCACTTTGAAATCCTTCTTTCAAGATAAGATTATTAAATTACGTTTACTAATTAAATATATTATTTAGTTGCATTTAAAAGATTTTTTAAATAAATTTTATGTTTTACTTAAAAAAATTGGTTACTTTGTTTTTCCTACCACTTTAGAATGGGATGACGAGTTTCAAGGTAGGTTAATTTAATGAATAATTTTTTTGACTATTAAGTATTTTAATTTTATTCATAAAAGATTTCTAATTTTAAATGACTTTTGAAAATGTAGTCCTTTTCACAAAAATTTGTGCTTTTAAGCTTGAATTCTGACAAGAACTTTGAAAGTTTGTATTATGTTATTGCATTTACAGATACAGTATTTGATTTTAGACAGCGTTGAAATTGGATGAGGAATTTGCAACTGGAGAAGACCTCATCCACTATGATGGACAAAGCATTTAATCAGAAATATATAGTAGTTGTGGAAGATACTATTTAAGAAATTATTCTAAACAGTTAATTTCCTTTTAAAAAAAAAAAGTGCACACACACACACACACACACACACACACACACACACACACACACACACACACACACACACACACACACACACAGGGTGTTTCAAAATGGTGTATACAACTTTGCAGGAGAACAGAGAATAACTTGGAAGACATACAAAAGCTGAGTAAGTGTCATAATGTAGTGAAACACATCAGTTTTTGGTCACATAATTTTATTACCAAATGACAACACTAGATGATAGCATGATGCATCACACCATTTGAAAATGGCAACTTTTGATGGTGCAGAGTGAGTATGTTGTGTATTTTGGTTGGAGAAAACAGAGTCTGCAACACAAGTTCAGAGGAATTTCTGCACGCAATGCAGCAAAGAACCTCCTAGTAGGTGCACGATCTACATGTGGCACAACGATTTTGTGGAAACAAGCTATTTTGTGCATTATCCAAGGTCAATGGGCACTTGCTGCCAATGCTGTTGTGGAAGAAATTCGGGAAGAAATTTGTGGAATTCCAATTTGAAGAAATTCAAATTGGAATTCCACATGTGACTATGTGACATGACAATGCCTACATTTAAGGCCCTACAAATTTATCCTTATACAACATTTGAAGAAAGAAGATATGTCAGGATTTCCGTACGGAAATTATCAGTAGGATTGAACAAAATGAGGACTTTTTGGACACAATTGTTTTCGGTGATGAGTGCACTTTTCATTTAAGTGGGCAAGTAAACACTGACAGCTGCAGAATTTGGGAAGCAAAGATCCACATGCCATCGTAGAACATGTTCGTGGCCTCCCAAAGGCTAACGTTTTTGCTCCATAAGCAAAAAAAAAAAAAGAAGTATGTGGATTCTTCTTTTTTTTTTTCCAGAGTGTACCGTTACTGGTGGTGTGTATCTGGACATGCTACAAGGATATCTAATACCACAATTAGATGATGATGACCATGGACTTGCATTTTCAGCAAGACGGAGCACCTCCTCATTACCTGACAGACTTAAGGTCTTACCTCAGCACCTGTTTTCCAGTCAGATGGATTGGTAGAGCAGCACGTGTAGCTTGTCCACTGCATTCTCCCCGACCTTGCACCATTAGATTTTTTTCTTGTGTGGCTTTATGAAAGGTTGAGTGTTTGTATCACCATTACCAGCCAATTTGGATGAGCTGTATTCCAGAATTACTGCTGCCATTGCTGAAGTTATGTCAGATATGCTCCGCCACATGTGGCAGGAAATTGATTACAGATGGGACATCTGCAAAATGACTGGAGGCAGTCATATCGAATTTTAACTGTCTGTGTTGAAACTTTAAGTGTTACGCTACATTTACATGGTAATAAAAAATTGTTCATCTCACTCTTTACCTTCTATTGTCATTCAAAGTTATATTCCCCTTTTGAAACACCCTCTCTGTGTGTGTGTGTGTGTGTGTGTGTGTGTGTGTGTGTGTGTGTGTGTGTGTGTGTGTGTGTGTGTGTGTGTGTGTGTGTGTGTCAGGGGTATTTAGAGAGGGGGGGAATCTGCTATTGAAATAGGAAACCATTAGAAAGATACCTATATACCAAAGTGCTAGCATTTTTTTCTTTTCTTTAATGACTGGACATTCCTTCAAAATTTTTTAAGTCAACTGTTTTACACAAAAATATAAGCTTAAAGCTAATTATGAACCTTCATTGGTTGACTTTGTATATTTTACATTACTGTTTAGCAGATAGGATATATAGAAATAAATCCTGTCATTAGTATTTTCTGATGTATATTCTCAAGGAACTATATCAGGTGTTATGATAGTCTGATTGCATTTGATTATTGATTCCTTAATAAAAATTTCTCTGTTTTCCAGGAAATATGGACAACAATTAAAATGTTATTACCTTTTTAATAAAGTATATGCTCACTTTTGATCTGTATCATAATATTAGTCTATAGCAAACTGTTATGGGAAATTAACATCCATTCTATGTGTGGAATGTTTTGAGTTATGCCAATGTATGAGACAATTCCAGGAGCTCCTGGCCTGTCCAGTCCATTGCAGGTATATTATCTTCAAATTAAACCATAATAGGAGCATTATCTTGCTAGGAAGGGTGGGCGGTTGTGTGTGCATGCATGCATGCCCCTTTTT
Source organism: Typopeltis vanoorti (assembly GCF_054136105.1). NCBI lineage: Eukaryota > Metazoa > Arthropoda > Arachnida > Uropygi > Thelyphonidae > Typopeltis > Typopeltis vanoorti. The sequence goes on from NC_143571.1 coordinate 38,634,863, forward strand.
GCACCAATTCCATAGCATGAATTTTCCTCCCTCTACTATCGCACTTCACCACTACTTTGCTTAAAGTTGGAAAATTGTTGTCCTGCTTAAAGTATTTTCCAGGCTTCTCTCAGGTTCTTCTATCTGGTGAAAACAACTTCTAGCAAGATTGATCAGTCCAAAGCATCTGTTTCCTTCCTGAGTCCAGTTTAAGTATCACTACAATCATTGTCAAGCATAAGTTTTATTTTCATGTTTGAAGTCATTAAGCTGTGCTCCATTGCTGTTTTAGTTTAAATTGAATGTGGTGTGCTTGCTAATTTCTAATATATCTTCTTAGAATACTATCAGCATCTTTTGCATAGCCTCAGCTTGGTCTTTGCTTATTTGTGCTTCTTCTGGGTCCTTCAATATTTCTAGTGACAGTATGTATTAATGTATGTGTATTATGGCAGCATGATGCATCACTTCTGCTGTTTATAAATGTACAAACCTTGATGATGAAGCAACATTTTAGGTATTTGCTTATTGAGAAACTTAAAATGTTTTTCAAGGCAGAAAAAATTGAGCCAGAGAAGTTCATTTATCCCATTAAGTGATTTAATACAACCTGCCACATCTTTCTACAATTGCTTTCTTCTTTGGCATGTGTAAATGACAAAATTTTAAAAAGCAATATGCGGTTCTTATCTTTTTTTTTTTCTTTTTTTAATTGTTACTTTACAATGTTTTCTAGAACTCAGACATTGTAAAGTTCATATAGAAATGTGCAAATATAACGATATTTAGATGCAGAAAGATTTTAAATTGGTAAAGAAATTGTACATGATGGAAGGGTGAACATAGTTTATAGGTAACTCTCGTTATACGCACTTTCTTTCATTATCCATGTTTTTTGCATATACACTGTTTTATTTCAGTAAGGACTGTAACTGTGTCCTTTTTTGGTCCCTCGTTGTCATATACACCAGAGTAGTATGCCTGAGTGGTTCATTACTTTTTAGTTATCACAGATTTGGATCCAGGATATTAATATAATAATTTAACTTAAGACATTGAGTCATGTTCCCTGGGACCTTCCATAGGGTACACTCCCTACAAGGATGCTAACGGATCTCTGTGAAGAACAATGGACAAATCAGCAGAGGAGAATTCATATCTCAACGGTGAAATGTGTGGAAGAATCTTCAGAGGAGCAGACCTTTATAAACAACCTGGGCTCAGATGGCTCCGGCTGTCAGTACCTGGTTAGGGCCCCTACTTAGGGTTACAAGGAAAATTAAAGGATTCAGTCCTCTGACAAAGGGAAGCAGCTTTGTCAGTACTGACACAAGGTTGAAGTCTCATGATGACGGTAAAGCTTGTGATTAGAAAATTGCAGATGGCAATACAGTTTATTGTGTACATCTGTAATACTGCGGAGCAGAAAGCAAATGGAGAAACTACTGCTCTATTTTCTCCAGACTAACCACCATGGTGAGCAAATCTACACAAATGGCCCCGAGTTCCCGGCGTCCCTTAAATAGGACAGGAATGCAAAGAATCTCCAGACTCAAAATGGTGCGTTCACTGAAACTGGGAATTTGGAATGTCAGAACCCTGTACGAAGCAGGTAAGCCAAGAAATACTATTCAGGAAATGAGAAGACTTGAAATTGAGATTTTAGGAATGAGTGAAGTTAGGTGGCCAGGATCAGGCAAAACTCATGTTAATGACATGACAATGTACCACTCTGGAAGTAGTGAAAACAACCATCAAAATGGAGTTGGAATAATATTAAACAAAGATTCCAATAAGTCACTGTTGAGCTTCATCCCCTACTCAGATAGGATGATGTTATTAAAACTAAAAGGTCAACCACTAGATATTAATCTTATACAGTCCCCTACTGCTGACAAGTGATACCGAGATCGAAGAATTTTATGACCAATTAAAAAAAACTAATGAAAAACACAAAAAAAAACATATTAACATCGTCATGGGTGATTTCAATGCTAAAGTTGGGAAAGGTAGAAGTGGAGATATAGTTGGCGAACATGGACTGGGAACAAGAAATGAGAGAGGAAACCGTCTTATTTAATTCTGCCAAGAAGAGGAGCTAATAGTCACAAACACATGGTTTAAGCTACCATCCCGAAGGCTATATACTTGGCAATCACCACAAGATAATAATACAAGTATAGCCCAGAAACCAAATTGATTACTTGCTAATTAATCAACGATTTCGAAGTTCCATAAAGAGCACAAAAACCTATCCTTGTGCAGATATTGCTTCTGATCATAATCTACTGGTGACAGTGTTAAAAATTAGACTGAAAACTATACTTCAGAAACATCAACAAAAAAAGGTTTAATTTAGGAAAGTTAAAAAACCCAGAGATGAAATTCTACAAGAAAAGCATGACAGTTTTAATCTACACAAAAAGCTGAAAGAGACCTCAGGTATATTTAAGAAAAAACAACTATGTGTCCTTTGAAACAAAAAGGGAGAAATAATATATGAAAAAGATGACAAAATACAAGAATGGGTGAAATATGTAGAAGAACTCTTTTCTGATAACAGACAGAACTCAGAAAATACTTATGAACAGATGAATGGTCCATGCATTCTAAGATCAGAGGTAGAATGTGTGCTGAACTCAGCTAATACCAGCAGAAATAGTAAAGTTATTAGAAGGTGACAACATTTCTATATTAGTAAAGCTATTTAATAAGGTCTATGATACAGGCATATTCCCACAAGACTGGTTACAGTCGACCTTCATCATGCTACCTAAAAAAGCAAATGCAAAAACTTGTAATGGCTATAGAATGATCAGCCTAATGAGTCATGTTCTCAAAATGTTCCTGAAAATAATTCAAAAAAGAATATACAGAAAATGTGAAGACACCATCAGTGATACCCAGTTCGACTTTAGAAACAGTTTGGGAAAAGAAAGGCTCTTTTCTGCTCTCAAATCTTATTCCAAAAATTTATTGATCAAAACAAGGAAGTATTCATTTGCTTCATTGACTTTGAGAAAGCATTTCATAAAGTCCGACATACTAAAATGATTGCACTATTAAAGAGAATTGGATTAGATGATAAAGACATCAGGATCATTCAAAACTTATATTGGAACCAAAAGGCATCTGTTCAAGTTGATGACATTATTACAGACCCCATTAACATCACCCCTTTTTTTAACATATACTCAGAAGCCATATTTCAAAAAATCTTAAAAGGAAGAGAGGAAGGGATTAATGTAAATGGTGAAATTATCAGTAACATCCAATATGCTGATGACACAGCTCTCCTGCCCGACAATATTCATGATCTTCAAAATCTTCTGGAACTAGTGAATGAAGAGAGTGAAAAAATGGAATTAAAAATAAATATCAACAAAACTAAATTCATGGTCATAAGCAAGAAACCAATTCTTAATTCATCACTTTCTTTAAATGAGAAACGAATGGAAAGAGTGACAAAGTTTAAATATCTCGGATGCTGGTTAAATGAAGAATGCAATCCAGAAATGGAAATAAAAGTTAGAATTGAAATGGCAAGAAAAAATTTTCTCTTGATGAAATCAACACTGTGTAACTGTAACTTAAACTTAGAGCTTAGAGTGTGCATGGTTAAATGCTATGTATGGTCTATACTGCTGTTCGGTGCAGAAACTTGAACCTTGAAGACAACATCAGTAAAAAAACTTGAAGCTTTTGAGATGTGGTTATACAGACAAATGTTAAAAATCTCATGGACAGAAAAATGTCCAATCAGGAAGTACTAGAAATCACGTATATACTTTTAAATACCATAAAAAGAAGGGAAAACTGTATATCTTGGTCACCTACTTTGTAATGAAAAATATAAAATACTTCAATCCCTTATAAAGGGGAAGATAAATGGAAGAAGAGGACAAGGAAGACAAAGAAAATATTGGCTGGTAGACATCAGACAGTGGACTGGCATGAGCTCTGAGGGACTATTTAGAGTGGCTGAGGATCGCTCAAAATTTGCCAAGGTGGTCGCTGACCTCCGATAGGAGATGGCACTCAAAGAAGAGGAATATCTTTATTTACAAACAACTAATATTAGTATAAATTTATAGTATTGTCTTAACGGTGTGTGTGTAAAATATTTGTTTCACAAGTGCTATATACAAATTTGCATTATAAATAATAATGTATCTCCTAAACTGCCCATAAACTTGATATAACAGACTTAAAAAAACACAAACATCATGATTTCTTTTCTATTCTCTTTGAGATCACAGGATTTGATGAGAATATATTGACTTCAAACTTATAAGTCACAGTTTCTTCTGGTCTAAAGAGTAGCCATAGAAATTGAATTAACTCATACTTCTTTTTCTTTGAAACAAAAAGATAATTTTTGTTTCAAACTTTTCTTAAGAAAGAACGTATTTCTTTTTTCATATCTTCTCTACAATATCAATTCACAATATGCTTGTGAATGTCTTTGAACAGTGGTCTCCAAACTTTTCGCCGTGAGGGCCACATTGGGTACTTCAGCACTGTTGCGGGCAGTAGTAATAAAAAACTCTAGAACTAGATATATGAGTTTTATTGAAAGCATAAATTGTAATTGCATAAATATACATTTATGCAATTACAAATTGAGTGTTACATTGCACCACTGCAAGTGGTGCAATGTAATAATTTGGATATTTCGGTTAATAACTTACCTGAAATATCTAAAAAAGAAGAAAAAAAATTTTTTTTTTTATTTAAAAATTTAATTTTTTTTGATTTATTTCAAAAAAAATTTTTGTAAAAATTACCCAAAAAATCTTATCATGACAATTTCTACGCGCGAACTGATACTTTTTTTTTTCCCTGAAATAGCCGAATTCATTTTTTTCCATTCGGGAAACAATTTGTTTAAATTTTTGCTAGTCGTTAGTTTTTCAACCAAATATACACTGACAATTTGCATGTAATTTTTTTTTAATATCGTATAACTTCGAGTTTTTTGTCAATGAATACAGATCTGGAAATTTTGTTTTTTATTTTGTTTTTTGCTCATTAGTTAATTTTAACCGTGTTTTTACTGATTTTTTTAAGTGTTCTTATTTCATGCGACATAAATTTTTTTTGTTGATAAAAAAGTTTATTTGGATGTAACTTTTTTATTTTGTTTTGAATTCTTTTAAATTTTTTTTCTTCGTTAGTCCATTTTAACTGACCTTTTACAGTCAGAAAGACCGTAACTTGGATTACGGTTACTTTTTGCTATTTGGGAATATATTTTGAACACAATTTTAATTAATGCATTTGAAATCTATCAACACTGTGTTTTTTTTTTTTTGCTGATTCTTATTGAAAAATTAGTCCAATTGGTGGGCCGGATAAAATCATATCGCAGGCCGTAGTTGGAGACCCTTGTCTTAGAAGATGAATTTCACTTCCTCAAGACCACTTCCCCACTTATTGGAGGCCTGAAGTTGCTTCAAGCCACCATTAAATGGAGTATCGAAAAAGTTTCATGTTTGACCTCTAGAGCAGGATTTCTGAACTACGTAAAAAAATAAATAAAAATATCAAAAAAAAAATGAAATTGAATATATAAAAAAAAGGGAAAATAAATCCTTATCCCACCCCATGGTACATCACCATCATCAACAACCATAGGTCCAATGCCTGTAGGTGTTTGATGTCATCTTGATGTGATTTTTCCATTGCATTCTATTTTCTGCAAGATGACTCAGTTTGCGTATAGAGTTTCTGCACCATTTGACAATGTCATCATCCCCATTCTCTGTTTGGTCTTCCTTTTTTGTTCTTTCCTTCAATCATCCCAAACAGCATTTTTATTTTCTTCTCATCGTTCATTCTACTTATATGGCCAAAGAGACATACTTTCCTTTTGATTATTTTCTGGATCAGGTTTTATTTTGGTTGCTCACTTTCTGGATCCAGCTTATTCTCAAGATCTTTCTATAGCACTTCCTCTCAAATGCTAATATCCTCCTTTCAAATTTTCTCAGGAGTACCCAGGCCTCACATCCATAGAGCTGGTGCTGACGATATTTCTACAATGCACAATTTAGTTTGCATCTTTTTAGCCTGGCGCCTCCATATTTTGTCCATGGCTTTTAAAATAGTTGTTGCTCTGGCTATTCTAATTTTTATCTATTTTTTGGGGTCCAAGTCATGTGCCATGGTACATAATTTTTATGCAACTTGTACCCTTTCATGGGTACAAGTGGCATAAAAAAAAAGTAAATAGATCTATTCTGTATACAATCAAGCATTTTTGAAGGAGGATTTAGGAGTGGCACTTCAAATAAGAGAACAATATTCTAAAGTTTGTCAGATTTGAGATTTATAAAGCATCAGGAGCTGAGCAGAAGTATTGTTTAAAATAAAAAAAAAAATAGCAAGCTTTTTTTTTTTTGCAGGCTGAAGAGGCTAGATTTAATAATCAATCCAAGACAAACAAGTCAAGTTTGTGCCTGCAAGTGTTGCAAGTCTAGCTGACCCTGCACGTAGTGCAAGACCAAGGCAGCTCATGGTAAAAGTAGAATAAGCTCTGATCACTAATCTTAATATTTACCCTTAATGCAAAGCACATCTCCTGGAGGAGATGTATGATGCTTTGTATTAATGGCAAGGGCGAAACCCAGACCGGTTTCAACCTTTATTGAGGTCTCATCAGTGGGAGCCAGGCTAGAAATACCAAGATTTTAGTAATACAGAGTCATACATCTCCTCCAGGAGATGTGCTTTGCATTAAGGGTAAATATTAAGATTAGTGATCAGAGCTTATTCTACTTTTACTATGAGTTGCCTTGGTCTTGCATTACGTGCAGGGTCAGCTAGACTTGCAACACTTGCAGGCGCAAACTTGACTTGTCTGTTTGCTTACTTGGGAAATGGAGTAAAACCAAGTTTAATATAGCTTGGTATCTTTAACATTTATTATACCCAAGGTAAAATACTTTCTACATTTATATCTCCTCCTGAGATTTTTATTTAATAAGGTTGAAGCACCTTATGGTAACTTGTTCTGGTAAAATACTTATAAGCTCTGTATTACTAAAATCTTGGTATTTCTAGCCTAGCTCCCACTGATGAGACCTCAATAAAGGTCGAAAACGGTCTGGGTAGTGGTCCCTTGCCTTTAATACAAAGCATCATACATCTCCTCCAGGAGATGTACTTTACATTAAGGGTAAATATTAAGATTAGTGATCAGAGCTTATTCTACTTTTACTATGAGTTTCCTTGGTCTTGCACTACATGCAGGGTCAGCTAGACTTGCAACACTTGCAGACACAAACTTGACTTGTTTGTCTGTTTGCTTACTTGGGAAATGGAGTAAAACCAGTTTTAAAATAGCTTGGTATCTTTAACATTTATTATACCCAAGGTAAAATACTTTCTACATCAATCCAAGAAGAGAAAATTGATCCTTGTTGATGAGTAAAATGTTATCTAAAATAAGGTGGAATTAAAACTCACCAGGTTTTTCTCGTCCTACTTGATAATAGCAAGGAGAATGTTTTTAAAGCATTGGTTTAAGAAATTTTAAGGCAGCCTGAATCACCTGAGCATTATGAGATTATGTAAATAAATAAGAGGAACAGAGCGCTGTCATTGGCAAAACTATAAAGTGGCTTGGATGTCAAAGAGAGGAAGAGTAGGTCAAAGCACAGGGCCCTGCGGTACTCTAGTACTGATTGAAAAATTTGATGAATGGAAAACATCCACCATGACACAGTGAATAAGCACAGAGGTGGCAGGCAGTCTGTTCTCAAATGATAGAAGGAATACCATAGCTTGGTATGAATTCATGATGCCAGATGCAATGAAATGCCTTGCAAATGTTAAGAGTGACTACTGAAGTTTTTTCAGACTTTTCCATGGCTTGTTTCCAGTGGGTAAGGTTAGGTAGATATCCTAGGGAGTGGGATGGCAGAAGCCATATTGGTGATCACTAAGTTATTAGTGAGTATCTATGTAATGAAACAGTTGCTGTTGATTACCCCCCCCCCCATCATTTTCAAGAGTATTGAAGTCAGAGCAATAGGGCAATAGCTTGATGGCTTATTTTTATCTCCTTTTTTGGGAACAGGCTGGACTAAAAGCTTGCTTGCCCAGATGAGAATGACCTCTACAAGATGGGTCTTCTTGTAGCACATGCTTTTAGTACAGTAATACCCCGACTTACGTGAATCCAGAGTTACACGGTTTCTTATATGTATGTATTCCCGTCCTGCTTCACTACTAGTCGTATCTTTCCACCGCTGGCCACGTTCATCAGTGTCGCACATGCTGTGAACAAGCACTGACATATTTCGTGCAGTCTCATTCATACACAATTTTTATAGTCTACAAACCTTGCGATTGTTTAATGTTATGTTCTTGATAAAAATTTTATCACATAAAAAATAATAATATCATCCAAAAGAAGCAAATCCGATTCTTCTACAGCTAGCAAGAAAAGAAAAACATTGACTTTGGAAACAAAACTCAACATTATTAAGGATTTTGAAGGCAGAATGAAAATTTGTGAGCTAGCAAAGAAGTTCGCTCTACAGGAATCCACAGTAAGAACAATCATAAAAGATAAAGAAAAAATTCTTGCTGCTGTGAAAAATGCCCAGTCATTGAATTCAAGCATAATTCGTAAACGTCATGGGATTATTGGTGAGATGGAAACGATGCTTAAATTATGGTGTGATAATCAAGTGAGAGTAAAAGATTGTCCAGTTGATCAAACGACAATATGTATCCAAGCCAAGCTGACTTTTGAGAGGCTAAAAGTAGAAGCTGGAGAAGCAGCCAAGGAAGAAAATTTTGTAGCCAGTAATGGTTGGTTCAACCGATTTAAAATTGCTGTAACTGGCACAGCATTGCGGAGAGTGGAGAGGTGGCAAGCGCTGATAAAGAGGGTACGTCTTCTTTTTCTGAGACACTTAAGGCTATCATCGAGGAAGGTAGCTATAGCAGCCAAACCATATTTAATGTAGATGAGACTGGTTTGTTCTTGAAAAAGATGCCTAAGAGAACTTTCATCACACTCGAAGAAAAAATGTTTCCTGGCTTTAAGGCTTCCAAAGACCAGTTGACAGTAATGCTTGGTGGAAATGCAGCTGGTGATTGCAAGTTAAAACCTCTCTTAATTTATTGCTCCGAAAATCCAAGAGCTCTAAAAAAAATCTAAAGCTGGCTTGCCAGCTTTAGATTTTTTTTTAGAAGTCAAATTCTAAAGCTTGGGTGGCAGCTTCTATTTTTGAAGACTGGTTTGGTCATTACTTCATACCTGAAGTTGAACGTTATTGCTAGTTAACGTTCAACTTCAAGTATGAACAAAGTTTTTAAAAAATTCCGTTTATATGCTCATTATTGATAATGCACCTGGTCGACACCCTCCTGCAACTTCAATTGATTTTGATCCATGTGTAAAAGTTGTTTTCTTGCCTCCAAATACAACCAGCTTACTTCAACCGATGGACCAAGGAGTTATCAAAACATTCAAAGCGTACTACGCATGCTTCATTTGCAAGTCTGAACGAAGTTATGAGGCAAAATGAGCAACTGTCTGTTAAAGAATTTTGTAAACAGTTTAATGTTTTAGATGCTGTAAGGATTATCGGAGATTCTTGGGGAAAAATTTCCCAAAAAACCTTGAATGGTGTCTGGAAAAAACTTTGTCCATCCTTTTTTAAATGTGAAACGGAAATATTGCCAGAAACTGATGAAGTTGCTGAGGCAATAGAAGAAGTTGTCAACCTTGCCAGGCAATTAGATTTAGAAGTCGACAGTGAAAATGTCAGCGAGTTGTTAGACACTCATAACAATAAGCTTACAATCGACGAGCTCATAGTGATGCGTGAGCAAAGTGCTACTGAAGAGACCGAAACCTCAGATCCAGTTCTACCAGAAAAGCACATGACAATTGCAAAATTAACAGGTCTCAGCTTAAGTAAGAAAGGTTTACAGATTTTGGAGGACATAGATTCTAACAAGGAACGAATTGTAGCCACAAGGAATAAAAAAATCACTGGCTTGCTATGAAGAAATTTTGCATGACAAGAAAAAGACATTATGCTGTCAGACGAATCTATTAGATTTTATGAAACCATCGACATAGAAATAACTTTTTTTTTTTATGTACGAAAACTACAATTATGATTATATAATATTTCTTAAAAAAATAGATGTTTTTGTAAACCTTTGATCCCAATTAACTAATATTTTGTATGTTTGTATATATAAATTACATGCAAAATTATACCCTGAGTTATGCGAATTCGACTTAAGCACTTTTTGTTGGTTCCCACCTACCGCGTAACTTCAGGGTTTTCTGTACATTGTTCAGGAACAAAAGAATTATTGGTATTAAGGCTACTGAGTATATCTCTGATGTTCCTGCTGGCCTTGTTGGTCTAGCAGGTAGTGTATTCACTCTCCAACCAAGAGGCTATGAGTTCGAATCCCACTAAGTGCGTAGATGTTTGTGATTGTTCTGCTAACTGTTTTCCATGTATACTGCTATAAACCTATGTCCTTGTGTCATAAAAACAAATCCCCACTTTGATGTTCCTTCTAGTACAATTGCAGAGGAGATTTGCCTTGGTTATTTAAACAAGAGTTGGAGTAAAATACTGAGAGGTGTGCTTTATCTTTAGGAGATAAAGCACATCTATGTTAGTTACCCTTGTAACATCAGAATGTGAGAGAGAGAGAGAGAGAGGGAGGTGGATGCTTGGAAGGACAGAATTTGCACCCCTAAGCCTTGGCAGGGAAAGGCTTGATTGCTGTTTGAATAGGAGGCAAACCAGTGTATATGGTCCCTTATAAAGTCTGCTTTGGATTTGTTGATAGTTTTTTTGCAGTTGTTACAGGCTCTAGCATAAGCTATCAGAAGCTGGAATTTCTGACTCAATCCATTGCACATATACTGAATTTTTGGTTTGGACTGCTTTGGCACAGTTGGAGAACCAGAGCGTGAATAAGAGTTGTAGGTTTTGAGTGGAGTTAGGAATAAAAGCAGTCATCCCAGTGAGAATAACTACAGTTGTTAGATCAGAGCAAGTGCCAGAATCAGAAGAGTGGACGCGGTAATCAGACCATGGAAATGAGTAATAGAAATCCCAAAGGTCATCTGATGTAGTACTATTGTAGTTGTTTAGGATATGAAGCTGAGATTGACTTTGAGAATGGCAATCTGTCGTAAAGGAAACATAGACAAGGTTATTGTTAGATTTTCCAAGAAAAATGCTAATGTCAGTGGTGTATTTTGAGAAAATATTTAAGAAAAAATGTATTAATTTATTACTGACTGTAAACAGTTCAGCTTTTATCACAAAATGTAGAAATGTAAGAGCATGACATATTCTAAGTAATTAAATTATGGAATGTACTTGCATTGGAAATAAATATTTATTGAGAGCAACATTTTCAGTCTGGTTTCAAGACTATTCTCAGTGCAAACAGTTGAAGAGACAACATACAATAGAATAACAATTGAAATTTATAGTGCATAATATAATCATTTCAAGGGGAGGAGAGCTCAGTCAGTAACAATTAGGTTTCAAGGAAAGATCAGTGAAATTTTATCATTAATAAATTACTGAAACACAATCATCAGTATTGAGTAAGATAACTTTACAAATCCTTTGGAAGCTTAAGAGTAATTTCTGTTCTTACAAGGAGGATGAATGCAGACAATAGCTTTCTTTACATAATCTTTCCAAAAAAAAAAAAAAAAAAATCATCAGCTTCTGTGTAATAGTTTAGTCTTATTCCAATGACTCATTTTTTTATATGAAAGTGTTTTATATAAGGAATGTTTTATATTCATAAGTAGCTGTCATTTTACCAACGGAATTTTTAGATTTGCTAATTTACTTATAATTTACCTTTTACTTGTGCTAGGTTCAGTCTTTTTTACTTTAACTGTAAGTTTCTTCAGATTTTACAGATTTGTTATTTAGAAGAACTAAGAGTTAACGGTTTTCACATTAGCACATGGATTATTCTATTGTCTGGTAAATGAAATTAACTCAGTTTTAAATAATAACACACACTATTTATATTTCAGTTTTTGGCTACTTTTTTCTGCTGTATAAATGAATAAAATTTAATGGTACCCTGTGGAAACGGCATTTGCATCCATTTTGCTCAATTTTGACTAGCAAATTCATATTGAATTTTTATTCAATATGAATATCGAATCTTTCATTTGTGAAATATGTCGTGTGTTGCATGACATGTAAGCCATTCATTTCTGAAAGCATAGGTTGGTTGTTTGGAATGATCGGTTTTTAGGATTAGGGAAGAAAGTATATAAATAATCAGGCTGGTTAGGTAACGTTACAAATATCGAGACATTTGTAAATTGGAACAAATTACTATTGTACTTTTTTAAGTTATGTAGTTTCACTATTTAAACAGTTAATAAATCTTTAAATATCAGAATTGGAATGATCATTTTTTGCAGACCTTTCTTATATTAATTAGGATCACTAATTACATAATCTACATGGCTACAACTAATAATATCGTAGCAGTTATATTTTACTTGTAACAGGATGGTGACTGATCAGTTAATCCTGTTACTAGATCTGACATACATAGAGATATGATTGACTCTGGCTGGTTGGTAAGTTTTTCAAAGAGGTGGGTGGGGGGGTGAGAAATGCTATTATCTCCATAGATATAAAACCATCTAACTAACTTTGTTGAGATTCATTGTGTAGGATTTAGGGAGACAAAAACACATGTGTTGGAGGAATTACTTTATTTATAATTAAGCAAATAACATTTGACATTTTGACCTCTATATCAAGATCATCATCAGGAAAACATACATGTGAACAAGACACAAGCTACATGACACTACACAAAAGTAAGCTAAATCTAACTGCGTTGTTAATTCTTTATGCTAGCCTTGATCTCTGATAAAAAAAAAATAAAGTAAATAAATAAAAATAATAATAATAATGAAAATTACATTGGAACTACATCAAATGCATCTCTACAGTCCTGTTGTCTTAAGGTTTACGTTGGGATTCTGCCATCATGTTCTGGATGCTATATGGGTCTTTCAGATTCTTGGAATTACTAATCCATCATTCTTGTTGAGATTAGGATTATGAATCAGCATCTTACACACTTCCTTGAATTTCTTTTCAAACCAGGTTTTGATGCAGTGTAAGGACTTGGTGCATGGTCTGACAGACCTGTTTTGCCATAGTGAAGAAATTTAATGTGGCATTTGTATTAGTCTTTTCTTGTTGGAATGCAGACTACCATGTAACCTTGAAAGAAAGATAAAGCTTGTTGAGATGTTCTTATAAATGCACCTCATATCCTTAACACCCAGGTATTTTCAGGCAGGCTTCCTTACTACCGAAATATTAGCATCTGATAAGCCTAAATGAATTAATTAGAAATATTTCAGTTTTTTGTCAAGGTTTTTCTGCTTTTATCCTTCATAACCTGACGATTCATTCAAAATGGCCAGCACACAGTCATTATTGCTGGTTGCCCATCTATAGAATAAATTTTCTGTTTCTTGTTTTAATTTTTGTTCTTTTACTGTGGTTTACTGTATTATATATTTGCTTTTTCATATAAATTTATTGCCTTTTCTATTTTATATTTATACTTTGTCTTTACTGTATTCAGTATTAAATATATATGAAAATATAAACATATCATGTAAACAACTCAAAAAGTGCATCAGATAAGTGATCATCTTTCTTCTGAAGAATTTCAAACATGTTTTTTCAGTTGGTATCTGTTTAATAATAAGTTTTAATATTAAATAGATTATTGACTGAAAAATACATACCTGAAATTCTAAAGTAATTTTTAAAAAATTACGGGAAAGGCTTAAACTAGTTAAGTAAACATTTAATTCAGAAACAGCAAAACAAGCCCTGTCACAAGCTTGAAGCCAATCCTTCCTGTTCTAGCACAAATAAATGCATTATTGATTATTTGGTTTGCATAATTATTGCCAAAGCAACTATGACTTCGAGGCCAGCATATTATGTCTGTTAACTGCATGTGCTCTTGCCTGGTATATCAGATTTGCAGTATGGAAATATAAGAGCTTTTCAACTGACAAGAGTTAGTCATATAGAAACGATAGGTTTTTTCTTCTTCTGAAAACTCAGGGTTTTATCCCATTAAACAGACTAGAAAAATAACTCCCTAATCTTAGCCACTTTCAAACAGCCTAATCCAACAGGGTGTAAAAACCTAAATTTTTGGGAGGTGAAAACCATGTCACTTTCACATGAGACCACTAGGACATGAAGAACTTTTAGATGGTTTCTCATATTTATATTGTTACTGGTGAATTAACTAGTCTCATATGGAGGTGGAGGATTTTTTCCTTCCAGAAACCAAATTTTTTTCACCATGCAAAACAGACAAACTGGCTAAAAGAAATGCACGATTAATAGTGGTCTTGTAGCCTTAGTTTCTTTGGCAGTAATCCAAACAGCAGTAACCATACATGACATCAGCTAACTAGCTGATGTCATATGGTTGCAGCCTTATAAAGATTATGATAATAAGAAAGCAAATATAAAATCTAGAAATAAAAAAATATAAATCTAGAAAGCAAATATAAAACCTTTCTAAGGTTTTATATTTGCTTTCTAGATTTGTTACCTGGAATATAAATGAGAGACAACATTACTTGTGTGTTATATTTAAGCTAGGGGTAAAGATGCATGGAATGAAGCAAAGTCTAATCTATAAGTGAAAATTCTTTCAAGCCACTCTAAGAGAAAAAAAAAATTATCATTATCTGCCAGTTTTGTTAACAAAGTTAATTCAAAAAAAATAATGTAGCTACAATTTGAATTAACATTTAACTGAATATTATGAAAATTTACCCATTAACTAGTAGAGGAAATAACTGAGATGAAGTTCCTAAATATGAAAATGTAGCACTCCATGTTTTTAGGTCTATAAATAGCAGAACTCTAAGCCAAAAGACATTACATTAATTGAAAATGAGGTTTGCTTATTTGTGAGCCTTGATCAGAATTGATAGTAATCATTAACCAAAATGAAAGCTGTAGCACAGACTAAGCAGTTTTGTTAAGCAAACTGAAATTTAATTTTTAGTACTACCATTGCTTTACTGTTTGATTTGACATTTATTTTTGTGTTATATTTTCTACTATGACACAGTATTCGTAGACTGTCTAAAATAGCCCTTTTGAAATAATATTGTCAATTAGATCTTTTACTGTTTCTTAGATCTTACACAATGTTTCTTAAAGCATTGTGTATGTAACACATACATACACAATGCTTTAATCATTGTGTATGTATGTTCACTATTTTTAACCTGCTATTGTAGAAGATTGTGACTCACTGCTTGCATGCATTCTCAGCCATCTCCTACTTTCCTTTTCTGTTTTGATGTTTTGCATAGTCTATGTTGTATAATCCCAGATTTCAATCCTTCTGTTGCTTTCATGTGAAATTCTTTAGGTAGTAGATTTTTTCCTCTTTTAAGTTGAGAGCACTTCCCCTTGTTTATTGGAGATCTGAAGCTGATAGAAAATAAAAATACATTGTTTAATCTCTTCAACAAGGTTCCTAGATTATCTAAAATGTGGTTTCATAAACTGATTTACATTAGGAAAGGAAATTTTTGAGGTTCTTAAAGTTAACAGCAAACTTTTCCTATAGGTGTTTAAAAGATCTAGAAAATTTCTGTAAAATGTCCATCCTATAAAAGATAAAAATATTTATCTTTAGTTAATTAATGCAGCTGTATTTGTTGAGATATGGGGAGTGCTTCAGCAGGCATCAACTATGAACACTTCCCCAGCCTCGATCAAAATTTTGCCAGATAATCACGTATCTGACAACAAACTTCCATTTCAGTGTTTCATTTCACTAGTCAGCTGACGTGTCACCTTAGTGGATATGTGCTAATTCATTGTTCATTCACTTTCAGTGATCTGATGTAATTAGTGGTTTCTCTGATTTACTATCTGCTTTCTAATTACATAAATCAAGTTGTGATTTTGGCTGTTCCCTTTTGTGATTGTTCATTCATTCATTGATGTGAACTCTGCCATTGCTGTTTCTTTCCCAGCAGCATACAATACTCACATCTACAATGACTTCACCATGAAAACTTTGTAATCAGCCATGAATTTTGGTAGCACTTGCATCTTCATGCATCAAAAATTCCACTGCTGTGTTACACTGCTTGGAAAGACATCAGCAGACATCATAATGGGAGGAACAAATAGCCATGGTGCCCACCTTAATAAGATGTAGGACCTCCTGTTGCTGTGATGGCTGCAGCAATCATATGAGACATACCTTCCCCAAGCATACTATAGCAATCAGTGAGAATTTTGGACCATTCTTCCTGTAGGCATGTAATCAGCTCCTGGACTGTTATGGATGTCCCTTGATTTCACCTGATGCTCCAGCTCATCCCACAGGTGTTCGCTAGGGTTTAGATCAGGTCTTTATGGCCTGATCTAAACCCTACCGAGGCCATTCAAATGTGGTGACTTTCATGTCCACAAACCACGCAGTTACAGCTGCAGTCTTATGATATGGTGCATTGTCTTGTTGAAAGAAACAATGGTTAGTTCTTTCTCATAGACGGCTTATACGTTGGTTATGCATTACTAAATCACTTCAGGAATTGAACAACATAGATACGAATATAAATTAAATTACACTTCAATAAATATTTCCGATATTTTGACAATGTCACGTTGCCATTTTCAAAAGGAACTTACAAAAAAAAGCACGTGCACGTAGGCAATAGAACACAGTAACTGAGAATGAAGAGATGAAGCTATTGTTCTCCTAAAAGTCCTGATGGTGCCCTCTAGCAGGCTAAGGAGATGTCCTTGGCTGAAGGTTCTGCTGATGTAAGCCTCCCAAATTTGGGGCAGTCGCAATTAGAACCAAATTTGTTGAGGTTTGGAGAGTTTTCTTAGGGCTGAGGCTGATTCCATAAATAGTCTTTCAAATTTGTATTTGCTACAGTGTATTACTGTAGCGTTCTTCCACTGTATTCTGTGGCATGTATCCAGAGCATGGGCTGCAAGACCAGAATAGCTGTACTTGTGAAAACGGAACAGCCTCTCTTCCTTAGTAGACACACTAGTCACCCCGCCAGCCTGATGGAACCTTGGTTTTCTCATTTTATAGAAAACCCACCCATACAGGCAGATACATTCACCAACAATTTCCCCCCCCCCCCCTCATACAATATGGAGTGGTGAAAACACTATACAACAGGGCTAAACTAATCTGTTCTAACGACATGACCCTAAACACTGAACTAAATCACATCCTCAACACTTTCTCAGCCAATGGCTACCCCCCCCCCCCCCAAAAAAAAAAAAAAAAACCAAAAAAATATTAAAACCTACAAACCACAGCCCTCCCCTCCACAACAAGGATTACTCTAAATCCATCACCATTCCCTACATCCGAGGCACCTCGGAAAAAATTACCAAAATCTTAAAAAAACATGACCTGACCTCCTGTTACAGGCCTTAGAGAAAATTGGCATCCCTTATCCACTCCACCAAAGACCAACCACTTCCCATAGACCTACCTGGTGTATACCAGATCCCTTGCGGTTGTAAACTGTCTTACTTTGGCCAAACAGGCAGGACAGTGAATATCAGAATTTCTGAACACAAGGACTACATCCGTTTTCACAAGTACAGGCATTCTGGTTTTGCAGACCATGCTCTGGATACACTCCAAAGAATACAGTGGAAGAAAGCTACAGTAATACACCGTAGCAAATACAAATTTGAAAGACTATTTATGGAATCAGCCTCAGCCTTAAGAAACTCTCCAAACCTCAAGAAATTTGGTTGTATGCGACTGCCCCAAATTTGGGAGGCTTACATCAGCAGACCTTCAGCCCAACAGCCAAGAACACCTACTTAGCCCGCTAGAGGGCACCATCAGGACTTTTAGGAGAACAATAGCGTCATCTCTTAATTTTCAGTTACTGTGTTGTATTGCCTACGTGCACGTGCTTTTTTGTAAGTTCCTTTTGAAAATGGCAACGTGACGTTGCCGAAATATCGGAAATATTTATTGAAGTGTAATTTAATTTATATTCGTATCTACGTTGTTCAATTCCTTAAGTGATTTAGTAATGGTCAGTTCTGTAAAAACACTACAAAGTAGGAAGCATTGCATTGTTCAAGAGGTCCGAGGGCCAAGCCAGTAGAAACAGGGCCATATCCTTTGAAATTCCTAGTTGGGATTGCACACTTTGGTAAGAGATGTTCACTGGGCATTTGTCACCCCCATCCATCTGCTTCGTAGAAGGTGTAGCATGATTTGTCACTCCATATTTTGGAGCTTCCACATTCCACTGTACATGCTCTTTGCACCACTGAAGACGGTGCTGCATGTTGGTTTGGGTTATGTGGGGCTTGCATATGTAGTAGTTTTTACATATTATCCTTTGTAGCACCCTATGGTCACGTTCGGTGAGTGTGGTGGGTTGTCCACCGTTGGTAGCATTTGCAGTTGACTACCTGTGCTTCCATCCCAGTATAGTATTACTGATTGTTGACTTGAGATGGCCCAGTTTGTCAATAATTTGCTGAACAGATAGGCTTGCAACATGGCATCCTAACACGATGCTTCTTTCAAACTCCATAAGTTCCTTTTTCACAGCCATTTCATCTAGACACAGTTGCACTGACTTAGGAGCATTATATTCCTCCAGTTTATACCAGCTACAAAACCGTGACTCATTACATGGCATCTTAACCATGGGGATGTCTTTGGACTTCCTTCCAAGCAATGTACCTTGACAAATTTACTAGATTCATCCATACAGTAAACAAAACAAAGATGATAAATTTAGTTTAATCCTTTATCCCAGTGAGAGCAAACAAAGTTTGTGCCTGAAAATATCTTTAGGACTGAATATAGTGTTGTACTATCTTACCTTGGTAAGTAGTACAACATCAGGCAACTCGTAGCAAAGGTGGAGCAAGCTACCAACACTCCTATCCCAGTGTCTCCCATAATGCAAAACACATCTCCTTGTGGATATGTATATACTGTTATGCATTAAGGGATTGGCCACTACCCAGACTAGTTTCGACCTTTATTTGAGGTCTCTTCAGTGGGAGCCAGGCCCAGAGTTGGAGATACCAGGCAGAAGCAGTAACAAGGTCATCTTTACCTATAGGAGTTGCCAAACGGTTTGCCACCTTTTTTTTTTTTTTTTATTAAATTACTCTGGATTTAGAGAAAGATGTTGAAAATTTATTTTTCACTAGGTTAGACTGATAAATTTAGTTTAATCCTTTATCCCAGTGAGAGCAAACAAAGTTTGTGCCTGAAAATATCTTCAGGACTGAATATACTGTTGTACTATCCTTACCTGGGTAAGTAGTACAACAGGGTAAGGTGGCAAACCTTTTGGCAACTCCTATAGGTAAAGATGACCTTGCTACTGCTTCTGCCTGGTATCTCCAACTCTGGGCCTGGCTCCCACTGAAGAGACCTCAATAAAGGTTGAAACTAGTCTGGGTAGTGGCCAATCCCTTAATGCATAACAGTATACATATCCACAAGGAGATGTGTTTTGCATTATGGGAGATACTGGTATAGGAGTGTTGGCAACTTGCTCCACCTTTGCTACGAGTTGCCTGGTGTTGTACTGCTTACCCAGGTAAAATAGTACAACACTATATTCAATCCTGAAGATATTTTCAGGCGCAAAGTTTGTTTGCCCTCACTGGGATAAAGGATTAAACTAAATTTATCATAGTCTAACCTATTGAAAAATAAACTTTCAACAAAACAAAACCAAAAAACTTAAATTGTGCATCACTGTGTACCAAACTGTGCTGGAAGAATGAAAGAACAAAATGCCATTCACTTTCCATACTGTGTATGTGCAAATACTGCTTTTGTAAACCATCATATTGTTCCATCCATCATTATATCTGATATTCTTAATTTTTAACCAGAGTACTTATTCTGCTTTGTTTGCTTTTATTATAAGTCTGTATGTGGGAATTTCTGAAGTTGAAGTATTGTTCTTGAGAAGAACAGAAAACTTAATATTTTCTTCGTTCTTCAGTATTATCAAATGTGATAACAGGTCATTTATAACACCTACTAGTTTTGCACATATTAGCATTTATCACTTCATGTCGTTATTGTTTTAAACTTATTAAGTCAAGCCTTCATGATTTTGATCCATTAGGCAACATTCTTAAAACTTTATGACAATACAAATAAGTTATCTATAATACAAGATAAAGTTTAGCTACTAAATCACAATTTGTTACTTAATGTACAGAGCTTACTCCACTTGCATGTGCTTGGAAGAAAATAATAATATCATGAGAAAGATAACATCATTGATCAAGGATATTGTTTTTTTTTTTTTTTTCAATCATGTCTTTGGTACATGATTTTCATGAAATGAATAAGATAATTGTAGTAGGTAGTTACAGGGCTGTAACATGCCCCCCCCCCCCACTACCACCATGTAAACTTGTGAATAGTGCACCAAATTCACACTATACTATTTGTAAAACAAAATTGTTATGTTTCCCATTAGAAATATATAAATGCTGTAGGATTCTTTGTTGACAAATTGTCACTTTTTTCCCTTCAATCTGTATATCTGGTTACTATACAAACATGTAAATGTTTTAATTGCCATACCAGAAACCGAATTAAATATATTCACATTATTGCAGAAAACAGCCAATGGCACTTGTTGTGGCTCTTTAGCAAGCATGTTCAAAAAGATGAATGAAAGCTGTTTAGTTAGGTGTTGTGAGATGGAAAGTTTTGTTAATGAGTCATGAACTGGATGAGTGTTTGCAGAGATGCCTGTATAGTAATAATGAAATAGTGTTTGTTACAACCAAAATATTCTTCCCATATTCAGGTGTTTATTAAGTTGATTTTAAGTGATTATGTATACAAATTAGTCATAATAATGGACTTTTCACAAAAGCCTAAAGCCATATACATTGTTTTAGGCTTTTACTGAAGTAATAGTTTGGAAATAACAAATTAAGGTGGGTTCGTGCCAAAAATATAAGGGCTATTCAAATGGGGAATTAGTTTTATCAAGCGTGTATAATATACTTGTTACTGTGTGTTTCAGTAGGTTTTGGTGAATATAGTGATACATTTTGATGTTTGTTTAGCTGAACTGAATCTATAAAAAGGCATAGAGAAAAAATATTTATTCATTTATTATTTTATTTATATATTATTTTTTTTTGTGACAAACATTGGTGAGATTGTTTCACTGATTGGTATAAGAACCAGAATATCTGAAAGTTGTGTTTCAGCTGTGCAACCTTTTGTCTTATGCTCAGTTAGAATCAATGATAGTGGAACGAATTGGGGAGAGATGCCTCTATCAATTAATCAAACTTCTTTCTTCAAAACATCATCAGATATGTTTAATAAGATGTTTCAGACATTATACTAGATGTCATGAATGTTATTCTATTATAAAATAAATTTATCATCATCGTCATCAAATTCCTGACTGTACTCTCAAGGGGTGTACAGGATATTATGATACTACTACTACATGAAGAACTTACATCATTACTAACTTCCTATCAACAATTTTCCTCTAAATCAATCTGTTATCTGTCAAGACTTCAACATTATCAGATCTTATATTTCTGTCTTCTAGGGCACTTTTTACTGTATCAATAAACCTACATCTTCCTCTGGGTCTTTTTCCTGCCAACCTGGCAGAGAATGCTTGTTTTGCTAATCTTTCCACACCCATTCTATTTAAGTGACCATACCACCTGAGATTAGCTCTGCTAACACATTCCTGGATGCTAACAGTGTTATTTCCTAATATTCTCATTTTTAATATGATATTGTGATTGATGCCATCTGTTTCCTCCCCTAATCTTTCTCAGGACTCTCATATCTGTGGTCTCTTGTCTTTGGTCAAGTGTTTTATTTCTAACCCAACTCTCAGATCCATAAGTTAAAATTGGTTTGAACACTGTCTTTTATAGCTAATTTAGTGTTTTGACTAATTTCTCTCTTATTCCATATAAGTTTATTCAGTTGACTTCCTACCATATGAGCTTTGTTGATTTTGTTGTCTATTTCAATATTACCATCTTCACTAACAATTATGTCTATGTAGCTGAAATGTTTTACTGGTTCTATAAGTTCTCCATTCATGATGCAGTTGATATTTTCAATGTTTCTGCCTATTTTCATTGTCTTTGTCTTGTTATTGTTGATTTTCATACCAAATTTATTACAACAGTCATTAAATTCAGTCAAGGAATCTTGCAGACTTTGTACTGGATTTAAAAGTATCACATCATCTTCATTAAGTAAAAGCTGTGATTAAAATCTCCATTTTTGATATCAAGTTTAATACCACTTTCCTTCATAATGTGATCCATATAGATAATGAATAACAGAGGGGATAATGTACAACCTTGTTTGACTTCAGATTTAATATCAAACCATCTTCCTGTATTTCCTTCAATTCTAACTGCTGACTTACAACTCAAATAAAGACTAAGTATTGCTTGATATAATGTCTCATTAACACCATATAATGGTAACGTTTTAAACGGCTTTTCCCTTGGCAACTTGTAATATGACTTTTGCAGGTCTACAAAACTTAAATACAGAACTTTGTTATTTATTCACACGATTTCTCGACTATTTATAGTAAAGTGAAAATCTGATCCTGATCTCTATTTGGCCTGAATCCAATTTGTTGTTCACCAAGTTTCCCATCCACAATCCTCAACTGCATCTCAAGTATACATGCACAATTCTTACCACTAACACTCACTAGGGAAATACTGCTTATTCTCAAATTCAATTTTATTTCTCTTTTTGTTTATGGATCAGTGGCATCCGGTGAAAATTTTAAGGTTGAGTGCTGCATGTACAAAATAGAAAAAGAATTCATTTTTTCCTAATCGGTAACCAATTTATTAAATAAGTAAATTTACATATTAAAAATTTGCTTTATTAAAAATATCATTTTCAAATAATATTTTTAATATATACAGTAAAACCCCTTTTTTACACTTTTCAGGGGACTGATGGAAAAAAAGTGCAAATAGCAGGAAATGTAAAAAAAACATTTAAAAAAGGCTAAAAGATGACTTACTACTAGTATGTGAGTCTACATACTAGATTACAAAATTTAATATCTGAAAATAAATGAATTTACAATGTACTTACATTTATCTATTTAAAAAATTTTTTAATTGATTGTTTTTGCTTTTCTTTTCTTTTTTTTTTTGAATTATCGCCAGATTGCTTTGCATTGAGTTCAATGCTTGACCTGTTTTTTTACTATCGTGTTCAAAGTGGACACGGAGAGTCCAAGATCTTATGCTAAATGCACACGTGTTCTGGCAAGCCAATTTACACGTCGTAGAATTGCCATCTTTTCTTCTACCGAAATACATTTTCTGTCTTTTTTCTCCATGTTACTAACATGAATAACACTGTCCAACACAATTTTTGCTGACTTTTATATGAGACTTGTTTTTTTACTAATTTGGGTGCACTGATTTCAAATATCAAACCCATTTTTCTCTATCACGTCAGGTTTTTCCTCTATGGCATTTTCTTTTTGCTAATTTGTAAGTTTTTGATAGTTTTAAGGAGGCAGTACTATTTAGAGGATCAAAAAAAAATCGATTTTTTAATATTATTTTCTGAAAGTATGTACTTTTAAAAATCTGTTCCTAACTTTTTATCAAGAAATTCGAAAATTTCCCGAAGATATAGCCTATTATTCAAAGCGGTGCGCAGATCAGAATCGGAGCGCTCACCGCACTCTTTCGCTTGTTAGTAAACGAATAAATGCGTAAGAACCTGCAACGGCATGTACCTGCGCTTTGAATGAGAGAGAGGCCAATAATTAGATACATAACTACTTAACAATATTCATTAAAAATTACAAGAATATTTATAAAAAAAATAACAATTTTACTTACACATGAGTTTCAGGGAATAAATTTTTGTTTGTAGCATTTTCTGCTGTGTGTTCTGTTTTGGCAATCCCTTTGAATACTCCAACAGTAGTCGGCCATCATGTAAGAATACCATCTTCCTTGGTACCGATCTTCGATAGTTTTTAAGTCTTGATGAAATCTTTCACCTTATTCATCGCTTACAGCACCTAAATTCTTGAGAAATCTATCAAGATGACTGTATAGGAAATGAAGCTTTATGCTCATATTGCAACCCAGGCGCTGGAAATTTTCAAGCATTGTTTCCACTAGATCTTTGTAATTGCACGCTTTTTTGTTTCCAAGAAAATTATTCGCAACCATCGTAAATGAAGTCCAGGCCTCTTTCTCAATTTCGTTCTTAGAGTTGATGAAATTTGGGTCTCTCATTAAAGTTCTAATTTGCAGTCCATCAAATACACCGGCTTTAATTTTTTCATAACTAAGTCGTGGAAATTTTTCACATGTATTGGAAACGGTCACCTTGTAAATCTAAAGCTTTAACATACTGCTTCATAAGACCTAGTTTGATGTGTAGAGGTGGAAAAATGATTTTTTCTCTGTCGATTAAAGATTGATTTATAACATTCTGTTCTCCAACATTTAAGGATATTCTAATAAGCCAATGTTTCTGACTCCAGTGTTGGTTTCTAGCTCGACTATCCTAGAAGCATAGAAAACATGGGAACTTTGTATATCCTCTTTGAAAGCCACGTAAAAAGTTCACCATTTTAAGATCCACACAGATGATCCAGTTATGGTCTGTATATTTCAATAACTTCAGAACCTTTTTAATGTCCTCATATGTTTCCTTTAAGTGGACTGAATAGCCAATAGGAATTGAGCCATACACATTCCCATTGTGTAGTAAGACACACTTGAGACTTCTGCTTGAACTGTCGATAAATAAACGACACTCATTTGGATGATATTGTACAACACTCATTTCAGTTAGTAAACCTGACACATTGTTACAGTAAACAAACCCACACTCGTGTTTAAACTATTGTTCAAGATTACTTTCCCTGCTACTATAAAAAGTTATCTTCGTATCTTGCTCCAGTAAGTATTTTTCATTTAATCTTGAAGGTAACAATTCCGATGATTCCTTTGATAGGCCCAGATCTCTTACTAAGTCATTCAATTCCGCTTGAGTAAAATGTTGTGGTCCAGAACTAGAAATTAAATTTTCATTGTCTAAATCAACATCCGGGTCTTGCTCCTCAAGAACATCTGGCATATCCCAATCATGCTCGTTCTCAAGTAAAGGAAGTCCTTTATAAATTGGCACGGCTATTTCATTGGAATGAGCAACTGGCTGAATTGCTGAGTCGAGATTTGGATACACAATTTTTTTCTTATTCTTCTTATTATAACCAGAAGTCTGAACTAAACAAAAATAGCAATCATCTACGTGATTTTTCGGTTCACGCCAAATCATTGGAATGCCAAAAGCTAATTTTTGGTGTTTTCCCTTGCTCCACTGTCGTAAATTTTCTACACGTGATTTACACACTTTAATTGGAGTGCATGACTTGTCCTGATATGCAATTTTTACATCAAAGTATGCAAAGTACACTTTCTTAATGAAATCAGTGATAACGAAATCCTTTGACTGGGAACAGTAAAGTTGCCACAAATGTAGCAGAAGGAATCTACACTATTGACACAATTTCGAGTAGTAGACATGATGTATTTTCTTCACTGCCGACTAACATGCAATTAACAAGGCAAAAAAAAAAACCAGCGACTTTATTGAATTATAAGCGCTCATCATACTTTCACGATCGATTAACGATTGACTGATTTCGATCGTTCTTTGTCCGCTATGATGCATATAGCATTCATTTGTTTTAGTCAGTTCTCATCGCCTACTTTTCATCACCTAAATGTATTAGGTCAGTTATCGGCCTCTCTCGCATTCAAAGTGCCAGTACGTGCCGTTGCAGGTTCTTACGCATTTATTCGTTTACTAACAAGCGAGAGCGGTGAGCGCTCCAATTCTGATCTGCGCACCGATTTGGATAATAGGTTATATCTTCGGGAATTTTTTGAATTTCTTGATAAAAAGTTAGGAACAGATTTTTAAAAGTACATACTTTCAGAAAATAATATTAAAAAATCGATTTTTTTTTGATCCTCTAAATAGTACTGCCTCCTTAAAACTATCAAAAACTTACAAATTAGCAAAAAGAAAATGCTATAGAGGAAAAACCTGACGTGATAGAGAAAAATGGGTTTGATATTTGAAATCAGTGCACCCAAATTAGTAAAAAACAAGTGTCAGATCATAATCGGCAGAAAAAATTTTTTTTTTTGTTGGCCAGTGTAATCCACCACCGCAACTTGAAAGCAACTTTCACACTATAAATTACGTTGCAGAGATTCTGCAATATCAATTCGTACTGTGATTGCGCACAAGTCACCGTGATGGCAGAAACAAAACTACAGCCGAAAGCAACGCCCGCCACCTGAGAACAGAAATGTGCAGATTTCCGCTGAAATCGATTCGAAAATCAGTATTGCCATCGAGAAAAAAAATGCAAATCACGGGAAATAACGTCCACATCAAGTTGTTAATGGCGGGAAAACAATAATACATCGTGAGAATAGGCCTTAAGACGGGACCAACAGAAAATGACGTAAATTGCGAGAACGTTAAAACGGGGTTTTACTGTATTTAATTTAATATTAATAAAATTTGTAATAATATTTTTGCGAGTGACAAATGCAAACAAATATCGATGAGTCTAACTGCAACTGACCGAACGTGATAATTCCGACACTGTGTTAGATCGCAGTGCATTTGTTCCATGTAACGATAATTGAGAAAATATAATTCTTTTCATATTTTCAACAGTGACACTCGTCATAATTCAGCCTTGTATCTGTATTAAATAAATAATTTTATGTTATTTTACAGAATAAAATAAGATTTACCAAAAATATTTCACCCTCACCACGAACACACAGCAATAATAAAAGTTTCGTATCTCACCGAAATAAAGCTCGCAAGCATACACTTTATCTGTAGCGACACTGCTCATTGAGCAGTGTTGGATTCGCTTGCTGCGTGCAGTGACAAGTGCAAATGAATATTGGCAAGTCTAGCTGTAACTGACCTAACGTGATAATTCCGACACTGCATTAGATTGCAGTGCATTTGTTTCGTAATCTAAAGCGTTAATCGAACAATTCAAATTATTAACTATTCAATCACGAAACGTAAGCTGTAACCTTTAACATGTTGTATTGCATTTATATAAACACATGGATAGGCTTATGAGTTCATCAGACATGTTGTAATAGATTTAATGGTACTGATATGAACACAGATGGATAAGAAAATAACTATTTATTAACTTAAAAGCTAATATTTCACTGGTATTATATCCAGCATCTTCAGAGCACACAACACAAAGTTTGTTACAAATGCAAGGCAACCACAATCTGGTGTAACAGTGGGGTTAGTATAAGTAATTGCAGAATGAACACAAGACTAAAGTCCTAATAGGGTGCCATCTAGGTTAAAAAAAAAAAAAAAAAAAAAAAAAAAAGATAGTCCAAATAATTGTCTTAGAAAGTTTGAAAAAAATAAAATAAAAGTAATAAATATTAATTTGGTCTTAGGATGACTGTCTCCCAAATCTTTGGTAGATTTATACAGCCATACTTGTTACGGTTTGGAGTATACTCCAAACCGTAACAAGTTATTTTATTTTATTTTTTTCAACCTTTCTAAGACTATTATTTGGACTACTTTTTCAAAACTTTGAACTACTTTTTTTTTTTGTAACCTAGATGGCGCACTATTAGGACTTTAGTCTTGTGTTGCATTCTGCAATTACTTATACTAACCCCACTGTTACACTGGATTGTGGTTGCCTTGCATTTGTAACAAACTTTGTGTGTGTGTGCTCTGAAGATGCTGGATATAATACCAGCGAAATATTAGCTTTTAAGTTAATAAATAGTTATTTTCTTATCCATCTGTGTTCATATCATTACCGTTAAATCTATTACAACCTGCATTTATATAATGTTGTAAGCATTGTTATTATTTATAAACACAAACAAAATTAAATGTTTTCGTTTAATGTCGCAGTGCTTATGTACCAGCCGCCACTGATATGGATACTATGAGAGCTCTACTGCAGTCATCTGCAATTGTCCCTCTGTTCATGCCTTCTGAACTATAGTATAGAGTATAGAGATATACTTTTATATCTCTATACTTGTGCATTTTTGGTCGAATATCATCTACTTCTGCCTTTCCACATTTCACGCTTTTGATGGCTTTTTCTACTGCAAATATTGATAAGTATTCCTGATTGCATGTCTGTTGATTGTTTTTTACCACTGCTGTCACTAATTGTTTCATTTAGCAATTTTTCTAAGTAATTTCTCCATACATCAAGGATATCTTTTTTCTCCAGTTTTCATGTCACCTTTATCATCTCTAATTCCTTTTACAGTACTCTCTCCTCCATTTCTGAGCTTTTTCAACAACCTCCAAAATATCTTGCCAACTTCTTGATATTTATTTTCTATGTTCTTACCAAAGTCTTCCCATGACTTTTGTTTAGCTAGTTTTACACAGTGTTTAGCTTTCCTTACATTTGTCTCTGTATTCTCTAAGAGCACAAGCTGACTTATCTGCCAGAAACTTTCAGTATGCTTTCGTCATTTCTTTCACTGCTTCTTTAACTTCCTATGTTTATCATGGAGTACTGATTTTTCTATCCTTGAAGACAACCTCACCACATACCTCTCTGGCTGAATCAATCAATGTTTTCTTCAGGGCTTGCCACTGAATCTCCAAGGTATTGAAAGTTTATTTTTCACTTGGTTAGAGTATAATAAATTTAGTTTAATCCTTTATCCAAGTGTGAACAAACAAAGTTTGCGTCTGAAAGTATCTTCAGGACTGGGGTAAGGTGATACAACACCAGGGCAACTTGTTGCAAAGGTGGAGCAAGCTACCAACACTCCTGTCTCAGTATCTCCTATAATGTAAAACACATCTCCTTGCGGATATGTCTAATGTTATGCATTAAGGGAAGGGCCACTACCCAGACTAGTTTCGACCTTTATTGAGGTCTTTTCAGTGGGAGCTAGGCCCAAGCTGCTTGGGCCTAGTTAACTAAACTAAATTTATTAGAATCTCCAAGGTTTGGTTCCTGTTCTCAGACTGTTTCATTTTTTCTTGAATAATGTTTGTGTATTTTAGTCTACAGTTCACATCTGAGAGCTGCTCAACTTTTATTCGCTTTAAAACTTTCTTACATGTTGTTCTTTTCAGTATGAAATTCAATTTTATCCTACTCAAGCCTAAATGATTTTCAATTCCAATTTCAAATCCTCTGTACACTCTCACTGGTGCAGGACACCCAGTGTCCTGCACCAGAGGGAACACATCAATATCAACAATAACATAGTTAATGAGACTTTTCTTATTCCTTGCCTCTTTTCTCCATGTGAATTTATGCACATTTTTTGATGGAAAATTGTGTTAGTAATAACCAGTTCTTGTCCAGGGCAGAAATCCAACAGGTAATTGGCATTATTATTATTAGCTTTGCTCTTTTCTTCAAATTTTCCCAAAATATTTCTGTATGTTTGACAATCATTTCCTACTCTGCTATTTAGATCCCGAACAAGGACCAACTTTTCCGTTTTCATCATGTCAGTTGCTTTCTCTAAAGTCTCAAAAAATTCCTTCACTTCTACCTTAGTAGAACCTTCTGTGGGACCATAGGCACAAATAAATCTCATTGTCTGGTTCCCCATTCTGATATGTGTCCACATCACTCTACTTGATATTGCCTCTCATTCAAGAAGATTATCGTCATATTCATTGTTGAATGCTATAGCTACAACTTCTCTTCTCTGATTGTTTTTGCCCAAATATAACATTTTTTATTTATTGCTTAGAAAGATCTGGCCAGTTTTTGTCTTTTTTTTTTTTTTTTTTGTTTCATTCACCCCTCTTATGTCAATCTGGTACTTATCCAGTTCCTCAGCCAGCTCAATTTCTTTGCTTAAGGTTTCTTGTGTCGATAGTATCGATCTTGTCTGGTGATGTTGAGTTCGGGTTTGTTTCAATTTTTTTGTTCTTGTAGCTGACTTTGCTGTTCGCCCTGATTCCCTGGAGAAAACAACAGAGGCCTTGTAACAGGCGACACCACAGCCAGCATGAAATTCAGTCATGTTGTGCCATCATTTAATTTGTGGTTTGAGCCAATAAAAATAATTTAGTCGGCTAAATACCAAATTTCCAGCCTATCCTCGTTCATTCAGTATTCAAGTAGCTACCTAACAGGGTGCTCCATAAGAATGTGAGATCAGAATCCCTTGTTGGTTTTTTGCATTCCTTTAAAGGCTGTTTGGAGGTCTACTCTCAGTTATACAAGCTTGACCTTTAAGCAACCTGAATAAATTTATCTATGGAATTAATATTCAATAAGTCATTAATATGGTGGGCAGAAAGCCCACCTTTTTCAACATTAAGGAGCTCAAGATGTGACATATGTAAAAGTGCAGAAGGTTATAATGCTACTCCAAATAAAGAGAGATGTTTATTTTTGAGGTCTGAATATTATCAAAGGCAAGAATAGATGAAGAAAATATTGTCCATTATATCCCTTTTACTGGAGAATGACACTTAAGTTGCTGGCAGTAGGTATTCTAAAAGCCTAATTGTGATGATATTTTTATTCAGCAAATAAGATAATTGATTTATAAATATGAAAGGAAAGAATAAATGAAGAACCCAGAAGTAATGCAGTAGGAGTGGAAATTGTGAAAATAAAGAACCAATTATCATCATATGCATTGAGCATCCAGAGAAGACACTTTCCTCCCATTTGTGAAAGGGGCAGAAGGAAGGAAAAAAGAATCACAGCAAGAGAGCTTATTTAATGGTAGGTGAATTTCTTTCATCACCATTGCAAGAGTTGAAAAGGTATTTTTATAGCTATTTTGCCTAGTTTTGTTTGGAGTGCACCTTTTATGATGTCATTGACTTTTTACTCAATTTTTAGGGCATTACTGATGTTTTAAAAATATAGATTATATGAAGAATATAAGGAAGGAATGGTTGTGATCTTATTGAGTGGCATATGGCGATATTATAAGCTAAATTTTACATTTCTCTATCTCCACACTCCCTGCCCTTTCAGTCATACTCCAATAATATCGCCATATGCCGCTCAATAAGATGACAATCATTCCTTCCTTATATTCTTCATATATCTATATTTTTAAAACATCAAAATTTTAAATTAAATTTTTTTTTAAATTTTATAAAAAATGTAAGTATTAAAATTTATTTTAATGTATATCCTAGTATACGTTATAATTTCCTTAAGCTATTTAGTAAAAATGCATAACCAACGTCTAAGCCTTTCCACAAGAATTCATGTATCTATATTTTTAAAACATCAGTAATGCCCTAAAAATTGAGTAAAAAGCCAATGACATCATAAAAGGGGGCACTCCTGAACAAAAATAGGCAAAATAGCCATAAAAATTAATATCTATTGCAGAACTGTTTGGATGCAGAAGAAGTGAAGCAAGTTTAGACACTGGTGAGAATTATTAGCTTTATCAAGAAACTAGAAAGAAAGGCTGTCATTTGATTACAAGCTGTTTTATAGCCTTTTTTAGAATTGGTGGTCATGTAATGGTGGATACATTAATATTTTTCACATAACTATATAAGCTATAATCAATATATACCTTTTTCTTTTACTATGGGGGAAAAAGGTGTTAATGCTGAATGTCAAGTTAAAATTTATACAAATGATATATATTGATTGCATTTCCATAGGTGTTAAATTTATATTTTGTTGTGAAAATATTTTATATATCTTATCATTAATCAATTTTGATAGCAATTTTTCTTTCAGTGTGTTTTATGTGAAGGCATATATTTTATATATGTGTTTTGTAATGATGTTTTATATACAACTCCCTTCACAAAAAAAAAAAAAAAAAAAAAAGAGGAAAATAATCAGTGTCTGTATTTTTGTGGCTTGCAGGACACTTAAAATTTACTTGATTATGTTTGATTAAATTAATTTATACTAATCAAATAGTATTATATTTTTTAAGAATAAAGTGAGCTTTTAATTCTTTGGCTCTTCATTATAATTAGTAACTAAAGAATAGTATTTTTATTTGAAATTTAAGTAAAAGTTTGGTTATAACAGTTAATGAAATTTGCAACTAAACAAACACAGTACAGGTGAACCTTTATTTATGAACTTTCAAGATATGAACAATTTCTACTTACGAGCATGGGCTAATAAATTGAAATTGAAAATGGGAGAAATTGTTCTCCCATTTCATTTAACAAACACTAAACCCCACACTTATGAAAATTTTATGATGACCGAAGTTCACTGATACATTAAGAAGTTTGACAATATATTTTATGAAAAAATTAATTCAAGTTATGAATACATTTCAAGGAATGCATTATGTTCATAAGTTGGGGTTTCTGTGTACTGAATCACCAGGAGACAGGTGAATAACCATCTTATACTCGTTAAGTGTTTTACTTACTTGGGGAAGCATTTTAATTTAGAATTTGCATTATAGATTTTTTTAAGTCCTGTAATGTATTTTTATGCATTTTGCAACCACTGACTGGTTTCTTTTCTTCCTGCTCTTAAAATGGATAATCTGGCTCTGGATCTGATGACTTGATCTGATTTGTTGACTCGTCTTAATTTAAATATAAATGAGTTACTTTTAATATCTAAATTATGTGAAATTATAGAAAATAATATGCATATTATGTGTGTTTTTTCAAGCCATTTTATAAGTGAATTTACCATAAATACTGTAATGTTCTATGATAACAGAACATTATTCTATTTGTGGTTTGATAGTTGTGAAGCTCTTCAGAAATATCCAACAATCTGGTGGTCTCATAACAAAATATATTCTTCTGAAACTAGGTGAACTGTGATAACGTTTTCTCAAATAATATAGAAACTGGTCTATTTTCTGAAATCTAGTAAACTGTGATAAGTTGTCATCAATATCAGCCGGCCATTTAAGGCTCCACCAGAGTGAGAATACATAAAATATACAGACTTAACATATTCGCATCATAGCTTAGTTACTTTGATGTAATCAATGGTCAACAGCAGTGTTTTGAGTATCAGTATGAGAATTTTAATTTCTGAAGTTATATTATTGTTTATTAATTTACCAGTTTATTGATGTGATTAGAAATCTTTTCCATTGAGTTTTTGTGACCACTGTTATAGTAGCTTGCTTTTTGTTAGCTGATAGGAGTGGAGATCAGTCTGCTGCCATAACCATCTGTGACAGAGTTCAATACTGTTGTATTGAACTGCCATTTGACTGAATATAGTCCATTTGTTAGACTACACAGTTCTTATAAACCTTCATTTTGGATGTTTGACAGTTGTTGAACCATTCTCAGTATTACAAATATTGTGTCTGTACTATATGTTAATGGAAATATCATACTTCACTCACTTAGGTTGTGCCATTGTCCCTTATCATATTGAATTGTGTGGACCTGAGATTCTCTGATGGGATTTCATATGTGATTGGGAGGTGCACTTAATAAATTGCACATGGTTTATACATATTTGATATATATGAATATATTTATGAAAAGAAGTCATATATATTTATTAGTATTATTTTATTTCCAGGCCTCCATGGAGTCAGAAGACTCATCGTGGGAGGCTGAACTCTACGGATTGCAGTATGTGTCCTACATCATCTCGAACACATACAGCATTAGGGCATTCACCACTCCTTCTGACAATTCTTTCCACTTATTCACCACTATCCATATTAAAAAAAAAAAAATCTTCTTTCATTTCCTTACGTGATCCATATACATTTTTTTTTTTTTTTCCAACCACCTATTACCCAATTCAAGGAGCCTCCTGGCTCATTTAGTAATGACAGTACTATTTGATTGGAAAGACCTGGATTCGAATCCTGTATAGAATGCAAAGGACTTTTATGAGGAATTTCAACTGAAGATGAGTTAGCTTGTCTCCTATGCAGGTGGAAGGGTTTTTTACTTCAGGAAATTAGTTTTTATCCTGCAAAACAAATTGGTTAGTACAGGTGCAATTAAAAGACCATAATACATTTGACCTTATAGCTTTAGTTGCTTCAGTTGTAATTCAAAACTCAACCCTATTGAATATTTCCCCTACATCTGTCTCATAGGTCCTCTCATCAACTTTTAATGCTGTTACATCATCTTTTCTCCTGTCTGCCAAGCTATATATGACATTTCCTCAATCTGTCTTCCTACATTATTCAAAGTCTTGAGACAGTTGTTGTTGTTACCTGCCTCTGCACACTCTTCTTAAATGCTTCCATATCACCCCAATATCCAGGTGACCAGCTGTGTTCACAAAATTCAGATGTGCTGTAATCAGTACTTTATACAGTGACGCTATCACCCCCTTATCTGTAGTTGTCAGTGTCCTTTGTATTGTTATGGTAGGAATTGAGTATTCCCACTGTGTGCAATGCATGTGCACAACAGTCAGAAAGAGAGTGCACATACCTAGTAACTGTGTGCAAAAAATTCATGTTTAATGAATTTTATGATAAATCATACTTGACATTTGTCTTTACTCCAGTATTACTCTAATCCATTCCAAACTTGATACTACTCGCCAATTACTTTTAGTTTGCACTTTGTGTGCGAACTGATGCTGACATCAGTAGGTTGCAGAGGTATATTTGTTTAGAGTGTGTACTGTCTAGACAGTACACACTCTAAACTCTTGCAAAGGTGGATGGATTTTTGTAGCTATGGAGATTTAAACAAATTCATTTAGTGCTTGCAATTTTGCAGATTATAGCTAGCTGGGGGGGGGGAGAGAAAGGGAGGAGGGGTAATATTGATATGAGTAGTGTGTTAAACCCTCAAAATGCCACTGATGAAATTGAAGCAGACAAGAGCTGCATATTCTTTTAAATTTGAGTGACTGAACAAATGTGACATAGTTTGTTTATAAACTGCATGTATATGTAGTATTTAAGTAGATGGAGTAAGCATTTAGGTTCTTATAAAAATATTTAGTTTAGCATGCAATGTGTAAGATCTTTTAAGAAAGATGTCACAAATTTTAGATATATCAAATTTAGAGTTTGGTGGCTTGTGACTTTTGCTATTATAAGCACAGGTCTTTCATTGGAACCTTGCACACGGACCAGAAAAAATTATAGGGAATATTGCCACTAATACAGTATCCTTCATTCCATATCCTCAGAACAAAAATATGTGAATTTACATTTGAGAAACATATTGACTGATTGTTATCCTCATTCATCATCATTATGTAAACTAAGTAACAGTGGCCACAAAACAGATTCCTCTATTACACCACTTGTTTTGAATGATATCTCATTTGTAACATTACACATACATACATATACAAGAATCCAGAAGACAGAATAATAACCATTCCGCTAACCATTTGACAAATTGTGACTATCCATCTTTGCATCCTTCTTCATTTCACCAGTAGTTTTTCAGGTGATATTCTATCAAATTTCTTGTGGGAGCGGAGCAATCACTGTGTAAGCATTTCCTCTGTCCTGTATACGTCACCCTTTTATAAAATGTAACTAGGTTATTGAAACAAGACCTCCCTTCAATAGACTTGTTCTGTCCTCTAGAAAGATTCTTATTCTCATAAATCCACTTCTTTCTCAAACCAAGTCTCTATCACTTCACTACCATCCTGATATACAAATTGGTCAGTAGTTTGCCACCACAAACTTGGATTCTTCTTTATGCAGCAGCATTATTTTTTCCTTCTATTAAGGACTGTTACTGTTGCCAGATTTGTTGAACAGCAAGTCAAAGGTACTGTTAATTCCTTTTGAATATCTCTGTTAAAATAAGCTTGGTACTTACAGATATTAAATATCTGTGGCAATATTCCATTCATTTCCATAGCCTGATTAATTTCATTTCAATAAAATTATGGAGACTACAATCTTCCAGCTGCTCCTCTTCCTTCCTAATTGTATTCGATGATACTCCCAAACCCTTAAACGTGAAAAATGCTGACAAAAATACCCATTGAACATTTTCGCTATATTTTTAGCAGATGTGTCCCAGGTTTTATCCTTGGCAGCTAAAGTTGGTCTTTCACACTTCCACACAACTAAAATGCTTTAGCTTTTCCTGTGCTCTCCTTAGCCTGTCACAATTGCACCTGTACTTTAATGCTGCTGATATATCCTCTTCTTTATATATTTTCTTCCATAGCTATTGTAGCATCATGAGCAATAATTCATTGCCATGATTCATTTCATTGCAATTATATTTATCCTCCTTACTTTAGGAATACTATTTGACATTGCCATCAGTAATTGATCATCTTGAACAAAGTCCCAAGCACTACTGATTTTTCTCCCTTTCAACTTACCTTGCTGCAGCAGGTTACCAGCCTGTTTCCTTATTTTTTCATGGTTGTACACTTTTTTCTGTGTAGCATTCACATACCTAGTCACCTCCCATGTCAAAACTGCATAATCATTCTAACCAACCACTGACATTATGGTAACTTATTCTGTTATTGCCATATAAGACATATCTAACAACACTAACTCATAAGCAACCCCAGGAACTTATTCACACATATTGTTTCCTGTTTCCATAGTTAAAATTACCCATTATTATCACCTATTGTCACTATCGGTGTCATCTCACTGAACATTTCATAATAATCTCCCGTAAATTTCCCTATTGATCTTTTTTGTCTTCTCAAAAATTGCTAGCCCCATCAGTGTAACATCTATCAATAATGTCTTGCCAGTACCAGCGTGGGACCAACTAATATTATCACGGCCACAATGTCTGTCTTTTTATTTCTAATACCATTCACATTGATGTATAAATATCACAGCTTGCCTCTAATATATCTTCCCATTCCCCATTCTTTACCCTATCATTCCATAAAATATTGGATTGTGCTGCTTCAATGAGGTTCTCTGAGGTTTCTCTTGTACCACAATCATTTGTCTCATACTTATCCTGATAGTTATACTCACAATTCCACTGTCTATTATTTTCTTTCCTGTTGGATAACGACTCTACTTTTCTGCTTTCAATAGCAATCTACTCAGCTCCACCCTATCACTCTTACTCAGACTATCTCCAACAGGTCTCTTCTTCCTATTAATTTATCCCACTGCATACTTAAGGCCCCTCTTCCTCTCACTTTCCACATTCTGTGTACCATGCCATTTGTCCTTACTTTGATAAAATACCTCATAAACCACTCAAAACTCCTCTTTCACACTTTTGTATTACTGTTTATAATAGCGCTCTCAAATTCTGTGCTATCTCATTCATACTTCCCCATAAATTATTTTTCCCATCATTTTATATGTACATACATATATCAGTACCCCCATATGCACAAGAGGTCCCAAGAACTATGACACAACAGTGCTGTGTGTGGGTAATGGTTAGAAAGAAATTTGTTGATGTATTTCTTAAAAACCTGATGATTGTAATCATTGAGGATAAAACAGTACGAGGAAGACTGTTCCAAAGAGTAGAAGCGAAAAGAATAAAAGCAGAGGATGAGAAGTTGGTTCGATAAGTTTCTGCTTGTGTTCATGCATGATTAGAGGAATGGCAGCTCAGCAGAGTAGCACCAATGAAATATCTTTAGAAGCAACATAATGCAGCAACCTTGCCTATGGAAAAGTGACTGGAGGTAGTGGTCATCAATTGGGCAAATTGCTTGCTTCTGAATGTAATCAAGCATTCTGATGGAGGTTTTAGGTACACCACCCCAAATGTGAGAACAGTATTCTAAGATCAGGCAGTTGTGAATTTTATAAAATGTCAGGAGTTGAGGAGAAGAGAAGTACTGCTTAGAACAAAAAAAAAACAAAAAAAAAAAAACAAACAAGCTTTTTAGAAGTTGAAGAAACTGGATATAAAGTGATGTGCTTGTGCCAGAATAGGTCAGATCTGAAAGTTAACCCGGACAATGGTTAAAAAGATTTTGAAGCTTGAATTACCTGAGCATTAGGTTTTGAAAAAGAAGAGTGGAAAGTACTGTCATCAACAAAGGTATGAAGAATAGGATTGGATGTCAGAGAGAGAGAGATCATTGATATATAGAAGAAAGAGTGTAGTTGAAGGCACAGAGCCCTGAGTACATCAGCATTGAAGCAGTGTTTGAAAAAAAGCTGATGAAACCATTCACCATAACTTGCAGTGAATGACTGGAGAAGCCTTGGTAATCCATTCCCAAAAGGAAAGCAAATTCATAAGATGGTAGCTTAATAAGAAGGCGACAATGCTAGACTTGTGCAAATGCATTGGAAATATCAAGGAAACCACTTGAGTTTCTCCAGACTTTTCCATTGCCTACATTTAAAGGTGAGTGAGGTTGGCCAGGAGGTCTGCTGTGGAATGAGAATGGTGGAATCTAATTTGGTGAGTCTTTATGTGGTGAAGCAGTTGGTTGTGGATGACCTTTTCCATTATTTTTGAGTGCCCTAAGTTAAAGCAATAGGACAATAGTTTTATGGTTGCTTTTATCTCCCTTTTTAAGAACAGGTTGGATAACAGCTTGCTTCTGCAGCTGTTGAATAGATGATACAAGATGGATGTGAGTTCTGGAACACAAGCTTTTATTGCAACTGGAGGAATACCATCATAGCTAGGAGACATTGATATTTTGGCTACTGAATATTTTTCCGATGTCCTGGCAAAATTGCAAAGGAGGCATACTGAGGATAGTTTGTGATATAGTTGGAGGAGATCAGCATTGGTTGTCTGTACAATAGATGGATTATAAAAAGCAATACTAAGAGGCATCACTTATCATTGCACCATCAGGATGTGGGAGGTGGAAACATGGAAGGACAGAAGTTGCATCCCATAGACCAGAAAGCTGAACTGTCATTTGAACAGGCGACAAGCTTAATATATTTGGTCCTTACAAAATCTGCATTGGATATTTTCCATCTCTTATGAGATTTAGTGTAGGCTGGGTGAGAAGCTGGAGTTTATTTTATTTTAGCTATTGGGCAGACTGAATTTTTGGCTCTGATTGCTTTGGCACTGCTATTGGAGAAACAGGGTTTGGATAAAGGTTAATAGTTTTGAGTGGAATGGGGAGTAAAAGTTCTCATTCCAGCAAGAATAATTTCTGCTATCAGATCAGAGCAGATGCTAGGATTCGATTTTCTGACTCAATGATAAGATTTAATTCCACTCATTTCATGTGCACTTTCTTCCCTTTCTCTAGTCTCATTTGCTTTTTCTCAACCATCCTCACCTCCTCTGTTTGAAAAATCATCATAGTTCCCACACAATGCTACATGCTCTCTTTACTATACCCCCCCCTTCCCACTCTATTTTCCAATAATTTCTGCTGTCATATCTTCAGCATCACTTTCACTGGTACCTGCCTTCCTTCAAGTTTCATCCAATATCTTCTCTGAATGCTCTGTCTCATTCTTCACCTGCTTAAACAGACATAATGCACTGGTCTCATAGCTTGAGTTGCTTTGGCTGTAAATCAAACTCTTCATTCATTTTTCTCTACTGTGCTATATATATATATATATTTTTTTTTCTTTCTTCTTTTCATTCCCCTCTTCCCTATCATTCTCTGCTGTCATACTATGTTTATTCTGTCTGCTTTTGCCCTACTCTTCTCATATCTGATATTATTCATGTTACTTTAGCTAGTTTCTTACTCAAACACTCATCCTGTTTTTCTCTCTCTTTTTTTTCTGTTGCTAATTCATTCACTCCTTGTTTCCTCTAGCATGCTGCTCTTTGCAGTCAACTTTCTTATGATCTGTGCTCATATTCATAGCTTATTCACATCATAAACTGCTGAATATAAAACATTTTAGTCTTTGCAAATTTGAAGACTAAAAAAACAATCGAAACCTAAAATGCTGAAATATGATTATATAAATGGTAATGATGAATACATCATTAAGATTTGCTGAACATTTAGTTCATGATATTCCTTAGTATGCAATAGCTAATCTTAGTGCAAATTGTAGCTTTTATTTCTCTTCCATTTTAATTTAGATCTTTAAATATATTTCTCTCTCTATTTTTTTTTTTTTAATCTATGTTAAACATTACTTTTAATGCTTACCTAATTAAACTTCTAAATACAGGTAACCCTCGTATAACACGGTACTTATACAACACAGTTCTGATAAAAACACGGTCTACAAATCATAGTAACCCTTTATCTTTTCATATGTTTTTCACCGTGCAACTTAAAAATCAAATTTTATCTTCGTTAAATTTGTGTCTGCCTGTATCCCATGTAATTATAAGTAGCGAATTTATATTAGGGGAAATACCCTTTAGCACGCATGTACCTCAATTGTTTACATGTATAAAACATTTATTGTTGAAAATTGTCCTCGTTTCTGCCAGGAAAGTGCATTTAAAATCATAAGTGTGTTCATCTCAAGCTTAACACTTTATTTTCTGGTGAGTTACATACAATATGTAATGCTTGCTTTTTTGTGTAAAATATTATTTTTATAGTAATGGCCACAAATTGCAATGAAAGGGAAAAACCAACATTAAAACCAAAATTAATTTTTCTCGAATAAAAATATTCAAAATCTTGAATCGGTTGAAAAATGGAGAAAAACCAGGAGTTTTTGCAGGGACTTTGAATTTAAATGAATCAACAATTCGAACAATCAAACAAAATGAACGTGAAATCCGAGAAAGTGTTTATTGATGGGTAAACAATGAGTGCAAAGCGCATTGCTTGTGTACGCGATATTTTAATGGAAAAATGGAGAAATCTCTAATGATTTCGATAGAAGATTGCACTCCAAAAGAAAATTCCTATGGATGGAAATCTTATTAAACAAAAAACTCTCAAAGTTTATAAACATTTATAGTGCAGACCAGATGTTCAATGCAGACGAATCCGGGTTATATTGGAAAAAAGTGCAAAAACACACCTATTTTTCGAAAAATGAAAGATCAGCTCCTGGATTCAAAGTTTCCAAAGATAGAATTACTCTATGTTTTGTAGTAATGTATCAGGTGATTAATGACAAAACCAGTGTTTATTAACCAATCTTCAAATCCTCGTGCTATGAACGATTAAAATATGCACTATTTTATTTTGCCTAAAACATTTATGCATTATGTGCAATGAAGTTTAAAAATTACAATTTGTAATTTTTATACTTTTATTATTATTATTTCGGGCTACTCCAGGGAGTCCTTAGACTCATCGAGGGAGGCCCTAAACATCATGTCCACACAACTATTCGACATTCTCACAGTATCTATCATACCTTGCCTTGAACTCGCTCACTGTCATAGCCCACAACAGACTCTGGCAGCTTATTCCACTAATTTACCACTCTAAAAGTAAAGAACCCAGCTCTAACACCCCTGTTTTATACTATGTATTTGTATAGTACATAGTATATAATACATAGTATTATATACTATGTATTCATAGTTTATATGTTTTCTTAACTTACATGAATTACCTGAATTAAATAAAAAATATATTTTTTGTTGGATATGTTATTGTTGTTTATAGAATTTAAAAAAAAAAAAAAAAAAAAAACAATTTCGGAACATAACGCTACTTTTTCTATGTGATCTGAGAGTCGCATAACGCGATTTATATAACGCGGCATTTCTGTGGAACCTAACATCCGAGGGTTACCTGTACTTTTATTTCGTTCTTACTCTTACATTGTATCTGCTCTCCATATTTGGGTTCTCTTGTGTTTTCATATTGTTACTGTATTTGACTTTCTGTGATATCACATTTCTATACAGAATTTGTACATTTATTGACAGTCATTCAACTTTCCACCTTAAGTTTCATAACACTGTAAATCAACTTTCTAAAGATAGTTTCATTCATCTTCCTGTGTCTGAAAAGACAGACTACCATTTTCAATCTCCTAGTCAGTGTGATTATCACAGTGTTGTTTTATTGTTCTTTAAATTATTTAATTTTAAGGCCTCATTGAGTTCGGTAAATATATACAGGGATAACTCCAATTCACACTAAGCTTAGCTAAGTGTGAATTAGCTTTATTAACTAATGAGTATTATTGATGAACATATTTTTATATTGAGGCATATATTTTATGCATGTATTGTTTGAACATATGTCATATCTATTTCTGCTGTTTATCCTCTTGAGCTGTTCCAGATATTATGACTAGAAAAAAAAAAAATATAAACACAGTAATAAACTTTAATGAAATTGCACAAATATTTCATATTGAAATTAACAATATGAAAACAAAACAAAACAGGAATACAAAGTAAATACAGCAATTGGTTTACTATTGAAACAGCTGCCACATGCTAGAGAAATAATATCAAAACTTTATTAATATTTAAAGTATTTTTGATATTTACATAAAATGAGAATTATTGTTTTCTATTTGGTCACTTAACATTATAATTTGAGTTTTTTTCTTGGTTTTATTCGTTGACCATATATTAATAAATGATATACACAAATTCTCAACAAGTTTCACCAGCTATTCTGTCTGGCTTCTTCAAGACAAGTATGATGGTACAATAACATTTACTAGTAAAAAAAGAATGTTAATTTACTTAAAGTATGTTAATTTACGTTCACAAGGGATCTGGTAAACACCAGCTAAATACAATTGCAACAGATTATCTTTTGTTGATGGTAAGAGATGAAAAATTTTATTGATAGGAAAATATGTAGGATTGAGGTGAAACTTCTTCAAAATTCTGCCAGTAGGTTCAGAGGTCCTAGAAATATATGGGATGGGCATCCTGTGGTCTAGCAAAGCATCCTTAGATATTGTAACATGGAATCAATTATCCAACGGTTATATCCATTTAATTACATTAAAGTTTTGACAGTTGTAAGCCTAAGGAAGAACAGCAAACATTATGTGCTCAATTAATTAATGGCTTGACAACACAGATTTTTTTTGGGAGGTGTGATGGGCAGACTTTTAGTGTATATATCTGATAGTAAAGGGAGATTTCTGATAAATGCTGGTTAACAAAGTACCAGAGGCCATGAAAGTAAGGAAGATATTCAAGAAGTGCAAATTACCAGCACTTTCTTTCTCCATGCTGAACTGAATATATGGTTGAAGGCTATTGATCAAATGTAGAAAGGTGGTAAGTTTTACTATTATTATTATTATTATTATTATTATTATATGATACCTCCAGGGAGTCCAAAGACTCATCAAGGGAGAGCACCTACTCTACAGCTCATTTTAACCACAACTACACCAATGCCATCTACCTCCCACCACCACTAGTATTTCTGCAGACAATCACAAACATCCATGCCCACAGCGGGATTAGAACCCGCAGCCTTTCTGGCTGGAGAGTGGATTCACTAACCACTCGGCCAACCAGGCCAGCACCTTTTGAGAAGATAGCACTGTCTGCATTAAAAAGTTGCAAAAATGTTAAACATATGAAACCTGCTTGCTAACCTATCATAGAGTGATGTTGACAGAGATGATTAGTTGTTTAGAACAAAGTATACATAGAAAAGGTTACAAGATCAGATACCACAGTGAAAATTATTTATTGTATATTTCTTTTTATATATCATAGGACATCAGTGTTAACGAAGAACATCAGGGATTTGAACAAAAGAAACAGAGTGCTTGTATTGCGCCCAGACTTCGGATTGCATGTATAGAATCCCTCTATACATGCAATCACATGTCTGGTTGGATAAAAACACTATTGGACTGAAAAAGACAGCAAGACTTTATGGACAGTAAGGCAGTCATTATGATCTAGTTTCAGTTTTGGGGAGAATTTCTTTTTATAAAAAAAAAAAGCCCATTCACCACTCAGCTTCGCTAAAAAAAAATTCCACAAAATTTCTCAGAAAAATAAGACAAAACTGGCATTTTCAGATACAATAGTGAGTTATGACATCATCTCCCTCTTCACAAATATTCCTCATACTGAGAAAATAAAATTTTTAGCCTCAGAATTTCTATTAGACATTGTGGACATTCAAATTCATTATCAAATCAGATTCCTTCACATGGATGGATAAACTATACAAGCAAATTGAAAGAACCGAGATGGGATTACTGCTAGTTTAGGTAGCAGTAATCACCTAACCCAGCTAACTTTTATCTACAATGCCTGGAAGAAATAATCTTTCTCTTGTGACCCAAACCATCTATATTTTCATGCTACTTAGGTGATATTTTTATAATTTGGAATCGCAGAGAGCCAGAACTAGTTCTACAAAAACTGAATTTACACTCTCAAAATAACATTTTCACTGGAAAAGAATCCTTTCTGGAAGTGCATATCATACAGGGAACCTCATAAATTACTCTCCATTCTATCCAAAGCCACTTTTGCAGGTCACTACATTTATAACGTATCTGCTCGCCATCAATCTCAAAAGTATAATATTGTAAAATCTTGTGACTAAAGCACAACAAAATTGGTTGCTCTGAAGGAGTGCTCCAACAAGAACTGGAAACTATGAACCAAACTTGACTAAATGGCTACAAACCAAGAATAAGACAAAAAAATAATTTAATATCTCCCTTTTTTCAACATCCAAGGGAAGCAGAAGTCCACAGGTTCTTATACCTTATATTAAGGACACTTCTGAACATGAAGTAAAGCTCATGAGGAAATACAAACTTACTGCTACCTTCAAGCCAATCAATCATTGGCTTGAAGGTAGCAATCTCTTACCTTCTCTTAAAAGACAAACTTTTGCCAAGCTCTATGTTTGTGCTTCTTGTCTTATTATGGACAAATAGGAAGATTGTCAAAAAACATTTCTGAGCATCAACACACATCCAGCTTATCAGACCTCATAAATCTGGCATGGTATGACACAAAATCAAAAACACTAGCCACATTAGGATGCAAAAGGATAACACCAAACTTTAA
Source organism: Typopeltis vanoorti (assembly GCF_054136105.1). Classification (NCBI taxonomy): domain Eukaryota; kingdom Metazoa; phylum Arthropoda; class Arachnida; order Uropygi; family Thelyphonidae; genus Typopeltis; species Typopeltis vanoorti. Next base: position 38,679,809 of record NC_143571.1, read on the forward strand.
CATAGATCTAAGTATAAATATCAGCATTTATGCAAGCTGTTAAGCCCTATTTTGTCAATTAAACTTAAATGCAATGGCTGTCTATTTATCTGTCAAGTTTGAGAAACTGTTATTCTCAACTGCATTAAACAGTTTTATTCCCCAGCCCAGTAGTGTTTTTATCTGAACAAACATATGACAGCATATACAGAATGATTCTAATTTAACACATGCTGTTAAATTAGAATTAGTTAACCATTGCTGTTCCTTCAACCTGTTTATAGGTCTTGTTTTTTCCAGTTGAAATGTTCTGATTGTATAACAAATTCAGATATCTTAACCACATTAAGAGGGAAATCATCACTAAGAAAACTAATAGCATCAGACTTTTATAATTTAATATATTTTGGGCAGACAGGCCGTTTGGTGGAAGAAGGAATTAGTGAACGTCAGCACTATATTAAATACCTGAAACCTCAAAAGTGTGGTCTTGCACAGCATAGTATTAATATCAAACACAGTATCCTGTGGAATTAATCTCATATTCTCCTTAGAAGCGGTTTTAAATATGGATGTTGAAATATGGATGTCAAAGAAAGTTGCAAAGCTGTTTTACACTGGCTGAATTTGAATTGGAATGATTCTTCCCCCCCCCCCCCAAAAAAAAGTTTGGGAGATTTTCATCTTATATAAATATCCAAAATAGTTTTTTTTTTTTAATTAGAATTTTTTAATATCCCTATCACATGACCAATGTTTCAGTAGTAAACTGCTTGTTGTATTGCAAAGCAACCACTGCTTGTTCCACACTCTGATGTGCTGTATGAAATATTTGTACAATTTTTTTAAAGTTTATTACTGTGTTTATCATGTGTTTTTAACTAGTTGATTGTTATGCCTTTAAAGATATTTCATGACTAGTCTCTGGGCAGCATAATATATTATGCTGCCCAGAGCTGTCATTGAGCTATTGTTTTTCAGGTCTGTTTGTTCAACACCTGTATTTGTCCTGTAAAGCACTCATGAGGAGTATCAACTTTCTAGTTATACTATTGATAGCTATCTATCTGTTGTCTCCAGTCTTTGATCTTTTGTTTTATTTCTAACTAAACTGTTCAATCCATTAAAATGCATTTGAATGCTGTATTGTATGGCTTGGTCTTTTTGATTGATTTAATTTATTCAGCTGTCTTTCCACCACTTGCCTTACTTATTCTGTTATCTTTTTCTATATTTAATTGTCATCATCTGAATAAAAAATTGTGTCTAAAAGTGCTAAAATGTGTAATCTGTGCTATAGATTCATCTACTGAAAATGCAATTAATGTTTGCTGTTGTCATAAATGTAATTTTTATTACTGATTTTGCCAAATTTGCCGTTGCAATTATTAATTTCGTTAAAGATTCTTGAAGATTTACAGCAAAGTTATTTGAGAGGATACAATCATCTGCAAAAGTAAAGAACTAAACTTTTTAAAAGTTCATTTAAAAAGATCTATTAAATATCAAGTTTAATACAACTTTCCTTAATTACATATCCACAAACATTATTAAAAAAAAAAGAAAAAAAAAACAGCCAAAACTTTTTATTATGGTTATGTTCTGTTTATGCATGCAGATTGAATATTTCAGTCACATTTTCCTTTGATTCCTCACATGCCTTTTCAAGATTGAAGCTTAAATACAGATCCTTATTGTATTTCTATAACTTTCAAGCTATTCATTTAGGTAAAAATCTAGTCCAGGTAGCTTATTTGTCTAAATCCAACTTGTTCTTCACTAATTTTTTCTTTTAGGGTTACACGGTGATCAGCATTCATTTTAAAAATTTTTATGGAATTTACAACCGTATTAAAAAAAACTTTTTTTATTATTCCAACGTTTCGATCTTCACATCAAGATCATCATCTGGAGCGTACATAAATATACAGGATAAGCTGAGTTACATCATTAGCTGTAAGATATGTATAGAGAAACAATGATTTGATCACATGTTATTCTACTGGCATGACCTCTTGTGGGGAAAAAAATTAATTAAAAAAATAAAAAAAAATTAATAAAATAAAAAATAAATTTTTACATCAAGCTAAATTCTATTTTTACAATGACTTATTTTTCCTGTCATTGGTATGAACGGAAATTCAAGGAAGCCTGTGAGATTATCAGCAACCACCCCAATCTGAACAACAATGATGGTTTAAAAATCCCAAACATATGGAAGGTATATATTCGACCTTCCTCACCAAGAACAACTATAAACAGGACTGTAGAAAATCCAGTATTGTAAATCAAAAATAAGAATTGCAATACTAAAAATAGGACACCATTTGTTTCTGAAAGAAAACCATCTAAAAGAATGTTTATTCCTGTCATTGTAAAAATAGAATTTAGCTTGATGTAAAAATTTATTTTTTATTTTATTTTATTTTATTATTATTTTTTTTTTTTCCCACAAGAGGTCACGGCAGTAGAATAACATGTGATCAAATCATTGTTTCTCTAGCTTACAGTTAATGATGTAACTCAGCTTGTCCTGTATATTTATGTACGCTCCAGATAATGATCTTGATGTGAAGATTGAAACGTCGGGATAATAAAAAAAAGTTTTTTTAACACGGTTGTAAATTCCATAAAAATTTTTAAAATGAATTCACTAATTTTCTTTTTTAGCTTTTCAGATATGCTGTCATAAATTTATCTTAAAACACTTAGTAAGAAAATAAGGAAATACCTATATAATTCTTATTGTTTTACTTCCCATTTTATAAATTAGGAAGCTAAGAACTTCACTCTACCTTTGGGATTTTACTTAATGACCATATCTTCTGGATTAAGCAGTGTAGCCATTGCAAATATTTTATATCAGTTATGCATGCATTTGTATATGTTTGATGTGTAAATGTAATTTATTCAAAATATCCATAATTCACTTAGTGTTGATGATGATGATGCCCTTTAGTTGAATAAATCTGTGTTCAAATCCCTCTAGGACAGTAGTGTCCACTAATTTTTACCCAAGATCTACTTCTTCAATAAATACCCATCCATGATCAACTTTATGTACTTAAAATAATAAATTTTATATTGGTTTATTTATTTTTACTTATTTTTAATTGTTTACCTAAGCATCATCCTAAGGAAGACCAAAACGACAAGAGGAACTGTTAAATTTAAGAAGCCAAATAAATTAACAATACTATCATAAAGGCATTGTTGTCAGCAATGTCCAATATTGTGACAACACTTTTTTCACAATATATGGACATCTAAGGAAGGTCAGACTTCTTTAATACAATGATGACAACAATTTTATGATAGTATTGTTAATAAGAAAAAGAAACACAAAAACGGTTATTTTGAACTTCCTGGATTGTTTAAAGTCACATTGCTTGTTCAACACTGCAACAAATCCACAATCTTCTTGTAATTTGGTGTGTGATTAGTCAAAGCATTTCATAAACATGAGTCCAAGTATGCTGCTTTGGATCAATATATTTACAATGTAAATACATTGAACCAAAGCTGACATACACATTTTTTTTGCATTTTCTTAAATTTGGGATACTTGTCACTTTGCAAATATTTCCAAAAATTATCTTCCAGTGCCCTTGCTTTGACAAAAACATCATTTTGTAAGGTTTATTATTTCCCTCAGGTTCAAGAATATCCATTTGAAAGATTTTCTGCAATTGTTTTGACTTTTTATGTTAGAATCAAATAAAAAAAACTCATATATAAAACTCTTCTATCACATTTTTAAAACCACAGTTTCTTATTTTTAGCAAGAACATTACGAGGGTGGTCTGAAAAGTTCTCAGCCTAACAATGAAAAAACGAATGTATTATTTCAAAATTATTTTTATTTTTCAACATAATCTCCCTTAAGACTAATACATTTATTCCAGCACCATTATCCTATCTCTGTAGTGGTTCTCAGTAAGACCTGGAAAATATCCCTCTACAGCTGCAATCATCTTTTGATTCGAAGAGAAACGCTGACTGGCGAGGAAGATTTTCAGTTTTGGGAAGAGATAAAAGTCATCGCGAAATCTGGAGAATAGAGTGGATGTTAAAACAATTCATAGTGCAGAACCTTAATTTTCCAATTGCCAAAACACCTTTGTGAGCAGGTGCATTGTCCTGATGAAAGATGATTTTTTCCTTCTGCAAACCGTGTCTTTTTTCATGAATTTTTTTGTCTAGTCTGGTTAAAAGATCGGAATAATATTCCCCGGTTATTGTTTTACCCTTTTCAAGAAAATTAATAAACAAAATGCCTTTAGCATCCCAAAACACTGATGCCATGACCTTTTCTGCTGATGGAACTGACGTTGTCTTCGTTGGCTGAACAACCGTGAACAATCTGTCCACTGTTTCGACTGCTGTTTGGATTCTGGTGTGTAATGGGGGAATCCAAGTCTCATCCATAGTAATAAATCGATGCACAAAATCAGCTGTATTCTTGTTAAAATGCTCCAAGGCACTGTTCAGAGATTTTCATGTGAGTGCATTTTTGATCTGCTGTGAGCAAGCATGGCACCCATCTTGCACAAAGCTTTTTCATTTGCAATTCTTCATGCAAAATATATCCTACACGTTCTTTTAAAATGCCTGTAGTCTCAGCAATTTCACGCACTTTGAGTTGCTGGTCATCCAATGCCATATCATACATTTGATCAGTGATTTCTGGTGTTGTTACATTTTTTGGATGTCCTTCACGTGGATCGTCTTCAATGCTGGTACGACCATGTTTAAACTCGGCAGTCCATTTCTTAATTGTCAAAAATGAAGGAGAAGAGTGCCCATAAACTTTTATGAACTTCGAATGAATTTCTTTTGGCGTTGAACCTTCTTTTACAAAGAATTTTATAACCTCACGATACTCAATTTTATCCATTTCAAGAGATTCAGACAACACTTTTGCTTCAGACAGCTGTATAAAACAAACTACTTGATAGAGTGACCTGCAATCTCACATGGATGCTTATGACAGATGTACCAACTCAGAAAAATAAAAAAAACTTGCCGATAGTGTTGCCATCTATGGTCGAGGCCTAGAACTTTTCAGACCACCTTCGTATATGCTCAGAAGGATGCAGTTCTTTAATTTTAGCCTTCTGCAAATCACTAAATCACTTTCATAATTGCTATGTACTGTTTTAAAGTGTCATTCCAAGTTTACTTTCTTTGATAACGCAACATTAACTGCAAATTATTATTATTATTTTGGTAACTTGCATGGTTACCAAAAGTTACCAAAATAATAATTTGTAGTTAATTTGAGTACAGACTCATTGCAGGAGGCCCGCTCTACCAGCAACATGTCTATTATAATGAGCTTTGAAGTTGTTTACACTACCTGCATTCACAGTGCACTCTGGTAATGCATTCTACTCACTAACATCTCTCCACATAAAAAAATCTACTCCTCAGGCCTTTCTTCACCACATCTTTATACAACTTCCAGGGAATGGCTTGTTCTTTCCATCTTAACATCCACTTTTTTATAATTCCTTCTGGATTAATCTGATAAAATCCCTTAACTAACTTGAAGGTCTCTAACATATCTCCTCTTTTTCTCCTATTCACCAACCTTTGTATTCCACATTCCCCCAAACACTCTTCATAACCAACACTTCAGAGTCCTGATATCACTTTTCACATTCATCTTTGTAAACTTCTTTAGTGTTTCCACATTATAATGAAAACTAGGTGACCAAATTTGGGCACAATAGTTCATATGTGGTCTGACCAGTGCCTTATGTAGAGGCATCACTACCTCTTTATTCCTACATGTCGATGTATTTTTTATCATAGCAGCAATACGATGTGCAATCTTTGCAGTACTTGAAATGTGCTCTCGGAACTTCAGCCCACTGTGTATGTGAATAAATTTATATTTTCTTAAAATAATTTAATTTTTTGCATCACAGACAACACCAAAAAGAAGAAACATCACTATCATGAAGAAAAGGAGCAAGATTATTTTTTGTTATGATAATAGACAAATGTTTAATTTGTCTTAGAAAATGAAGGTGATCAGTGGTGTGCCTCAGGGTTCTCTTCTTGGGCCACTTACTGTTTAACTTATTTGTTAATGATATTTCAAGTACATTGATTGGGGATATTCAAATGTTTGCCGATGATGCAAAGTTGGGAAGAATTATCAGTAGTGCTGATGTTAATTCTCTACAGGAACATTTGAAGAGACTTTTAGCTTGGACAAACGAGTGGGGTTCAAAGATATAAAGCTACATACTGTATTGGTGGAGCTGTACTTCGGGAAGTGAAAAAGATTCAGCATCTTAGAGTGGTATTAGATGCTGAATCTTTTTCACTTCCCGAAGTACAGCTCCACCAATACAGTATGTAGCCTTATATCTTTGAACCCCACTCATTTGTCCAAGCTAAAAGTCTCTTCAAATGTTCCTGTAGAGAATTAACATCAGCACTACTGATAATTCTTCCCAACTTTGCATCATCGGCAAACATTTGAATATCCCCAATCAATGTACTTGAAATATCATTAACAAATAAGTTAAACAGTAAGTGGCCCAAGAAGAGAACCCTGAGGCACACCACTGATCACCTTCATTTTCTAAGACAAATTAAACATTTGTCTATTATCATAACAAAAAATAATCTTGCTCCCTTTCTTCATGATAGTGATGTTTCTTCTTTTTGGTGTTGTCTGTGATGCAAAAAATTAAATTATTTTAAGAAAATATAAATTTATTCACATAACCAGCATACACTGTGCTTTGCTAATAAGCAAATGGATAACACAAGTTAATGCATATTCACATTATCATTATAACTTCTACCAACTGGTAATTGGTGCATGTGCATCTTGTCTTTTTCATGAACGATGATTGGGGGGGGGTGGAATGGGATTGCATACAACATGTATTACTTCTGTACTAATCTGTTTATTATTTGGGTATGTGAGTTGTGATTCATCAAGTGGGGTTGCTCAAGCAAAATTATTTCTAAGAATGGATGCACTTTTAGTAATGTTAATAGTATGCAAGCAGCTCTTGATTTGAATTTTACCACACAAATTATTAACAAAGTGCGTTCTTGATAATTGCTGTCTTAAAGAGGAATAGATGAATATATTCTTGGTGATCAGCTAAAATTCTTTTCACAATTGACTTTATGAACACCACTGCTCTAGGACATGCAGAACCCTTTGCTTTTCAAATGAAAGTATTTGAAAAGTTTACAAAGTTTACCTCTTACATGGCAACTTTTCAGTGGCTGTTGCCATATAAGAGGTAATATAGTTTTTCTTGCCAGAAAATGGGATTTTTCATCATCATCATCAAATTCCTGCCATGTACCCTTAAGGGGTGTACAGTAAACAATAGTACTACGTGAAAAATTTACATCATTACTAACCTCCTATCTACAATTTTCCTCCAGATCAGTCTATTACTTGTCAAGACTCCAATATTATCAGATCTTATATTTCTGTCGTCTAAGGCACTTTGTACCGTATCAATCCACCTTTATCTTGGTCTTCCTCTGGGTCATTTTCCTGCCAACCTTGCAGAGAACACTTGTTTTGTTAATCTTTCCTCACCCATTCTATTTAAATAACTGTACCACCTGAGATTAGCTCTGCTAATGCATTCTTGGATGCTGACAATGTCAAGTTCTTTTCTGTTATCCTCGTTTTTAATATGATATTGCCATTGATGCCATCTGTTCACACCTCTAATCTTTCTCAGGATTCTCATATCTGCAGTCTCTAGTCTTTGGTCAAGTGTTTTACTTCTGACCCACTCTCAGATCCTTAAGTTAAAACTGGTTTGAACACTGTCTTGTATACAGCTAATTTAGTGTTCCGACTAATTTCTCTCTTATTCCATATGAATTTATTCAGTTGACTTCCTACCATACCAGCTTTGTTGATTCTGTTGTCTATTTCCATATTTCATTTACCATCTTCACTAAAAATCGTGCCTAAGTAGGTGAAATGTTTTACTTGTTCCATAGGTTCTCCGTTCACAACGCAGTTGACATTTTCAACGATTCTGCCTATTTTCATTGCCTTTGTCTTTTTATTACTGGCCTTCATACCATATCTATTACAACAGTTATTCAATTTAGTCAGGGAATCATGCAGATTTGTAGCAGATTTATTGATAAGTATAACATCGTCCACATAAAGCAAAGAGCTGACATTAACATCTCCAATTTTGATATCATGTCTAATACCACTTTCCTTCATAATGTGATCCATAAACGCAATGAATAACAGAGGGGATAATGTGCATCCTTGTCTAACACCAGATTTAACATCAAACCATCTTCCTGTACTTCCTTCAATTCTAACTGCTGACTTACAGCTCAAAGACTAAGTATCATTTTTTATAATATTGACACCATATAACTGTAGCAATTTGAATTGCTTTTCTCTTAACACCTTGTCATATGCCTTTTGCATGTGTGCAGAACTTAAATACAGATCTTTGTTATATTCCCATGATTTCTCAACAATTTGTCGTAAAGTGAAAATCTGATCCTGACAGCCTCTATTTGGCCTGAATCCAACTTGTTTTTAACCAAGCTTCCACAGTCCTCAACCACAGCTCAAGTATATATGCATAAATCTTACCACTAGGGAAATACCTCTGTAATTCTCACATTCAATTTTATTTCTCTTTTTGTATATGGATACTATGAGAGCGCTACCTGCAATCATCTGGAATTTGTTCCTTCATCCATTTGTGCCTTCTGAATTATGCATTGCAGCCACTGCAATACTTTTATACCTCTGGACTTGAGCATTTCTGGTTGAATATCATTTGCTCCTGCTACCTTTCCACATTTTAGTCTTTCGATTGCTTTTTCAACTTCAAGTATGTATATTTATTCTCGATTGCATGCCTGTTTAGTGTTTTTACCAGTGTGCTGTCACTGCTTGTTTCATTTAGCAATTTTTCGAAGTAATTACTTCATACATCAAGGATATTTTTTTCTTCAGTTTAGTTTTTATGTCACCTTTATCATCTCTAATTCCATTTATAGCACACTCCTCCTATCTGAGCTTTTTCAAGCCTCTGGAATATTTTCCACCTTCCTGATATTTATTTTCTATGTTCTTACCAAAGTCCTCCCATGACTTTTGTTTAGCTAGTTTTACACAGTGTTTAGCTTTCTTACATTTGACTCTGTGTTCTCTAAGAACACAAGCTGACTTATCTGCCAGGAACTTCAGTATGCTTTCTTCTTTTCTTTCACTATTTCTTCAACTTCCTATGTCCATCATGGGGTACAGATTTTTCTATCCTTGCAGACAACCTCACCACATGCATCTCTGGCTGACTCAATCAATGTTTTCTTCAGAGCTTGCCATTGAATCCCCAGGGTTTGGTTCCTGTTCTCAAACTCTTTAATTTTTTCTTGAATAATGTTTGTGTATTTTAGTTTACAGTTTACATCTGGGAGCTGCTCAACTTTTATTCACTTTAAAACTTTCTTACATGTTCTTTTCAGTATGAATATCAATTTTATGCTGCTCTAGACTAAATGGTGAGCACTTTCAATTTCAAATCCTTTGTATACTCTAGTATACACCAGTAAGAACACATCATTATCAACAATAACATAGTCAATGAGACTTCTTATTTCTTGCCTCTTCTCTCCATGTGAATTTATGCACATTTTTATGTTGAAACATTGTGTTAGTAATAACCAGTCCTTGTCCTGAGCAGAAATTCAACAGGTATTTGTTGTTATTATTAGCTTTGCTCTTTTCTCCCAATTTTCCCAAAATATTTCTGTATGTCTGGTGATCATTTCCTTCTCTGCTATTTAGATCCCTAACATGGACCAACTTTTCCTTTTTCGTTGTCAGTTGCTTCCTCTAAAGCCTTAAAAAAATTCCATCTCTTCTACCTTAATAGAACTTGCTGTGGGACCATAGGCACAATTTAGTCTCATTGTCCAGTTCCCCATTCTGATAGCGATTAATAGTTCATGTGGAAAGTTAATAGGTAAGTTCTTAACTACCTGGAGGTCTGGCAGTTAATTAGTGAAAATCAATATGAATTCTCCTATCTCTGATCCTCAGATGTTTTAGCTAACATTGCCTTCTATGGATACGAGTTATAGAAAATTCGAAGAACTGTATGGTCATCCTTGCCACTTCCATGGCAGTTGATGAAGTCTGTCGTAGTGGCTTATTTATCAAACTGCCATCTCATCTTCTAACAATTCCTCTTTGTGGTTATTTTCTGTCTTTAGATTTTCTCCTCAGCAATGCTGAAGTGCTTGAGGGCTTTGTAGTTTCACCCATCTGTTTTTCATATGCAAATGACAAATCCTTCCTTAGTTCTGCTGATTGATGACTGTACACTGTTTTTCCTCTGCTAGATGTGACAAATGTAGTAATGCTCAAATGTTTTATACTTCAAGATGCTTTGTAACCAGTGACTTAAGCATCATTTCTGATTATTTATGAGTACTTCATTGTATATTATACTCGTTTGAATGATGCAATGTAACATATACAAGGGAGGCAATACTTCAGGAACAAAAGTGAAAGAACCAGATATGTATTTAAATCTTAATGTTTAATTTTTTTTTTATATGAATTCCATCCATGAAAGGCCTTAAATCTGTTGTACATTAGTATGAACAGGTGAAAGTTTAGATAATCTGGAAACCTCGCTGTTGAGACAGACATGTAACTATTCAAGCTATTACTAAAGAAAAAGCCATCTAGCTTCATTTTAGCAATGAAAAATTATATAGGAAAATCGGATATTAAAGATTCAACATTATTTTGAAGCTGAATGTTTGTAGAAACTATGAAAGTTTCTACAAATACATTTTTGTTATACTGAATGAGAGTTTTTGTTCTCTTGAGGTTTCTGCCTGGTCTCTGAAGAGAACTAACCAGTTCAAAACAGCTGTCAGGTCAGTTACTAGTGCAAGCTAAGGCAAGTTTGATGCTGAGGATTGTATTCTCAATAAGCTCTCAGGTCAAATTTATGAAACTTTCATGGTTTCTACAAACATTAGGCTTTGAAATAATGTTGGATCTTTAATATACACTGTTCCTATGTATTCGAGCTAATTCTGACCTCCAGTAAACTGCATTGCATATTTCACCAGATAATGAAATTCTTTTTGCAGCTAGAGATATTTACAAATGTCCATTTTTACTGTGAAATGTGAGCCTGCAGACTGTTAATTGAAAAGTGGAAGTGCTTTCCATTCAACTAACCAGGCTAGATAAATCCAAACATCCTTAGAATACTTTCTCACATTTGTGGCACTGCACCTTCATAAATGCTATGTTTTTGCCTTATGGCTTTTCTGCAATTAATTTCATAAGCACTGCTCTACCCAATTAGTTACCGCCATTCCTTACTTTTTCTTTAAGTTTTGAAAACACTAGCAGCTGATGCTGATTAACAGCTATATGCACTTCAGCTTCAGACCTTCCAAATGTTCTCATTCTCCTCTTTCATGTTGACCTCCTCTTTTCTTTGTAACTAGCCTTCCTCATGTTCGTTCTCTCAGAAACTCAAGTTTTTTGTCCCTCAGAACAGGCAATTAACATACATAATACACAGACCTCGTAGCCTGAGTTGGTATGCCCATAAATCTAAATAAACTAAACCAATCTCCCAGTGATAATTTATTTGCCAAGAACTGTTTGAGTTCTTTTCTTGCAGTTAAATCAGCATATAGTGAAAAATCTGAAAAAACTGAGCAAAAGATAGTTGTATAGAGATCTAGAATAAACTTTAGAATCTAGACAAATAGCATAAACGTGGTAAAAAAAATGTTCAGAGAAATTCAGAGGAAAAGGTTTAGTGAGAATACCAAAAAACTAGAAACTTCAGGAAAGAGTATTACTGAAAACATCAGAGATACAGTAATTCATCTGTTATTTCACCTCAACTATCAGACATGCTGATCACATAAATGAAGGGTCAGTTAACTAAAGGTACAGTTAAGTGATATACTAAAAGTCTGTTGACACATTCACTCAGAGATGTGTTATTTGAATGTTAGATAACTGAGAGATCAGTGTACTTTATTTTTTTCATTATTTTTTGTACTTTTGAATATGACAGGTTTCTGCAGACATCATGTGGTTCTTGTTTTTTTTTTTTTTTTTTTTTTTTTTAACTCCTCTCTAATATTGATACAAGGTTACAGAACCTATAGCACATTAATACCCTCTATGGGAAAGTGAGGAGAATTCTTGTTATATTATATATCATGAGGTAGTTATCTTGGGAACTAATCTAGATGGAATATATATGGAACTAGAAGGTGGGTGGTTATGGCAAGCTGCATAGTTGTATAATGTCAATAGCATAGCATAGAATGATGAGTTGCGGGGAAAAGAGATTGATAGGGCATAGGAAACATCCGACTCAAGCAACTACTATATTCTGAAAGCCAAATAAATAAATAAAATAGGAGAGAATGAATGAAAAGCAGAATTAAGCATTATGGGAAAATAAGTTATCGAGGTGATATAAGATAGTAGGGAAGGATCGATTGAACGAAGAGTATAAAATGCAGACCAGGAAAGTGATAAGCAACGGAGGGAGGGGGGGAAGTAATAAGAATGCCAGGTCAGAGGAAATCCAAGGAATTCTGTTAATCACAGAATTCCTTGGATTAAGATTAAGAATAGTTACACGCAGGTGGATAGTGATTGTGGTCAAATGAACATCAGTGGATGTAGCAGAATTATTTAATGAATACTTTTCATTATATATTATAATGGTGTGAATGATGCAGAGTGCAATACCTAGAAGAGAGGCAAATGCTGCAGGGGGGGTGGAGAGCAAAAAAAAAACAGAGATGTATGATAACGATGTTTTGAGTAGTGTTGTAAATGTTAATGAGCTGTGGAAGTGGATGACTTATTACTATGTATTTATTATTATCGGAGACCTCCAGGGAGTCAAGGACTCATCGAGGGAGGCTGTAAATTACCCAACCCAGCTATCATACCTTCCCTTAAATTCATTTACACTAGATGCACTCACTACCCCTATGGGCAAATTATTCCACTCACTCACTGCTCTCTGGGAGAAAAACCTAGCTCTTACCCCTTTCTTGACTGAGAACAACCTTAACTTCCATGGATGTCCCCATGTTCTCTCCCCACCTTCCATGTAACGAAAAATTTCATCATTTGAAATGCTATAACACCCATTCAAAAGTTTATAGACCTCTATCATATCACCCCTCTTTCTCCTGTTAACCAGAGTCTGCAATCCACATACTCGCAATCTGTCCTCATAATCTAAATCCCATAATCAGGATATAATCTTCGTAACTCTTATGTATCTCAAGGAGTGGAAAAGAGACAAAATATTTCTGCTGCACAAAAGGTGCTAAGACAGTATTTTCACTTACAGACTATATAATTGTTCAGTATATCTTCAGTTATGGTTAGATTACTGGAGAGATCAGTTTGCAATAGAATGCAGGAATCTCTACAACAGTCAGTGTAGTTTCATAACAAAGGGTATCCGTGTTACAAAATCCTCTGGTCCTTGCCTCATTGTTGACTTGTTTTAATTATGGCGAAAGCAACTAAGGCAGATGTATTCTGTTAATTGTTCGTGTTCTTCTGGCTGATTTTGCCTATCTTGTGTGATGAAAAAACCAAGTTTCTGGAGGGAAATACCCTGTTACTTCTATATAAGCCGACTAACTTGTTTTAGCAACATAACTTTTACAACCATTCTATGATATGTCTCTTTATCATGTAACTGTTTTGTGGTAAAGTAATCAAGTACAGGATAAGAAGCAGGCTCATATCAGCAATATTATCAGTGCTGTTTGAGACATCCAAGGAGTTAGGGTTTTCAAGGGAGGCCACATATCACTCACACTATCTGCAGTTACCACCTCCGAAAGCAAGCCATTCCAATCACACACACCACTGTCTGGAAGAAAAATCTAGCTATAATTTCTATCTTCACTGCTTTCATGGATGCCCTCTCTCCACATTTCTATAAAATGAAAAATTCCATTTACTGTTATCCTGTGTCATCCTAGAGATGTTTGTAGGTCTCTATTATATCACTCCTCTTCAAATCGTTCTTAAATTCATCTGGATTTTGGTTGTATCCACACCTTGTAAAGAGACAAAATGATTTCATTTTGTCTCTTTACAAGGTGTGGATACAATATTCTTACATGTCAATGTTTGTTTCATATTGTAATTATCCTCTGAGTTGTGTGTGTATATATTATTATTATTATTCATGATACCTCCACGGAGTCCAAAGGCTCGTCAAGGGAGGGCACCTACTCTACAATTCTCTCTCCACCATTCAGTCCACCAACTACAACGAACTGCAAGAACACTACCACCAACTACCACCACTAGTATTTTCACAGACAATCACAAACATCCATGCCCACAGCTGGATTCAGACCTACAGCTTTTTGGCTGGAAAGCTGATATGCTAACCACTCAGCACCAACCAGGCCTGCTATATATATATATATATATATATATATATAGCAGGCCTGGTTGGGACTAAAATTCCAAGATACCTAGCCTGTCTTTCATCATTAGCAAATAGCTGCATGTCTCCTATCAAATCCTTTCTAATGTCATTAACATGAAGATTTGATAACAGTGTGCCAACTATTGATTGCAGGAGCACTGCTGTCACTTTAAATCATGCAGACTCACATCCTCCATATTTGTTAGTTCAGCCATCCTTATTCAAGCTAATAGTTTGTAATCCACTCCAATATTCTCCAATTTATGCAAACAGCCTTCCATGCTGTATTCTGTCAAAACCTTAGCAAAGTCCAGAAGTAGCTATTTCTCTTGTCTGACTCCAATAACATTATTATAAAATGTGTGCAAGTTACTCAAATATGATCTTTCCTTAGTAAACTCTTGCTGTTTATCAAAGTATAAATCTCTATCAACCTATTTTTTGTATGCAAATTTCACCAATGGTTGGAATATATTTATCACTGCTCTGGAAATATATTGGTCAGTAGTTAGAGACATTAGTCTTTGCACCATCCTTGTACAATGGGATTATCATACGTTCTCTCCACTTCTGTAGAAACGTCTCCATTCTGAGACTCAAATTATACAGCCAGATCAAGAGCACAGCCATTTCTGATGAACACTTTTTTAACATCCATGCTGAAATCATCTGCCCCTATAGCCAGATTCTTTGCTTTCTGCAATAGCTCTAGTACCTTCTCATACCTGAGTTACATCAGTTCACATAGAGATAGAGCAGCTATGAAGACGTACATTCGATTGCTGCAGTATTAACAAAAGATTGCACAGCCCAACGACAAAGGCAAGCTGACAAATGTTGAGTTAAAATACTAATTCTCTTCAACCAAATTTCATAATATCTGTGATTTATCCCACATCATGTGGGCAGGCTGTAACTCACACAAACTTTCCACTCTTCATTTGCATTTTATTGCTGCTTGTTTGGGTGCCGCTTCGGCATCAAGCTGGCAGATTTTCAGTAGAATTTTATTTGAAGTTAGCCTTGGCGGTCTCTATTATATCACTGTCTTAATGACATCAAAATTTTCAAATGCAATGAAAAACACTTATTTCATGTAATTGAAAAATTGGACAAGAGTTATTTTATAAATTAAAGATACCAAGAAATTATATACAGTACTTAGTTTAATCCTTTATTCAAGTGTAAGCAAACAAGTTTGCGCCTGAACTATTTTCAGGACTGGGGGCAACTCGTACAAAGAAGCTAATGACTACACATCACTTACCTTAGAATCCCATAATGCAAAGCACATCTCCTTGCAGACATGTTTAATGCTATGCATTATGGGAAGGGTCACTACCCAGACCGTTTTGACCTTTATTGAGGTCTCATCAGTGGGAGCCAGATCTCGAGGTAATATTAGGTTGAAGTAATATTTTCATATACGAGTAGCCAAAAGGTGTCATACCTTATTATTAAAATATTCTGGATTAGGGAATGTTGTTGGAACTTTTGGAACCTTTTGGCTACTCGTATAGGAAAATATGACTTCTGCATTACTTCAACCTTACTATCACCTCGAGATCTGGCTCCCACTGATGAGACCTCATCGAAACCAGTCTAGGTAGTGACCCTTCCCATAATACACTTGGATGGATGTCTAAATGCACAGAACAGAAAAATAGTGAATGGTTAGAAGAATAAATATTCTTCTAACCATAATGCATAGCAATGTACATGTCTGCGAGGAGTGCTTTGCATTATTGGATACTAAAGCAAGTGATGTGTGGTCATTAGCTTCTTTATTTGAGTTAATGACCACACATCACTGCGCCTGAAAATAGTTCAGGTGCAAATTGTTTGCTTACACTTGGATAAAGGTTAAACCAAGTATATAATTTCTTGGTATCTGTAATTTATAGTATAATCAAGTGGAAAATCTTCCAACAGTAGTTATTTTAGTTAGATACTGTGTTTGCCAGTACAACATATAGTTTTGCTTGAGTTTATGCAGCATAGTTTCTGTGAAAAGGGATATGTGATTTATTACTTAGTGCCATTTTTATCCCATCTGTCTCTAATTGCACTATTTGTTGAGAAATATATTACACAGAACTGCAAATGTCTCTGTACCTTATTAGTGATACAATAAAACTACTTGTTTTTCTTGCATCTGCAGTATAGCGGCTGTTGGGGAGGGCATGTTGTTTATTGTGGGGAGCGAGTTACTATCACGCCAATGTGAACATGTTTAAACTTTTTTTCGTGTGCAAGGTATATGTGAAACTTTTTAATTTCTTTTTCTGTAAAGTCAAATCAGGGGTGCTAATTATATTCGAGTAAATATGATATAGCACACAGATTTGGTCACATGAGTTTCTTGGAGTTAGTTGAAAGGATTCAGAGAAGAGTGTCCAAGATGATGACAGGTCTATGGAATACTCCCTACGAGGATAGGTTGAAGGTTTGTAGGTTACAAAGTTTAGTTGATAGGTGGAAAAGAGGGATCATGATAGAAACTTTAAAGAGGTTTTATAAAATTGATGCAAGTGAAATTGTTCATTATATGACAAATATTCAGAGAACTAAGGACCATCCATGGTGGTTGTGTAAGAGTGTGTTTAATAGGGGTGTGCAGACCAGATTTTTTGTGTGGAGAGTGGTGAGTGAGTGGATTGAATTGCCAGAATTGGTTGTGAGTTCCCTGATGGTGAATAGGTCTAGAAGAGGTATGATGGTTGATTTGGATCTCCTGCATTGAGTTTCCAGACTGCATAGAGATGCTGTAAAATAATAATAGTCTTTCATGATAATTGCTCATTTGTCACCCATTCGACTATTTGATGATACATTTCATCTTCACCAGCAACTGATCCACTAGGTTTGTAACAAAACCCCCTAACATGTATTTTAACTTGTTAGGCTTGATCTCATACCATATAGTTTCACTTACTGCTACATGGAACATTATTACTAACAATGCATCCATAACTTTCTCCCTTGGCTGGATCATATCATCTGATATCATTAGCAGCACTCTCTCTCTTTTATCATGTGTACCCTTCTTAAAACTACTGAATCTTTTACATCCAACTCCAGTTAATATATCTGAAAGCTGGGTCATACTAATGCATACAATCTGAGGTCACAATTTATTCAGCAAGAGAAACTCAACCTCTTTGTTCCTGATATTCCTGGCATTTGTGTACAGTTATAAGTTCCTTCCAGTCTTCTTTGTACACTCGCCTTTGTAACCTGCTTGGTTCAGTTGGATAACTTTCAGATCTTTATTTTTATCTGATATATTGCTTATATAGGTGTCCTTGCGCGCGCGCACACACACACACACACACCTCCTAAGTCTGAATATGGCAAGCACACAAGTGTCCTTTTATCAGTTTGCTTTCTCTTACTATGCTCATTTGTATCACAATTCTTTAATTTAGTCACCCCCTATATATGGAGGATACTCTTAGTTCCCTACAACACAATCTCATTTCCCTGACTTTGATATATGGCAGTGAGAGTATATACTCCTTTTCATTGTATTGGTGATGGGGAACTTCATCACCAATACTGAACATCACGGTTGGCATGATGCTCAGTTGTATCATGCCAACTATGAAGTTTAGTGTGATTTATGGAAAGTTTTCTCACTTTATTACAGTGTATGTTATACTTGACACGCAATTATGTTTTTGTTTTAATCCTATACTTAAGTCTAAACATAACTGTGAAGTAACTTCATGACTAGTCTGCTTGTATAATAGAGGCGGCTGGTTTTACATAAAAAAAAAAATAATAATAACTTTGTGTTTTTTAATATCCAAACAAACAAAATGTTGAAAGTCCTTAGAGGGCATGTTGTTAGGTCATTAGTTTCTTTTTAGTTACAATTTGAATTGTTTCTACAACTAACTAATTAATTCAGTTCTATATTTGTAATTTTGTGCTCCAAGGATGCTAGGTAGAAATCCAGTGAAATATTAGTAAGTTTGTTAATTATTTGTTTCTTCTCTGGCATTGTTTATACCATTAACTGTTATGACTGCTTGCTGTCATTTGGCCCTTGCACTTATAGTGTTAAGTATGCTACAAAATTGGAATCAATACGATATAATTCATTACATATTTTATTATAGTTGCTGTTAACTTGGAATGTAAGGCAAAGGAAAACAACAAACAAAAACAAACTGAAATATTTCTTTAAGCATAATTTTAAATTCTTTTATATAAATGAATTTTAATTTTATGTCTAAATGAAAATATGTAAGTGCAGTATGTGTCTCCCCACTAGCAAGGATGTTTCCTGTACTTGGAAATACATAAGAAGTATGTCTTATGTATTTATGTATTTCCAAGGCTGTGGGTTTGAATCCCACTGTGACATAGTTATAACTGCATCATCAGTTGATCGAATTTCTTTACATGGTTGAAAGTAGCTTCCAAAAAGATTGTTTTGTTTTTAGAGCAAAGATTCCAGCTTATTTGATTCTGACATATGAGAGCTATGAACCTTTCGTGGATATAATTCACAAAAATCACACAAAAAAAATAATAAAATAAAGTAACATTAATTCTTTCCTGTTCTCATATGCTGTTAGTCATTAGGTGGTAGACCTTAATGATATTAAGCTCTTTTTCTTGTTTTTCATCATAAATTTCCTGATATATATCCTCAAGTAATGTTTAGTTGTTTTTCATATATATAAATATTTGTCCTGCTTAGATTTCTTTAATTTTTATGATCCTGTCTACCAAAGATTTTAGATATAATATGGCTGTGCTAAATCTTAAAATAATCTGGAAGTTTTTTTAATGGAGACCAAAATGGAACAAGTCATTTCAGATATCTAATAAGTTGTTGTTGATTTATAGTCATACCGAGTAATGATTCACACTATCTAAAGAAATTCACAAATCATCCATTTATGTTGTAGAGTAGTTATGCTTGCAATATACTGAAAGCTTATCCTATAATTCTGTTATTTTGTGAAGAGAATGGCTACTGTTTTGAAAATGAGCATAGTCTAAAACGTAAAATTTCTTAGTATGTACAGGTGTACATATTCTTATTTTGGTGCCAGATGAATTTTCACATTCATTTAATGGCATTATAAATACCAGTGAATATGTTAATATGTTCTATACACTGAATTTAATTTACTT
Organism: Typopeltis vanoorti; assembly: GCF_054136105.1. Taxonomy (NCBI): domain Eukaryota; kingdom Metazoa; phylum Arthropoda; class Arachnida; order Uropygi; family Thelyphonidae; genus Typopeltis; species Typopeltis vanoorti. The sequence goes on from NC_143571.1 coordinate 38,699,446, forward strand.
TTGCTTATATGTGAATCCCACCTGCAGAAGGTGGGTGAATGGATTTGCATAAAATTCATATGGAATTACAAAGCACTAGTTTAGAATTACAAAAAAAAAAGCACCTCTATAGTGCAGTTCGAAGAATGACGGTACATTGCACCCTTCAATTGATTCTCATCGTGACGGGAGGAATCTTTATGCTGTTGGTGTAGAAGATGGAGACGAAGAGTTGTAAAGTAGATGCCCTTCCTTGATGCGTCTTTGAACTCTTTGGAGGTGTCTCAAAATAATAATTAATAAATAATTACACCTGTAATACATTAAGACTGTAGGTGGGATAAGAGTTAGATAATCTAGCTCCCCTACTCTGTGAAAGACCACTTGAAAGAGTATGTTTTTTCTTAAAAAAATGATACAGGTTTTATATCTTAACAGATATAAAACCATGGGTTTTACTCCTGTTAAGAATTCAAATCCATGTCTATGAAATATTCCTTACAATAAGGACTTGAGAAACATTTCATACCTTTATATTTAAATTTAACCCTGACATATTCAACATTTTTTTTTTTTTTTTTTTTTTTTTCATTTGCAAATTTCATCTTGTTTTAGTGCATCTATTCTTGTCTTTTAAATGAATGTGTTATATTTGTAAATCATTTATCAGTTACATTAAATGTTCATTTGCAGTTTTGTCTCCATGAGATCATTTTCATAAAGAAGGGACACAGCTTTAAGTATGTAAAATTTTTTACCCTTTAAGAGAAAGGGATACATACTCCATAGGTGTACCAGTGGTACTTTGGTAATGAACTTCTCAATTTATTGCGTGTGTGTGTGTGTGTAGTAAGTATTCTAATTGTTCTGGAAAAACAATTTTGGAATGCTTTTCAAATTTCTCATATATAAAATATTGTGATTTTTATTTACCCTTGGTTAAACAGTCATCAAAATTGCTAAGTTATATAACATTAAAAAAAATCACAAAAATTTTTCAGAATATTTTTGTGATTTTTTTTTTTTTTTTACCTTGACATATATTTTTGTCCTGTGTTTGTATTTGTACACCTTGGCTGCATTTCATGCAGTAGGTGTCATTTGCTTTGTTTGTGAAGGATATATTCTCATTTTTGAGGTTAAATTGGCATCTTTAGATGGTGGTGAACATTAAAAGAAGAAGTGGGGGGAAAACTAATAAAATGACTACTATGAAATTTCTTATCAATGATTTTTTTTTTATAATTCTCCATTTATTTTTTATCCACTTATATGTTAATAATTCTCATTTGTAATTATTATTATTTTTATTTATATACTTTTTTTCGACTTAGCTCTATGTTCTATTTGCATAGAATAGTGACATTGATATATTATGTGAGACTGTTCCAATTCTCATATTATTTTTGGTCAGTCACCTCTAAGATAAATAATGATGTATATACTGCAGTGATGTCTCAGGAAGTGGTAATAAACAGTGATAGGACTAATAATTGAAAAGGATAAAAAGATAAAAGTACAAGACTTTGATGTTGTAATAAAAGAAATGGTAATAAACAGTGAAATAAAACTACAAGACTTTGATGTTGTAATAAAAGAAATGGTAATAAACAGTGAAATAAAACTACAAGACTTTGATTGTGATCATTAGTATATATGACAACTGATTTTAAAAAACACTGTGCAAAACATGAATGTTTTGCACAGTGGCTAAATGTTATTTGAAGGTACTAGAAGTTTCAACTAACAAACTGACAGAAATATTGAAAAATCTGAGTTGTAATATTTATTCCCATTCACTTTTACAGAAAAAATGAAGGGAAGGATAATTTAAGCATAATAATTATCATTTCATATAATGCTACATCTCCAATATAAAAAAAATGTTTTCTTTCAAACCTTATAAATGTTGTAAATTTGAAATTCATATGAGTTTTTGTTGTTTTTATTGAAATGCTATTCTGTTGGAATTCAACTATTTTATGTTACAGGTTGTTTTGAATTTTCACTGTCTACCAATTCTACTGTGATATAAATATTTATTCTGAATTTTCTATTTAGCTGAACCATTCACTTTGCTAAGCTATTATTTCACCTTGCATTTGTTGTTTAATGAAGCACTTTTTATTGCATTAGGAAATGTAATGCATGAATGCTTTGGACTGTCGTTATTCATTTATGCAATGCCAAACAGCAAATAGCTCTTGCTTTAAACACAGTATTTTTAGTCTTGCACCAGTCAGAGAATTGTGATATATAATTCTTAATGAATTGTGGGTTTTTAGTTAGAATTTTGCAATTCACTTTATAAAGTACTCAAAATGCAAAGTTTTTATATTTGAATTTAAAAGCTTCCACTTAGATATACTTTAGTCATGTAGTTGTTGATATATTGATAATTGACTACTTTGAAAATTTACGGCTTCATTTCAAATTTTCTAGGTAATTTAATTTTAATAGCACTCAATTTGATTATAAGTATTTTTGGTATTTTATTATAATACAGCATATGCATCAGAATTGTCAAAGCCTTAAAAAAAAGTTCTATATTATCAAAGTGAAGTTATTATTGATATTTTAATTATTTTCATTAATTTAAATTTAAAATAGTTCTTATTTATAGTTACTATTTTGCGAAGCATAGTTTATTCATAATGTAGTTCTCACTTACGGTGATGTGTCAGTGGAAGAAGATGGAGAAGGCTCGTCTCTTACATCTCATGATTTGGATACTCCACCTCACTATCATGGTCATCTTCCACCACACAAGCTGACTGGTCTACCTCATGTGGAAATGGTCCATCCTGCACAAGTACCAGAAACAGATGCTTCTACTGCCATGACTCCATTACAAGAACAAGCAAAGGATGATAATAAATCAAAAGGTTTGTTTTTTAAAAAAGTTAGAATTTTTTGACTTTTAAATGCTATCTTTGTATTAAAAACCTGTTTTGTCACACTTAGGTAGCAATTTTTATTTTATTTCATTTATTTATTTTTTATTTATTATTATTATTTTTGCATTTCCTTCAAATAATTTATGTATGCGTATTCCATTATCTGAAATTACATTACCATGTAAATTTCAACTTCATTGGTTTCAGTTTACATTACTACCTAAACTTCAACTCAAAACATTTCTCTGACTGCATTTTGAATGTTTTGAATTATATTAACCTCACTGTTGACTGAAATGGATCAAATATAGGAATAATAAAAGAACTTCTGTCTGTTAATGATAGAAGACAGAAACTAGTAGATTCTGTCTTCTATCATTAACAGATTATATTGAAACAGAGATGCAACCTTTTCAACATTTATGTCAAGTACCACTTGACATAAATGTCATCAAATTCCTTATATGTACAGGGATTTACAGGATATTATTGTAGTTCCACATGAAAAAGTTATATCATTACTAACTTCCTATTGACAATTTTCCTCCAAATTAAGCTGGTATCTGTCAAGACTCCAATATTATCAGTTCTTATATTTTTGTCTTTTAAGGCACTTCTTACTATGATTTATGATTAGAACATGGAATGTTAGATCACAATACTGAAGTGGCTAACTCTTAATATTGGAGCAAGAACTTGCTTGTCATGAGTGGTCTGTCATTGGTATGTGAGACAAAATGGCTAGAATCTGGAGAATTAACAACAGAAGAAGGAAATTTCTTTATTCAGGTACTCCAGAAGAATATATTACTCCCCCCCCCAATAACAGATTACAAAAAATCCATAACTCAATTCCCTTCTAAGACCTGTAGTAGATTCTACAGATTCCCCATGCTGCAAATTAGCAAAACAGCAAGTGCTCATATTCCCCCCCCCCTCCCACATGCACACACCAGTCATATCATATCCTATAAAAAACTACCAATTTAAAAAATTCTATTGAGAATTAATGTTAAATAATACAGATATTTTGATTAGCTTTGATATCATCTCACTGTTCACCAATATTCCCTTAAATGACACCTTATCACTTAAAAAAAATGTTTGTCCTTTTGATCTCTCGGATCTCTTTTCCTTTGCTATCCATTCTGGATATTTCTCTTGGAAGCACAAAATTTATAAACAGATAGAGAGTACCTCTATGGGCTCTTGGATATAGACATACAGTCTGCCTGATTAAGATTAGGATAGTGGTGTAGGACTTCACACGATTCAAAAAAATAGATGATCACATTTGAACCTGCTGTAGTGTAGCATCTTGGTATGATTCCAGTGAACTATGTCTTGATGGCATGAGAATAAGGCCTGAACCTTCAGATTCCAAAAATCTTATATAATCTTGATGTTCCTGGATTCTAATCTTAACAGAATGGTCAGCTTCTACAGCTTTTACAAGTAGATTTCTCTGATGACATCATTGAGTTATTTAGGTTTACCATCGATGCTGATTATTTTACTTGACATGATAAATTGTTTTAAGATCAAGGGCACTGTGATGGGTAGTCCTATGTCATTTGCTTTAGATGATTATTTTATGAAGCATTTAGAGGATGAGATTTCTAACACTGTTTCAACTTTATATGTGGTACATTTTGTGGATGATATCTTTGCAATCTAGTCTCACTCTGAAAAAACAGAACTACTTCAATTTCTGGATAAAATTAACTTTTGGGTTTTGCATTCTTCAAAATATATTCTGTGACTGCAATACTTATTGACTATTTTAAGAATTGTAAATGTCATATAAATAAACACTAATTAGGGAAAGACTATTAGTAATGATGCCGATGTGGTGGCCCAGACAGATGGGAAAATGAATGGAGATATCAGTTTACGTTAACTAAATATAACATCTTGAAGTTTAATATCCACCAATGGGGGGCTGCATACTCTGTTGGTAGAGCTATATTAGAGGATGTAGATGAATCAAGGGATCGTGGAGTGTTGATAGAAATTAGACGTTTAGGGGCATATCACAAAGGTGGTGATGGTAACCTAGAGGATTGCTCAATGTTGAGAAGAATGCTGACTAAACGCAGGCCATGTGGACTGCAGAGTTTGGTGGATAGAAGGGGTGAATATCATTGAGACATTTAAACTGTTGAGAGGTAGTTATAGGGTTAACATTGGGGAGATCCTTAATATGGTAGAACAAGGGGGGGGAAGAAGCAAGGACAAGGGGCTATCCTTGGAAATTGTAAGTGGAAATGACGAGAAAAAGATGAGGTGGCTTTTTTTTTTTGCATAGAGTGGTTGGACCATGGAATGCATTGCGTGATAGGTAGTGAGAAGATGAATGGTATGATTGATTTTGTATTTAATATAAGTCTCCCATGATGGGAGGCCTATATTGTGTTTAATATAGGCCTCCCAAGAACCTCCACGGAGGTTCTGAATTGAACTACATTTATGGTGGCAAAAAATTTACTTCTATGAACTTCAGTATTTTTTTTTTTTTTTAATAATAGAACTTCATTATTATTGTTATTGACTATGCTTTAACTCAATTCTGGTAACCTCTTCTTCCTTCCTCTTTTCCCACCTTATATTGAAAATATCTCACCAGTATCTATCCTGTAAAATCTCTTCACCTGCTTTTTTCTGTCTTGTCCTTGTTTTCTACCAGTCTACCTGGCTATAATCAATGAGATTTTAATTTGTTCAAATAGTTAGCAAAGTAGTCCAGCAGTCGTATAGTAGTCAAAAACATGGCCCTATAAACAATGATAACTTTCTTATATCTACATTCCAAGAAGAGTATCTGTAGTTCAATTGATATCAACAGTGCCATTTGATTGGTTCGAGACTAGTTTGAAACTTGTCTAGGAGAACACAAATTTTGAGTTTTTCATATGAAGTTGAGTTAGCTGATCTCATACAAAGATGGCAGGGTTCCTTCAACAGAGAGTTGTGTGTGTGTGTGGGGGGGGTCCTGTGAACTATTGAATAGGGAAGGTTTGAGGTCCTTACAATATGTTTGGCATATCCATGAAGTGTCACCCACACTGCACAAGAAGGAGACTGAAACCTTACTCAACTAACCAAACATGGTGCCTGAGCAAGGTTTCTGGTTTCTTTGAGCAAGCATGGGCTAACATTAAGCAACACAGTAGTGTTTCACATGGTGATGAAATTCATCTATCACCTGGATGACCAATTGAGAGCCATATGTGGTTCCAAAGGCTATATGGAAATAGATTTCTTCTATCTAAACAGTTCCTTAATTTTCTTAGGGAAATGAAGATGCTTGAGTTATTTAAATTTTTGCTTGTAGTATATGATTTAATATTAGAATTTTTAAATGTCACTCTCAAACATGAAAGATTGCAAAACTTATAGAACATCAGTATTGTGTGTATATGGTTAAAATATGACAGGGCTTAAATGAATATCTGTTCTCAGTAATGGAGATGTATTGATTATAGATGATCTGTTGTTGAAAATGTTACATAAATGATATAAAAATGTGGTGCTCAATATTCTGAATTTTAAGAGAATCACAGACTAAGAAAGAACTTAGAAATAGTGAATCTTAAGTATATTAAGGATTTTTTTTGTTTTTATTCACTGTTTAGGTCAGGAATTAAGTGAAGAAGAAAAACAGCAAATAATGATGAGAGAAGATTTCCATATTTTCTTTGATCGTGCCACTCGCATTATAGAAAGAGCATTATATGAAGATGTTGATGTGTGTGTAGATTATACAGGAAAAGGAGAGGATCAAGAAGGGTAATTGTTTTGTTACTACAGTATTGTACATATATTAATGAAAGTAAAACACATTTTAAACCTATTAAAATGCATTATCCTTCATTTCATACTTGAAGTCCTTAGGACCTTGTAATTGAAAAAGTACTTTTTTTTCATCCAATTATTCATTTGCATTTTTTGTGACTTGACTTCTCCGACACTAATCTCTCTCTATATAATAATAATACTTATCAAATGACATGCTATGCCTGTCTTTGTTATTAAACTTTCATTTGATAACAGACAGGTGTAATAGTGCTTCCATGATAACCATAAATTCTGCATTCAAGTCCAACTTTATGCTACAAATTATTTTTAATTGATAAGAAGGGAATAGAAATTGTGACATTTTTAGCATGCTGTGCATGTATAAAGTATTCAGATATGCTGTCTAGAGATCAGAGGTAAGAATAATCAAATACTAGGAAAGGAAAAGAGGAGGGGGGAAAAAATCACAGGTTCAGTATCTGAGGTAGAAATTTTTTCAGCTGTACCTGATTTATGAAGGCAAACATTTCTGGATCAAATCGATAACATTTAAAAAAATAAATTATTGTGGGTGTATTAATTTCTTGTTATTATTTAATTTAATCACTGAAATTGTCATTAAAAAAAAAATATATATATATGTGTGTGTGTGTGTGTGTGTGTATATATATATATATATATATATATATATATATATAGACAGTAAAACCCCATTTTTACGTTCCCACAATTTACGTTTTCCTGCCATTTACTTCATTTTCTGTTAGTCCCGTCTTAAGGCCTATTCTTATGATATATTGTTTTCCCGCCATTAACAACTTGACGTGGTCGTTATTTCCCATGATTTGTGTTTTTTTTCTCGGGTGGCAACACTGATTTTCGAATCGATTTCCTCTCATTCAAATCAATTTCTGCGGAAATCTGTGCATTTCTGTTCCCAGGTGGCATTGCTTTTGGCTGTAGTTGTGTTTCTGCCATCACAGTGACTTGCACGCTTGCAGCAGTGATGTAGCGATACCGTGATTTTTCAATCACAGTATGAATTGATATTGCAGAATTTCTGCTACGTAATTTAGCGTGTGATAGTCACTTTCAAGTTGCAGTGGTGGATGATCCATGTTAGTAACATGGAGAAAAAAAAGACAGAAAATATATTTCGGTAGAAGAAAAGATGACAATTCTGTGATGTGTAGATTGGCATGCCGGAACACGTGTGCAATTAGCAAAAGATCTTGGATTCTCCGTGTCCACTTTGAACACGATAGTAAAAAACAGGTCAAGCATTGAACTCAGTGCAAAGCAATCTGGCGCTATGTCAAAAAAACGAAAATATATCTGGACATCGACATATGATGAATTGGATAAACTTGTGGCAGAGTGGTTTGTTTCTACGAGGGCATCGGGTATTCCAGTCGATGGTACTATACTCTGAGCGAAAGCCCTTGAATTTGCTGCGAGGTTGGGGATTAATGGTTTTACTGCGTCAAATGGATGGATTGATCGTTTCAAGACTCGTCATAATGCTGTGTATAATCAAGTGTGCGGAGAAAGTAATAGTGTTGCAAGGGGAAACTGTAAACCAGTGGAAACATGAACTAAAGACTATTATTCAGGACTATGAACCGAAAATATTTTCAATGTTGATGAAACTGGGCTCTTTTATAACATTCTGCCAAGTAAAATATTGTGTTTTAAAGGAGAGAAGTGTCACGTTGGAAAACTCAGCAAGCAGAGGGTATTTTGCTCATGGTCAATGCTGATGGATCAGAAAAATTACCTCCACTGGTAATTGGTAAATTTAAAAAGCCAAGGTGTTTTAAGAGCGTGAAAAATCTGCCTACTAAGTATGATGCCAACAGCACAGCATGGATGACCAGCAGCATCTTCACATCCACCATGCATGCTCTGGATGCTAAAATGGGGACAAATCACCACAAAATACTACTACTGCTAGACAAATGTCCTGAAGATCTGCAGCTCAGAAACATTAGATTAGTGTTCTTTCCCCCTAATTGGTGAGCTTCAGCCATTGGATCTGGGCATAATCCATCCATTTAAATGGAAATATAGAAAAATGCTTGTTGAAAAAGCTGTGTTTATGCATGATAATGGTATGGACCCAAAACAAATGGCCATATCAATCCTTGATGCCATGCATTATTTGGCCAAAGCATGGTTGCATGTTACTCCTGAAACCATATCCAACTGTTTCCGGAAGGCAGGAGTTACGTTTGTGGAAGAGGAGAAATAAGTACTACAGGAGGAAGAAGAAGATATGTCAGAGCCCAACAACTGGTATGTGATGGATGAGTCTTCCTCATTTCAAGACTATGTTGATGTTGGTGTGATCACAGCAATGGTCCCAAGTGTAGAAAGCATCCTTTCCAACCACTTTGGTGAAGAAGAAGTGGTTGAAGAAGACTGTGATCAAGAACCTACTGTCCCTTCTAGTAAAGAAGCAATGGAAGCTATCTCTGTTTTGAGGCTGTATATTGCAAGTGCATCAGGAGAGGATGGGGCATTTAATGCCTTATATACTGTGGAGAGGCAGGGGGAACTTATAAGAGTGTAGGAAAAGCAAAAACAACAACAATTAAAGATTTTTTTAGATAGATAAATGTAAGTAATTGTAAATTCATTTATTTTCAGTTATTAAATTTTGTAATCTAGTATGTAGACTCACATACTAGCAGTAAGTCATCTTTTAGCCTTTTTTAAATGTATTTTTACATTTTCTGCTATTTACACTTTTTTCCATCAGTCCCCTGGGAGGTGTAAAAAAGGGGTTTTACTGTGTGTGTGTGTGTGTGTGTGTGTGTAAAAAATGGGGATTTCTTATCAGTCAAAGTTAGATAACTGGGAGGAGACCTCCACTTAACCTTTAAGTAAACCGATTAGGATTCTACCAAATGTCCAGTCTTTACATTCTTATAGTGTACCCTATATATTTATCTGAATACTAAATTCAGGGTTCTCTGGTTCTGTTTTGTTCCATTCCCACAAAACAAAGGAAATGATAATAAAGTATCAGTGGTAAATAGACCAAAGGAAATGTCAAATCACCCAGAATGACAAAACAACAACACAGAACAAGTACAAATGCAAACAGTAATAGAAGATGTATAAGAAAGAACTAGTGAAATGTGAAATTATAAAAATGAAAATGCAGAATTAATATTTAAATTTTGAAATTATTTGATTCAGTAAATGATTGTACAATACTTAGGGCACTACGAAATCAACTGTTCTGCGAAGAGTATGGGACAATCAAATCAGCATACACCAATGCAGTAGCAGCAGTTCATTTTAATGGAAACATCTCTGGTGTGGAAATACAGAGTGGCATAAAACAAGGTGATACAGTATCCTCAAAACTATTCACAGCATGTTTGGAAGAAATATTCAGACTTCTTGAATTCTGAATATTTCTTCCAAAGAAGTGGGAAGATAAATGGGAAATTTTTAAGATATTTATGCTTTGCAGATGACATGAACTACATTCATATCTGTAAATTCCACATTTCCATCAAAATGGCTGGCTTGGAGATAAAGGTAATAAAAATCTGTGATAAAATTGAACAAGTGAATCACTTTTTGATCTGCTCTGGCTCAAGATTTCCTCAAGATTTCCTTATTTCACTTTATAGCTGTCATTTGCTGCCTTTATTGCTCCCCTAACTCTGACAAATCATGCTGCCCTTTTTGGCTACTTATTGTTAAAAATTGATTTCACACAAACTAATTACCAAAATTGTGAAATTGTCTTTCTAGGGACTTTAATGTTCATAATACAAACTGCCTCCCCTACTCCAACTTCACAGATCAAGCCAGAAGAGAAGCTGAATCATTTGCCATTAGTCATGATCTATTGCAAATAGTCAACTTACTAACAAGAATACCAGACAGTCATCATTCTTCCAGCACTCCGGACCTTTTTCCTGTCTCTTCCTCCATATACACTGCAGATGTCTGCTTTCCTCTTGGCAACTCCAATCACAATCTTATTTGTCTCCTCTGCAGTCCACCCTCCTCCCAGCCAATCTCAGCCTTGTACCCTGTGGCACTATAATTGTGTCAACTGGGATGACCTCTCGAACTTTTTTGCCTCTTTTTCCATGGTCAGATTACTGTTTTCATTCTTCTGATCTGCACTGAACTAATAACTGAAATAATCCTCACTGGAATGAGTCTTCATTCTCCATTCCACTGCAAACCCTAACCTGTATCCAAGCCCTTCTCAGAAAAAAATGCACATCTGCAGTCCATGATAAAAATGCAACATATGTTCAGTCACTTTAATTAAAAACTCCAGCTTTTCATTCAGCTTTACACAACACTGCACCCAGGGTTCTGTACTTTGACCCCTCATGCTTTTTCTTTTGCATCAATGACCTTCTCCCTCTGACTTCAAATTCTTTTACAGTTTTGCAAAAGACAGTACTCATCTTCCTCATTCCAGAAGTCCTGTAGTACTCAAATGTTAGAAGTCTTAAGATCTTCCATAACCCATCATTTAAATGCCGATCTCCTCAATATTCTCAAATGTAGTGAAGACAACTTAGAAACAATTTAGAAAACAATAAAAGGGGGTGCTTAAGGGTCAAAGCTGTATAACTGAGAGGAGACCTCCACATAGCCTTTAAAGGAATGCGGAGAACCGACCAGGGCTTCTGACCTAATGTCCAATCCTCACCTTCTCGTGGTGCACCCTGTTGGGTATCTACTTGGATACTGAACGGACGAGGATGGGCTGGCAATTTGGGATTTAGCCGACCAAATTGTATTCTTATTGGTTAAACCAAAATAAAAAAATGATGGTACAACATGACAAAATTTCATGCCGGCTGGGGTGTCGCCCGGTTAAACAAGGCCCCCGTTGTTTTCGCCAGGGAACCAGGGCAAACAGCAAAAAGTCAGCTACTGAAACAAATCTGAAAATAAACCCCAACTCAACATCACCAGAGTTAAAGATCGGTACTATCAACGTAAGAAGCCTGAATGGCAAAGAAATGGAGCTGGCTGAGGAATTAGATAAGTACCAGATCGACATAATAGGGGTGACTGAAACAAAAAAGACCAAAACTGGTGAGATCTTTCTGAGCAATAAATACAAAATGTTATATTCAGGCAATGACGATCAAGGAAAAGAAGGAGTAGCCGTAGTATACAACACAAAATACGAGGCTAATCTTCTTGAATGGCAGTCAGTCTCAAGTAGAGTAATGTGGGAAAATATGAGAGTGGGGAACTGGACAATGAGACTTATTTGTGCCTATGGTCCCATAGAAGGTTCTACTAAGGTAGAAGTGGAGGAATTTTTTGAGGCTTTAGAAAAAGCATCTGACACAATGAAAAATGAAAAGTTGGTCCTTGTTGGGGATCTAAATAGCAGAGTAGGAAATGATTGTGAGACATACAAAAATATTTTGGGAAAATTTGGAGAAAAGAGCAAAGCTAATAATAATGGCAAATATCTGTTGGATTTCTGCTCAGGACATGGATTGGTTATTACTAACACCATGTTCCAACATAAAAATGTGCACAAATTCACATGGAGAGAAGAGGCTAGGAATAAGAAAAGTCTCATTGACTATGTTATTGTTGATACTGATGTTTCCTCCCTGGTGCAGGACACCAGAGTGTACAGAGGATTTGAAACTATTTAGTCTTGTGCAGGATAAAATTGAATTTCGTATTGAAAAGAATAACATGTAAGAAAGTTTTAAAGCGAATAAAAGCTGAGCAGCTCTCAGATGTGAACCGTAGACTAAAATACACAAAGATTATTGAAGAAAAAATGAAAGAGTTTGAGAACAGGAATCAAGCCGTGGAGATTCAGTGGCAAACTCTGAAGAAAACATTGATTGATTCTGCCAGAGAGGCATGTGGTGAGGTTGTCTGTAAGGATAAAAAAATCAGAACTCCCTGGTGGACACAGGAAGTTAAAGAGGCAGTGAAGGAAAAGAAGAAAGCATACCAAAAGTTCCCATCAAAGAAGTCAGCTTGTGCTCTTAGAGAATATAGAGACAAATGCAAGAATGTTAAACACTGTGTAAAACTAGCTAAACAAAAGTCATGGGAGGACTTTAGTAAGAATATAGAAAATAAATATCAAGAAGGTGGCAAAATATTCTGGAGGTTGTTGAAGAAGCTTAAGAATGGAGGAAAGAGTGCCGTAAAAGGAATTAGAGATGATAAAGGTGAGATGAAAACGGGAGAAAAAGATATCCTTGAAGTATGGAGTAATTACTTTGAAAAACTGCTAAATGAAACTAGCAGTGATGATAGCACAGTGGTAAAAAACACTGACCAGGCATGCAGTCAGGAATACATATCCATACTTGAAGTAGAAAAAGCCATCAAAGGCTTGAAATGTGGAAAGGCAGCAGGAGTAGATGATATTCGACCAGAAATGCTGAAGTATGGTGGTATAAGAGTTTTACAGTGGCTGCACTGCATAGTTCAGAAAGCCTGGACAGAAGGACGAATTCCTGATGATTGGAGTAGAGCTCTCATAATACCCATATATAAAAAGGGAAATAAAACTGAATGTGAGAATTACAGAGGTATTTCCCTGCTGAGTGTTCCTGGCAAGATCTATGCAAGTATACTTGAGAAACGGTCGAGAAGAATTGTGGAAGAAAAGCTTGGTGAAGGACAAGCTGGATTCAGGCCAAATAGAGGCTGTCAGGATCAGATCTTCACTTTACGACAAATAGTTGAGTAAGTATGGGAATATAACAAAGATCTGTATTTAAGTTTTGTCGATTTGGAAAAGGCATATGACTAGGTGCCAAGAGAGAAGCTATTCAATACGCTGCAGTTATATGGTGTCAATGGGGCATTATATCAAGCAATACTTAGTCTTTATTTGAGTTGTAAGTCAGCAGTTAGAATTGAAGGAAGTACAGGAAGATGGTTTAATGTTAAATCTGGTGTGAGACAAGGATGTACATTATCCCCTCTGTTATTCATTATCTATATGGATCACATTATGGAGGAAAGTGGTATTAAACATGATATCAAAATTGGAGATGTTAATGTCAGCTCTTTGCTTTATGTGGATGATGATGTTATACTTCTAAATAAATCCGCTACAAGTCTGCAGGATTCTCTGACTAAATTGAATGGCTGTTGTAATAGATATGGTATGACGGTCAGCAATAAAAAGACAAAACAATGAAAATAATCAGAATCATTGAAAATATCAACAGTGTTGTGAATGGAGAACCTGTGGAACAAGTAAAACATTTCAGCTATTTAGGCACGATTTTTACTGAAGATGGTAAATTAAATATAGAAATAGACAACAGAATCAGCAAAGCTGGTATGGTGGGAAGTCAATTGAATAAATTCATATGGAATAATAGAGAAATTAGTCGGAACACTAAATTAGCTGAATACAAGACAGTGTTCAAACCAGTTTTAACTTATGGATCTGAGAGCTGGGTCAGAAGTAAAACACTTGACCAAAGACTAGAGACCACAGATATGAGAGTCCTGAGAAAGATTATAGGCATGAACAGATGGCATTAATGGCAATATCATATTAAAAACGAGGATATTAGGAAAGAACTTGACATTGTCAGCATCCAGGAATGCGTTAGCAGAGCTAATCTCAGGTGGTATGGTAACTTAAACAGAATGGGCGAGGAAAGATTAGCAAAACAAGTGTTCTCTGTCAGGTTGGCAGCAAAACGACCCAGAGGAAGACCAAGGTATAGGTGGATTGATACGGTACAAAGTGCTTTAGACGATAGAAATATAAGATCTGATAATGTTGGAGTCTTGACAAGTAACAGACTGATTTGGAGGAAAATTGTAGATAGGAAAATAATAATGATGTAATTTTTTTCATGTAGTACTATCATATCCTGTACACCCCTTGAGGGTACATGGCAGGAATTTGATGATGATGATGATAAAAACTCAAGTCTACTATATTATCTGCAAGAAAGATCTTACTTCACTCCTAGTTTTGATAATGTTTCCAATTTCCTTTGAAAATCAGCTTTCTCTTCTTATGCTGACTGTCACAGTTAGTTTATGCTGGCATAATTTTTATATGTATTACACATGTTAATAAACGTATTACATACACAGCCTCCTCAGCCTCTAAAAAAACTTGGTGTTTTCCATTCAAAACATTGCTTCTTTTCTGCTCAACTCCTAACACTTCATGTCTCATATCTGACTAATCTGGAAATATTCTTCCCACATTTGGGGTGGTTCATTCTAAGCCTCCCTAAGAATTCTTGATAATATACAGAAGAAGGCAATCTGCTTAATAGCCAATCCTTCACTTAGAGATTTCCTTCAATCATTTCCCCATAGGTGCTCTGTGCCTCTTTTTTAAGTGCTTTCATGGGCATTGCTCCTCTGAATTGGCTGTTATTATTTTAATACTTGCTTATAACAATGTATAGTAGCCACTGGCTAACAGCCATACACTGTCCAGCTCCATACTGAACATACTTCATCATCCACTGCTGTTCTATCCACCTCTGCTCTTTGGAGCAATCTCTCCCATATTGTTTGTCCCACTCTACCAACTCTAAAAAAATATTTCAATAGATTACTTCTTTCTCCATAAGCACTTGCCCACATATGGCACTCTTGTGTTATAGGTCCTGTAACCTATCTGTTTGTGTGTGGGTGGGGGCATCATAAAAAAGAAAAAACAAAAAAATTTTCCCTATAATGAACATATGGCTTTGAAACATGCCGTTAAAAATAAAGGAAACTCAAACTAGGAACAACACAATTTAATGTGGGAAGATGTATGCTTGATGTTACAAGACTAGATCACAAAAGGAATACTCAGATAAGAAATCAAACCATAGTCTCTCACATTAGAGAAAGGGTGAAACATTTGAAGCTGCAATGGACTTGGCATATTGCCTGAGGCAAGACCAAGGTAGACAATTGGATTCCAGGAAGAAAAGCAGCCAGAATGGCAACTAAAATTGCTATGGATTGATAAAATCATCAGATTTCAGCAATGACATGGAGAGGAAAAGCCATTGACAAATGGAGTTGGAGTTATTTTGGAAAAACCTTCATTCAGCAGTGTATTGATAATGGCTAATGATATATATGTTACCACTAAAGTGCAGAAATCAGTTATTCTACAGATTATCTAGGTATTGTGCAGATTAACTAGGGTGATCCGTTAAAATGCCGAAAATTGTGTCATTTCTCAAATTACCTAGGTAATCTGCACATTACCTACTAGGCACTCATTAAAGTGAAAATAAGATCTTTGCTGGAACAACAGCAACGTTTCTGTACGCTTAAATTAACACAATGTTATTTATTTATTTTTCGATATCTAAAGAATCAAGTTAATACAATCAAACAATCAACAAATTAGTTGATAGAATCAATCATCAATCAATCAATTAAAAAACTATAATACATAGAATCAAACGGTTTAAAATATTATTACAATTAAGGAAATGAATTTGCAAATCATATGACACTGGCGAAACCAAACTAAAAGTGGAGGGAGAGGGGGAAAGGAGTAGGGAAAGGAAATGAGAGAAACAAACTTTTGAACTTTAACAATACGGAAGCCGTTAATGTGCACATTACCTAGGTAAAATGCGGAAAACTCTTGATTCCACACATTAACAGAGCAAATCAGTTAATCTGCAGATTAGCTAGGTAATGTGCACATTAACAGCTTTCGAGCTTTAGCGGTATCATTATATATATGTTACCAGTACATATATATGTACTGAGCCTCTGTGCCTAGATCACTTTACAGATACATTGGAGAAGCCTATGGTTAAATCAGACTGTTGTAATTTGCCTTGTTCTTCATTTATTGTCGATTTAATGTTTAACTAAATTGGCAATAAATGATGAGCAAGGCAAATTACAACAATTATATCCATCCAGCAGTGGTCCTAACAGGCACTTAAGCACCCATGACCTTCCAACTATTCTTAAACTTCACAACTTGAGGATAAGGTGGTTAGCACTGTGCCTTCCGGGTGTCCAGTGTCTGTAGATATGTGTGTTCACAGGGCCAGTTTGCCTGTTCTGGGGGACAAAAAACCCAAGTTTCTAGGTAAAAAAAAAACCCTAATCTCACGTCACTGACAGGAATCGAACCTAGATCTTTCTGACCAAAGGGCTTCATCTATATTGATTGAGCTTACAACAATTATATACTCCACTGTAAAATTATTTACAGTGCAGTACATATTTATGTTCTCAAAAATGTCTGAAAAGTGAATTTGAGAATACAAATTCCTTAAAGAATCAGAAAGCAATGCCATCAGGAGAGGAGCATGAACTTTTTATCTTTCAGGAATCTGGAATGAAATTAATGGAACTTACTCCAAGTTCCAGTTGTCTCATTTTGCAATAAGCACAGTCTTAAAGAATATATAAAAAAGTTTTATATTATAAAGCTCAAACTGTATTTCCAGAAATGTAATCCCCATTCATGACGATGGGTTTGTGAGAAATTAGGGTTTGATTTTATGACTGCTTGCTTAATGGTGTTTTCCACCAGTTAGGTTGTAAAAGTAGAAATCTACTATGTATTTATATGCATACAGGACTTGAAAAATTCTGTGCTCACTGGTCGAGCAAATATATCACTAGTCAGATCTCAACCTGGATGAACTCTACCATGGCCGCTCTGTATATCGTAATTATTATTATTATACAAATACAAATTATACAGATTGGAGTCTGAAGACTCATCACAGGAAACCGAGTCGATCCACACAAGCTATTGTACCTCTCCTTGAGCCCATTAACAGTCAAAGCACTTACTACTGACTGACAACCCCTTCCACTCATTCACCACTCTCCAAGCAAAAAATCTTGTCCTCACACCCCTACTAACCACACTTTTATTCAACTTCCAGGGATGACCCCTTATTCTGGTCCTTCTAGTCAAGTGCTGAAACATTTTCCCTGCATCTCATCTATAAAACCCTTTAAGCAACTTAAATGTCTATCATATCCCCTCTTTTTCTCCTATCAACTATCTTTTGCAATCCACACACACACACTCAGTCTTACCTCATAGGGAACATTCCACAGGCCACTCACCTCTGAATCCTCTCCACTGCTTCCTCATCACCAAGAAACCTAGAGTCCAGAGCTGAGTGCAGTAATCCAGATGTAGGTGTATCAAGACCTTATAAAGAGGTATTACAACTTCCTTATCTCTACTTGTTGATGTGTGCTTCAATAGCCAAGTAATCTTATGTGCAACCTTAGCAATACATCCTCTGAACTTTAACTCTTCTACTACCACTCCTAAATCTCTAGCTTCATTATTTCTTAGAGTACAGTGCAATCAATGAAATCTATTTATCCCAAAATGATAACCTGCCATTTCTCCAATTAAACTGACACCCATTGTCTTCTTAAGGTATTTTTGTTGATTTTGCTGAAAGTCAGCATAAGAAAGAGTAATTTAAAAAAACCAAATAAAACAAAAAACTTTGACTTCCTCATCACCAGGAGTGTGTTGAGTCTTTTGTAGAAAGGTGTTAGTTGAAGACATAGAATATCAGAGAAGCAAAGCTACGCCTCTACCATCACTTGTTATCTTCAGCTGATTCTTGCGATGCCTCATAAGAAAGACATCAGGTTCTGTGGAATAATTTTGAAATCTTACACTTCTATTTTGATAAGGCCAAGAGAAAAATCTGGGAGTCTTTAGAGATGTTGATAGATCCTGTATATCTGAATATAAACCATATCATTAATCTGTCTGAATATTTAGTAGCTACAACAATGGTCACATCCTCACAGCTAATTTGAATTATTAGAATTCAACATAATGCTGTATTTGTCGTCACCGTGCTAATCTTTTATGTTGTAAGTTTGTCTCTTGATATTTTGTTTCTTTCACACCTGATGAAGTCTCATGTAATTTGGAAGAAACTAGTGGTTAATAAATAAGTAGAAGTTGTTTTGTCTTAACCTGTTTTCCAGTTTTTAGTCATATGAATACAAGATTTGGCAGAGCCTGTAGCACATCAGTGGCATATGTGGAGAAGGGATCAAGAAAAAAGAACTTTTTTCTTTTTTTTTTCTGAAAGAGTTTAGGTTATGGTCCTTAGAAAAATAGTGTGGGGAAGACTGTTTCAAGTGCAATTGTAAGTGGAATGAGAGAGGCAGACCAGGAGCTGATTTAATATGTATAGAATCAGACAGTGGAACAGATGTTAACCATTGGCTGCTCTTTGTTGGGTTTGAAGGAAATTGGGGTCTTCCAATTCAGAGGAAACAGTAAATTTATGAGAGAACAACTGAAGTTTGTGAGAGGGGTCACCAGTTAACCAGATTACTCTCTTTTGACTGCTATGAGACATTTTTAGAGACTTTTTGGTGTACTACAAAATATTCTAAGACAGATTTACAAGTGAGAAGCAATGTCTTAAGTGGGAAAGGACATATTTTTTGGAAGCAGAGTAGCCTATGGATATAATGTGCTCATGGGGGAAATGGCTAAAGGTGTTAAGTCAGTACAAGAAGGGATATCTGATCTTGTGTGGAAATCTGAGTATTATCATAGGTGAGGGAAGATGAAATGTCATTTTTATTCCATGGAAGACCGGTGTAATCCATGTGTTCCATAATCCTTATTTCAGATCTATTTACTGGTGTGACCAAATGAGAGAGAAAGCAAATAAGGGATATGAAGGTGAGAATAAGGAATTTGGTAACTGGCTAGATGGTAGGTATTTTATCCTTCAGTGTGAGTTGAAAAGCAGAAAATTTGTATTACATTCATGAAATATTTTCACCATTTTTTAATATGTTCTGAGATTCCTTTTACACACACATGCACACACTGTCAATGTCCTGTTATATTCTAGTTTACCACAAGAAGAGAATAATGATCAGTAATATGTTGTATGTTTTTTCATCTTGTGGAACCAAGATTTTGAGAACATTTGATGGATGTACTAACCTTCCAGAGTAGGTTTGTGATTAACTGAACAAAAACCATCTTGTTTGCATCTAACAAGAAATGACAAGCAATTGTTAGTTCTTGCTTGCAAACTTGATCATGGAATGCAGTTATTAATGTTCTGAAGGAAGGGAGCAAGTTCTGATTCTGACTAACAAATACATCATCTCCATAACAATCTCAAACTAGACTGAGGGTCCATGTCATTCTAAAAAACAGTTCCCTCTTTATCAGAGACTTATCGATTGATAATGCTAGTAAGCTCAGATTTTGAAGTGTGCAGGTATACCATTTGCTTAAAATTTCCTCATCTATAAACTGAAGGCCCTCCACTCATTCAGAAAGAGTAATGTCATCAGGAAGATAAAAGAGAAGACTGTTATAGGAATGGATTAAATAGAACAGTTTTCTTATCTGTGGAAGTCGGGAATTAATGGTTTCTAGGTGTATGCATTTTGAAAGGGATAGGAAATATATTTATATATTTAATGGTTGACTCCCTGAAGGGGTATTTTGCAATTTTTCTTAAGAGTTTAAAAGATAACATCATTAGAATGTGGAAATGCTAGAAAAATGACAAGAAAAGAATCAAGTGGGATCATGAAGAATATTCTGATGTGATAGTGTTTACTTTGGCATGATTCTAACATTGGAATAATTGTCTAAGAAATTAAACTCCTTCTTCTGACCCTTCTTCTTTTGGATTAGCATCCTGCTTATTGTATAATCTTTCATGTCTTCTGCTTCCATCTATACCCAACTATCTTGTCCTGCCCTTATATGTGCTGCTTCTACTATAATCTTGTTATTATTTGAATCCAATATCTCTCCACATCACCATCCACATCTTAATCAAGTTTCCTGCAGTTTTTTCCCCCCTATTATACCTGCAGTTACGCTCTTTCTAATTACATTACTTTTAATTCTCTTTTATTGTGATCGCACACATCCACCTCAGCCATCTTTTTTATGTGGTTACCACTCACGAAAGCTTATTACTAAACCTATAATACATTTTTGCCATGGGTGGACAAAGATTTTTTTTTTTTTCATTTTAGTAAATTTTATATATATTTTTTGTAATTTTTTATTTTAATTTTACATGGTCTTGGAAACCCTGCTCTAGAGACCAAACAAGGAACTTTTGCAGCTGCTTCAGGCCTCCAGTAAGCAGGGAGATGGTCTCACACCAGGCAGTGAAATCCATTTTCCATCTGAAGACAATCACAAACATCCATGCTCACAGCAAGATTAGAACCTGCGACCTGTGGTTGGAGAGTGGGTATACCAACTACTCAGCCAACCAGGCTGGCTATCTACATTTCTACCTTGTGTTTTTTTCCATTATAGTTGTCCTTACTGCATTTTTACAATCACATAAAACTCGCTGGGATGTCTCTAATTCATGCACCCATTTTACTATCCATTTCCTCATTGTTTTGTCAATAGTCTAGGTACTTAGTTGATTCTTCAACTAAGTACCTAGACTATTGACAAAATTTGCTCAAGTCTAACCTAAGTGCCATCCCCTATTTTTAATTGCTCCTTCTATCATCATCATTCCCAACTTATTTCTTCTCTCATTTATTCCCTTTCATTCTGAAAATTACAATATCAAACCATTAGTCACCTCCTTAAACCCCAAGAAGCTGTTTCATTTATTACACTTTTTTTTTCCTTACCAAAATGGTTCTACCATTTTGCTTTATGTTAAAGTTCTGTTCTGTCTTTTTGTTTGTTAAAATTACTGTGAGTTTTGTTTTATTTACCTTATCTGTTTCTTGGATTTCTGTTCTTTATTCTCATTAATCCACAAGTCCTATATGTGTAAGTCCCATGGCTTCTATTCTATTACACTGTAACATTTTTTTTTTTTTTTTTCTTTTAAATAAAAATTAAAGTTGGGGAACAGTGACAGTTTGAATTTTTGAAAACAGATGCTTTTTAATTGCAGTCTTGCTACTTATTTATTAATAATTATTGGAGTACTATGTCCATAAAGAATGAAATGTGTATGAAAGAATTTGTTTTTTACACCCACCCCAACTTGAATCTGTATTATGTTTGCTTGATTGCCTTTGATGTTTGGGTTAGAAATACAGGTACCAGTAAGTTATGTTTGTGTAGGTGTGTGTCTACATTTTCATGAAATAAACAGCATGGAGCTCATCTAGTAGTAAGGCTTATACTTTGGCTATTCATAACTGTATTTTTTAAGGAAATTACATTGTTGACTATTATATTAACTAAAATAAATAATTTAATTAATACTTCCAATATTTCAGCAAAGTTGAATTGCCATCACCAGGTAACAAAATATCGTATAATAAGATGTGCATGCAGGCACTACACTAAGAAAAGAGGCTGAAGCATGTCAACTGAGAGTAATCCTAAAGTCCTAATTAGCACCCCTTAGGTTGGCTAAATTGGACATCCTTAGCTGTTGGACTGAAGGACAGAAGTCGAGAGCTTCCCAAATTTGGAGCATTTTCATACAACCAAATTCATTGAGGTTAGGGTAGGTTCTTAAGGCCGAGCAGATTCAAGGAGAGCTCTTTCTTGTGTATATTTGCTTGTGATAGAGTAGAGTGACCTTCTTCCAGCTTATCGTAGCGAGCATCCAAAGCATGGTCAGCAAGTCCTGAGTGGCTATAGGTAGTATAAAAATAGATTGTACTTTTTTTAAAGGTTTTTGTTGGTTTTTCAGATGTGCCTTGGATATATGGAATGGTGATATCCCTATAATTCTCACATGCCATGTGATTTCCTTTCTTAAAAATGGATACTGTTATATACTTCTGATGAAATCTCTGGTATCTTGATCATGTTGATAGAAAATTTTCGAGATCTTAGCCAACCAAGTCAATATACTCTTCTTACCTTCTTTTTAGCATTTCTGCTGTAATCTCATCATATTCTAGTCATTTATGAAGTTCAATTTATTTGTAGCCAGTCTGACCTCAGATGGTTTAATAGAACTGATTTCAAATGACATGGAACTAGTCTGTTCACTTACTGGATCACAAGACTGAATATTGTTTAAAAGATTATCAAAGTGTTCCTTTCAATTGTCAAACTTCACTCCATTCTCTCTATATTAATAACTTCATATTGTTCTTTGTGATTTTTTTTTCCTCGCTAATTGCATTCTCTGCCATGCTGTTAAATCAGAAGTTTTCATTTATTTTCAACTGTGCTTTTATTGATTTCCCTTAGTCTATTCTCATTATTTGGATGCTGTTTCTGCCTCTTTCTATATTCTCTTCTTTCAGCAATTAAATGTGTTACATTACTGCTGAAATAATTCTGTTTTGACTTTTCACTAACATTTAAATCAGATTGAGTAGTTTCATACACAACCTTCTTGAAGCTATCCCACATATATGTTTTACATCATGATCTTGTAGGGAATGCTCTTTTGTAACATCTGAGCAACTCTTGCTGGTTTTGTCACTATCAGCATTGCTCAGTAGATAGTAGTGAGCCTCGGAGTACATACATTCATTCAAATATTTTGGTAAAGAAATTGCTATGTAATTACTAGTTTTGTACAACATTTTCATGTACTTCTTCAGATAAAAAAAAATAGATAGGAAAAGAGGTATTCACAGAGAGAGAGATTTCTAAATTAACAACTCTCATTATGTTTTACAAAACTAGTAATTAAATAATAATTTCTTACTAAAAAAGGTGTACATGGTACTTGCCAGACACAAAAGCATGGATATATGAAGCCACAGAAACCTTACCTCCTCAGAGTACATTTATTCAAAGCTACAGTTGTAGTGTGTGTGTGTACTCTTAATCTGATACTGGTCAGATCCTATCTCTGCATCACTGTATGCTGTAGTGTTCCACATAGAACTTGCCTCTTTACTGTTAATTAGGACATAAGCATGTTCAGTACATGAGAGAAAATAGAGGAAATGAATGGAGGATAAGTCATTGCAAAATCTTAATACTGATATAGCAGTGGATTTGAACAGGTTAACAGTTTCCCCACAATATCAGATAATATTTGAATCACTTCAGACCCCACATCCATGGGCAAAACATCAAGATAGTTACCAGGTCACATTTCATACCATATTCAGTACTTCATTTATGCAAACATGCTGTTTATCTGAGGCATAATATAATATAATAGGCATAATATATGTTAATAAAAATTGCTTGAGTTAAAAACCATCACAGGGCCTTCAAAACTTTCATATTTTGTCTCGTATGTAACAGTGCCTCTTTCTTTCAGTTCCTTTCATACTAAAAGAAAATAACAGATGAAACATTAACCAAAGAGATTCCTTTGTAATTTTATCGTGTGCTAGTGTTTGTATGAAAAATCAATTATTTTGATTTCTCCTTCCCCGTTTTTTTTTGAGTGTTATATGAACATGTTTATTATATTTTGACACAAAGTAATCATAGAAGTAATCAATGTCTCTCAGCTTGCTGCAATAAATGGATTAACTCTATGCCCTGAGTTTTTTGCATGTTGGGTCACAGTTTTTAGTTAAACCATTTCATAATCTTAAAATGAAATAAATGAATAGATCATAACATTTATGTGCTTTTACAGAAAACATTCATGAACTGAATGTTTTCTGTAGTGGTCATACCTTTGAACTAGCCACGATTGAAATTGGGGGCATGTGATGTTGTCTGACCAATCTTGTTCCATACAAGATGTTAACTTTCTTTCTTTCCATCTATAAACAGAAGGTATACTGAGGAAACTAGTCGCCGAAGGATTTAAGTAGTTTATTATTGAAATTATTTCAGAGAAATAACAAAATAGTTGTTAAAAAATGTAGGCACTGTATTGTACACACACACACACTCACGAACAGGCTCCCAAGGATCCCCATAAGGATAATTAAATTAATAATTCAGGAACTAGTTTCTTCCGTGCATGTAAACAAACTCTCATTGCATAAGCGTTTGTTGTTTATTGTTAACTTTTTTTATTCGCTTTTGTGAGTCAGTGATTACCCCTATGACCATGCCTTCAAAGTGAAAGTCCACTGTAAATGCAAGTTAGCCTGCAGCAAAGAGAAAGGTGATTATGATGGAAACAAAAGTAGAAATAATTAAGCATTTGAAGAGAGGCCAGATGCCATCATTCGTTGAGAAAGCATTAGGCTTCAGTCACCTGACTATCGGAACAATTATAAAGGATAAAGTGAGAATAATGGAACATGTGAAAGACGGTACTCCAATGAAAGCATTATTATTACTGAGCAGAGTAGCGGATTAATTATAAATGCAAAGGTTATTATTGTTTTGGTTAGCAGATTACTGGACAATGCTCCTGGACATCCAACATCTTTAGATGACATTCACCCTAATGTAAAGGTTGTATTTTTACCACCCAACACTACATCATTACTACGGCCAATGGGCCAGGAGTTATTTCTGCATTTAATGCTTATTACTCACGCTGTACATTCCTGCAAGCAGTCAGGGCTACGGAAGATGATGTGATTACCTTGAGAGAATTAGTTCTGGAAGAATTATAACATCTGTGATGCCATCAAAAACATTGCTGATTCTTGGGAGGAAGTGAAGCAATCAACAAGGAAAGGGGTGTGTAGAACAAACTGTGCTCTCAATTCTGTGATTATTTTTGTGACTTCACAGAAGACATCGCTGAAGCCAGAAAAGCTGTGGTGGATAGTGGCAATGCACTGCAATTGGACATCAATGAAAATGATGTCATTGACTTACTAGAGTCCCATTCACAAGAATTAACCAATGAAGACCTTATGGAGAGAGAGAGAGAGAGAGAGAGAGAGATGCAGATGATAGAAACACAAGAATATGAAGAATCAGAAGATCCAGAGCCAAGAAAGTTTGAGTTTGACAAAAGAATTAGCTGAAGCCTTTCTTCTCATTGAAGAAGGATTTGCTATGAGGAGCAAGAATCTAACATTGAATGGTTTAGAAAGGTTTACCATGCAGTTAGTGAGAACCTCAGCTGCTACAAGGCCATTTATGATGAAAAAAAGAAAAAGGCTGTGCAAACAACCCTAGATACCTTTTTCAAGAAACTGACTTCAGTGATAAGCTTCCCTTCTCCAGTAACAGAATCAAATCCCGATTCTCCAGCACCATCTCCATCATCTTCCGATTAATGTGAGCCTACCTTCTGTTTATGTTCTGTTTGTCAGAATTAAAAGAAAGAGCACAATAGTTTATGTAACTTATTATTAAAGTACAGGGGTATTATTATTATTATTACAGTATTACACTGTATTATTATTGCAAAATATGAGCCATTATATTATTATTACTGTATATGCGCTGTTCATCAGGGATCCGAGTTACATACAGATATGACCGAAGGAAGTTCTCAGGAACGTATCTCGTCCATAACCCGAGGACTGCCTGTATATAAAATATAGTTTCCATGTATGTTTTGCTAACATGACAACTTACAGATTATTTTATGCATAAAAGCAATTACAGTTAAATCTCATGACATGTAACAGAGAAATAGTGTGTTATAATGAAAGATTGCTATAGCAAATTTCTTTTGAAGCAGCATTCTTTTTAGTAGTTTCTTAAATTAAGTTTGCTGTAGTAGAAGTCAGCTGCAGTGATTATTAAATTAAAGCAGAACATAAATTGATATAATTTAATGAAATTTTTATTCACTTATGTTTCTAATTTATATAAAGGATAATTGCCTGCATAGGCAGTTCAGTTAGTAAAACCCACTGCTTGTTTACTGCAAAGGATGTGAGTTCAAATCCTGCATAATGTATGCATATTTGTAAAAGCTTACCTCCAGAGGTTGTATGAGTACTTCAGCTGTTTTTTATTTTGTATTAATTATTAAAATAAAATAAATATGATTTTAAATCATAATTTTTTTTGTGTGTAGTTATTCACTGAATTATCAATAAAACATATTTTCAATAATAGAATATAGCTTTCAGCTGTAAGCAGTTTGTAGGCTGTGATGGAATTATTTCATCGCATTAAAATTTTAATTCTCTTTCTTCTTTTAGAAACATGTTTTGAATGCTTTTTAATTCTGTTTGCTTTTATTTTATATTATAAAAGATTTTATCTGAGCATTAAGACTTGTGTTTTTAAAATTTCTTTTCTGTTTTGTTCATAAGGGATGATAAAAGTGGGATAAAACTTTCCCTCTGCCGAACCTTTTTTGATGATCACTGGTCAAAAAATCGTACTATTACCAGTTTTGATTGGTCCACTCAGGTAAGCTTTTCATTTTTTAATAATAATAATTATATTTTCTTTAAAAAAATACATACATTAGGATTTGCTTCTCCCTTCCATAGTAAATAGAATTAATAATGATTTTAATAATTAATAAATGATTTTTCCATTATATTGTAATTAGATGAAATAAAGGGAATAATAGTGAATTTATTCCATTACTTGCTTTACCGGTGAAACTGCATATTGAATTATGGATGAAAGAAAAAGAAAGGAAGGAATACTAATTTGTAAAAAAAAAAAAAAAAAAAAAAAAATGTGAAACAGCAACAGTCATAATACTGTTTACTGTACCTTTCTCTTTGTATATAAGAGAGCTTAAGGAAACACTGCAGAATTCAGAAGAAGGAATAAAGATTGGAGGTAGACAGATATTTGAAATAAGATATGCAGATGACAAGGCATTATTATCAAATACTGAAACAGGACTACAACATCTGTTGAACAGATTACTCGAATCTTGTATCAATTGTGGAATGAAAATTAACATCAGAAAAAAAAAAGGTAATGAAAATAGCAAGGAAAGAAGCAAATATGGATATCAGAATAAATGGGAAAAAATTGAATCAAGGAAAGAAGCAAATATGGATATCAGAATAAATGGGAAAAAATTGAATCAAGTAAAGACATTTAAATATCTAGGAAGTGTTATTAGCAGTGATGGAAGATGCAAAAGTGACAAAAACAAGAATAGTGATGGGAAGAGATGCCTTTAATAGAAAATGGAATTTATTCAGAAGTAAAATGGATAGAAAAATAAAGAAAAGACTAATAAAATATTATGTGTGGAGTGCTGCCCTCTATGCAGCTGAAACTTGGACATTAAAGAAAGAAGAAATTAAGATTTTGGAAAGCTTTGAGATGTGGATTTGGAGAAGGATGGAAAAAATCAAATGGACAGATAAAATAACTAATGGATAAGGCTTAAAAAACAGCAGAAGAAGAAAGAAGTCTGTTAAGGAGGATAAAAAGAAGCAAGGGAAACTTGATCGGACATATTCTGAGAGGGAATGGAATCATCAGAGATGCCATCAAAGGAAAAATAGACAGAAAAAGACCCAGAGGAAGAGTAAGGAAAACAATGCTAGATGACATGCTGAATGGAGACAGGTACACAACCTTGAAAGAGAAAGCTCAGAACAGAAGAGAGTGGAAGGAAAGTTTCTGCTACTAAAAGAAGAACCTTCTCAATTGCATAATACTCAAGAAGAATGGCCAAAGCTGTATAACTGAGAGGAGACCTCCACATAGCATTTAAAGGAATGCAGAGAACCGTCAAGGGCTCTTGACTTAATGTCCAATCCTCACCTCCTTGAGGTGCATCCAGTTAGGTATTTACCTAGATACTGAATGAGGCTAGGCTGACAATTTAGGATTTAGCCGACCAATTTGTATTCTTATTGGCTTAAACCACAATATAAAATGATGGTACAACATGACAGAATTTCGTGTCAGCTAGGGCAGTGGCAAGTTAAACAAACCCCCCCCCCCCTTTGTTTTCTCTAAGGAACCAGGGCGAACAGTGAAAAGTCAGCTACTTGAACAAATCCTGAAACACACCCCAACTCAACATCACCAGAGTTCAAGATCTGTACTATCAACATAATAAGCCTGAATGGCAAAGAAATGGAGCTAGCTGAGGAATTGGATAAGTACCAGATCGACATAATAGGGGTGACTGAAACAAAAAAGACCAAAACTGGTGAGATCTTTCTGAGCAATAAATACAAAATGTTATATTCAGGGAATGACAATCAAGGAAAAGAAGGAGTAGCCGTAGTATACAACACAAAATACGAGGCTAATCTTCTTGAATGGCAGTCAGTCTCAAGTAGAGTAATGTGGGCAAATATGAGAATGGGGAACTGGACAATGAGACTTATTTGTGCCTATGGTCCCACAGAAGGTTCTACTAAGGTAGAAGTGAAGGAATTTTTTGAGGCTTTAGAGAAAGCAACTGACACAATGAAAAAGGAAAAGTTGGTCCTTATTGGGGATCTAAATAGCAGAATAGAAAATAATTGTCAGACATGCAAAAATATTTTTGGAAAATTTGGAGAAAACAGCAAACCTAATAATAATGGCAAATACCTTCTCTCCATGTGAATTTGTGCAACATAAAAATGTGCACAAATTCACATGGAGAGAAGAGGCAAGGAATAAGAAAAGTCTCATGTTATTGTTAGATAGTGATGTTTTCTTACTGGTGCAGGACACTAAAGTGTACAAAGAATTTGAAATTGGAAGTGATCACCATTTTGTCTTGGCAAGATAAATTGATAAATTAGCATATTAAAAAGAAGAACATGTAAGAAAGTTTCATCATCATCTTCGTTTTTCCCTCTTTTACCTCGCAGTGTCGAGGATTAATTAATCATAGGACCTCAAACCGTTCACAGGATAAGGTGGTCACCCCCTGTGCCCTAGTGTATCCTATGTCCTTGGTCTAAACTGGGGGGGGGGGGAACCCTACTGTCCATGCCAAGACCAGCTAACTTGGCTATGGCTGAGGAAGATCCTTCAGCTCCTCATGTCTCCGATGGAAATCAAACCTAGGACACTCCTTCCCCAGGCATATGGTTGTGAAGTGTAGAGCCACTAGGCTAACCGTGCGCACTAAGAAAGTTTTAAAGTGAATGAAAGTTGAGTAGCTCTCAAATGTGAACTGTAGACTAAAATACACAAATATTATTAAAGAAAAAATGAAAGAGTTTCAGAACAAGAACAAAACCTTGGAGATTCAGTGGCAAGAGCCCTGAAGAAAACATTAATTGATTCAGCCAGAGAGGCATGTAGTGAGGCTGTCTGCAAGGACAGAAAAATCAGAAGTCCATGGTGGACACAGGAAGTTAAATAGGCAGTGAAGGAAAAGAAGAAAGTATATCAAAAGTTCATGGCAAACAAGTCAACTTTTGCTGGGAAGACTTTGGTAAGAACATAGAAAATAAATATCAGAAAGATGGCAAAATATTCTAGGCATTGTTGAAAAGGCTCAGAAATGGAGGAAAGAGTATTGTAAAAGGAATTAGAAATAATAAAGGTGACATATAAACTGGAGAAAAAAGATATCCTTGAAGTATGGAGTAATTACTTCGAAAAATTGCTAAATGAAACAATCAATGACAGCACAGTGATAAAAAAACACTCAACAGGCATGCAATCAAGAATACATATCCATACTTGAAGTAGAAAAAAAACATCAAAAGACTGAAATGTGGAAAGGCAATAGGAGTAGATGATATTCAACCAGAAATGCTGAAGTATGGAGGTATAAATTTCAATGGTTGCACGGCATAGTTCAGAAGGCCTGGACCTGGAGGATAATCTTCTTGAATGGCAAGCAACATCAAGTAGAGTGATGTGGACAGATATGGTGGGCAGGAACTGGACAATGAGACTTGTTTGTGTGTATGGTCCAGCGAAAGGTTCTACCAAGGAAGAAGTGGAGGAATTTTTCAAGCCATTGGCAGCTAACACAACAAAAATAAGGAAAGTTGATCCTTGTTGGAGATCTAAACAGCAGAGTAGAAAATGATTACCAGATATATAGAAATGGGAGAACTAGGGGACACCCATGGAAGCTGGGCAAGAGCGTGGTTAGCAGGGGTGTTAGAGCTGGGTTCTTTACTTTTAGAGTGGTAAATGAGTGGAATAAGCTGCCAGAGTCTGTTGTGGGTGCTATGACAGTGAGCGAGTTCAAGGCAAGGTATGATAGATACTGTGAGAATGTTGAACAGCTGTGTGAACATGATGTTTAGGGCCTCCCTCAATGAGTCTAAGGACTCCTGGAGTAGCCCGTGGTAATAATAATAATAATGTTCTGGGAAGTAAGTACACTCATACCTCGCTATACGGCTGAGATACGTTCGTGGAAAGTTGGCCGCAAAGCAAAATATTGTATAACGAATCATTTATTTTCATATAAAGCCGTATAAATTCGGTAAGATCCGTTCCAATTTTATAAAAAATTAGAAAATCGTTGCACCCTGGGTTTCTGGTTGAAAATGCATTTTATATTTCATTTAAAATATCGTTTCCATTAGTTATTAATAAAAACAAATATATAATTCTATAATACTAATAATATAAAATGAAATAAAACACAAATAACAAATGAACGTTTTTTTTTTTTAAATTTTCGAATCAGTCTGATGACGAATTGCATGACATCACTTTGTTAGTGTCACCATCTGTTGTTGTCTGAGGACCCGGTTTAAAAAATTTGTCCAACGTTTGTTCTAATGAATCCCTTTTCTTTTTGCAATTCTTTGTAGTAGTTAACAGCTGTGTTAATGCCGTTAGAAACTTTGGCGCTGCGTTCTTCATTAGGATCGTTTTGAAGTAGGATGTTTATTCCTTGTTCGAAATGAGTAAGCACATTCAATAAATCCTTTGAGGTTAATTGTTGGCAAACAACTAGCTCTTGTTGTTCCTCATCAAATGTACGGTTTGTTTCTAACTATAAATTCTTCGTTAGAAAGTGGTTCTCTATCAGCATCTAGCAAATCGATTACATCGCGTTCTTCCAAATCCTCAAAACCAAGTTCATTTGCTAGGTTCAATATATTTTGTCTCATTTCAGAAAGGAGTTCAAATTCAGAATCATTACTTGTAATGCATTCTGGCCAAATTTTTTTCCACACACATGGTTCATTGTGCTTGATTTCAACTCATTCCATGATTCGCTAATGTTGTCCACAGCATCTTTGATGTTGAATTTTTTCCAGGACGATTCACCATCGTCATATAAATTTATAAATGAAAACTTATAAATGAAACTATCGGTTTCATTTATAAGTTTTCGAAGGTTTTTCATATAATATGCCTTAAAAGTAGCTATTGCACCGTGATCCATTGGCTAGATTAGGGCCGTTGTTTTTTTAGGTAGAGATTCAATCTCCACATCTTCAGATAATTCAGATAAGTTAACTGGATGCCCTGGAGCATTATCCAACAGGAGCAAGAATTTGTTACTTACATTTTTCTCCTGCAAGTATTTTTTGACATCAGGGCAAAAATAATTTTTGAACCAATCTTTGAAGAGTATTTTGGTCATCCAAGTTTTTTGTTGGACCTCCAAATGATGGGCAATTGTTTCTTGTTCAATCCTTTTAAAGCTCTTGGATTTTCAGAAGCATATACCAAAAGCGATTTCAGCTTAAAATCCCCTGCCACATTCTCACCAAGGAGCAAAGTTAATCACTCTTTGGACACCTTATATCCAGATGCAGCCCTTTTGTTTTTTGAAATGCAAGTTCTTTCAGGCATTTGTTTCCAATAAAGTGCTGTTTCGTCCACATTAAAAACTTGTCGAGGAATGTATCCACCTCTTTCAATAATTGATTTCAAAATGTTTGGATAGGCTAGAGCTTCATCGCCGTCAGCACTAGCTGCTTCACCATTCATTTTTAATATTATACAAATTATGGCGATTTTTAAATTTTTCAAACCAACCGCGGCTTGCTAGAAAAGTTTCATCTGTCGGACCTTCACTAGTATCTTCACTCTTCAAATTTTCAAAAATACTTTTTGCCTTTTCCTGGATAGTCATTTGGCTCATTGACATTCTCTGTTGATTGTTGTCTTCAATCCATATGTTTAGTAATTTTTCGATTCTTTCCATATTGCTACTTCTTTGGCATGTTAATTTTGAAATACTTAAAGGTGCAGCTGACTGTGAATGTGCATTCAATTTTTCTTTGTTAGCGCGAATTGTTTGAACCGTAGATTTCGCAAGCCCTAATGCCTACATATGTCAACAATTTTTTTCAGAAGCTTCAATACGACGCAAAACATCTAGTTTAGTCTCTAGTGAGACAGATTTTTGGCTTCTTTTTTTTTAACTCCATCACTCTCCAAATTTAAAGAATGTTTCGGGCTCATGTTTCCCCCAAATACATACTGGATTCTATTTAAAAAACAAAAAATAATAACAGTTATAATGTACACACTTTATAGCAACACAAATACATACATATTTATTGAACACTTTAATATGTATTTACATACAAATGCATATTATGTACTTATCAACAATGTTTATAGTTGAAACAGAATGCAAGAAGAAACAAACACTTCTACTTTTGATACTGAGGATTTACCTAATTTACTAAACTGATCACTAAATACATCTACTCATGAACACGTTTACAAAAGGCGGGGATGAATTATGTGTTATGCAAAGATTGCGTGACTACAAGACGACGCAAATAGCATTCCTGAGCTGCGTGACCGGCCTTGAACACATGACAAAAGACGTACACAGGGGATGTCTCGACTTTTTGGCTGTATATTGAAAAATTGTGGACCGTAAATCGAAACTTAGCCATAATTACACAAGGCTGTTATAGCGAAAAGCCATATAAAGAGGGGCCGTATAGAGAGGTATTTGCTGTACTTGCTGGATAGAGTGTACTTGCTGGATTTCTGTTCAGGACATGGACTATTTATTACAATTACTAACACCATGTTCCAACATAAATATGTACACAAATTCACATAGAGGATGCAAGAAATAAGAAAAGTCCCATTCACTAAGTTATTGTTGATAGCAGTGCTTTCCACTGCTAGGAAATAGGAGGATACACAGGATTTGAAATTGGAAGTGATCATCATTTAGTGTCGAGCAGAATAAAATTGAATTGCATATTGAAGTGTAAGAAACTTTTAAAAATCAGTTGAGCAGCTTTCTGAGATAAACTATAGAATCATACACAAACATATTATTCAAGAAAAAATGAAACAGACTGAAACCAAGAACCAAATCCTTGAGATTCGGTGGCAAACCCTAAAGAAAACATTGATTCTGCCAGACTAGCATGTGGTGAGTCCACTCCATGATGAACTCAGGATGCTAAAGAGGCAGTCAAAAAAAAGAAAGAAGTGTATGGAAAGTTCCTAGCAAATAGGTAAGCAAAGCCCTGTGTAAAACTATCTCGACAAAAGTCATGGGAAGACTTTATTAAGAACAGAAAATAAATATCAGGAAGGTGGGAAAATATTCTGGAGGCTATCAAAAAAAGCTTAGAAATGGAGGAAAGAGAAATGTAAAAAGAATCAGAGATAAAGGTGACATGAAAACTAAAGATATTCTAGATGTATGGAGTAATTATTTTGAAAGATAGCTAAATGAAACAAGCAGTTGCAGCATGATGGTAGAAAGCACGGAACAGGAACCTATCAGTGCCTGATATATATATATATATATATATATCAGATAGATAGATAGATATATAAAAAAGAAACCTATTGAAAACCTAAAATGTGGGAAGGCAACTGAAGTTCATGACATTCAATCAGAAATGCTCAAACATGGAGGTATAATAATTTTCCAGTGGTTGCATAGCATACATCAGAAGGCCTGGTCAAAGAATTGAATTCTGAATGATTGGAGTAGAGCTCTTGTAGTATATACCCATCTATGGAACAGTGTGAGAGTTACAGAGCAATTTCCCTACTGAGTGTTCCTGGTAATAGTTATACAAGCATACTTCAGAAATTGCTAAGAAAAATTGTGGAAGGGAAGTTTGAAGAAGAACAAGCAGGATTCAGGCCAAATAGATGAAATGAATTATCAAATAAAGATGATGTGTGCGATAAGAGTAATCATAATGGGAAGCTTTAACTATCCAAGCATTGACTCTGCAGCAGTGAAATCTGATTAGAAGAATGAAACTGAATTTATCGAGCTGTTGTGAGTCAACTTCATGAAGGATTGACAGAAAGAACTTGAGGTCAAAGAGTGTTTAATCTAATTATAGTGTGAGAGGAGTATTTCTGTTAAAGACAACCATTCTGCCTCCAAGTGGTGGTGGTGGTGGTGATCATGTGGTACTTACTTAGGAAGTGGCTAAGTTCATGAATGCTTCATTCAGAAAAGTTTACATGCTGTACTATTTATTTATTTCATATCCAAACACAGGTGGTACAGTAATAAATGATTGGTACAACAATTTTACAACTAATTAGGATATATTACAAATGAGAACAACTTAAATTTAATAGATAAATTATAAAGGGAATAATTGGTAAAAATATAAATGGAATTGAAAACTGTATACAAATTATATATAATAAATATAGTAAATAGTATATAAGGTACTGGAGGAACAATTGCTCTTTCTGTGCAAAATGTAAGGTCCTCTTTGGTGCAAGGTGACTGAAGAAGAGGCAAGAAAGGTGTTCCATGGACTGAGTTGTCCCACACTCACATTTATCAGGTCCAGTGAGGAAGCCCCATTTGATGAGATTTTGTTTGCAACATCCTATCATTTGTAGGCTGTTGAGGCTTTACCAGGTGTTCTAGTCCAAGTGGGCAGCAAGTGGAAGATGTTCAGCTATTGGATTACCAGTATTATTCTCTGGGTATACCATTGTTGAAGCCTTGTCTCTGGAGGGTTTTTTGGGTGGTTCAACAGTTGCTAGTAAGCTATGTTGAGATCTTAGTCTTTGAGACACTGGAGTCTGACCAAATAGTGGGTGCTCATCATTTTGTCAGCTTCTTTCATCAACTGAGAATGCATATCTTGTTGAAAGGGGAGCAATACCGGTCAAAGTATACAGATCTCTTAATGGTGTTAGTTTCAGGCATTCTGTTATTAAGCAGCAACTCTCATTCAATGCTGGGTCCAATTTTTCAGCATGGCAGTATCTGGACCATACAGGACCAGCATATTCAGTAGGTGAATAACAAAGGGCCAAGGCAGAAGATCTTGGTGTACTAGGGTTCTGCACTCCATTTGGAGGAAGTAAGCTTTCTTAGTTTATTGTTTCTTGCATTAACTTTTGCCTTCATTTTTTTTTGTATGTGTTTTATATGAATGAGTGTGATCGAGAGTCAAATATAGACTGGGTTCCAGGAATGTTCTATATGGGATCCTTCCCAAGAAATCTGTAGCTTCTTGTTGGGTTCCTTATTGCTAGGTGGAAAAGGCCAGTCTGGGTTTTCAAGGGGTTTGATTTTGATTGATTATTGCTATAATATGTGGTTAGACTATTTAAGGAAAGTGATAGGATAGTTTCAATAGACTTGAAATTATTTGATTGAGTGGCGAAGGCAAGGTCATCATCATAAATAAAACTTCTAGTTTCTGGAAATAGGGAAATCATTCACAGATGTTGAAAAGTAATGGTGATAACACAGTTCCCCGGGGAAAGCATTTGGGGGGGATTGCCAACCACTCTTCCCCCCAAGCCTACAAAAAAAAAGCATCTGTTTTGCAAGAGGGATTGTCAGGAGGACAAGGTGATAGTCTCTAGTTATTCAATATATTTTATTTCTCAGTGTGAGATGGTTTATGGCAGTGCTTCTCAAACTTATGGATGTAAAGGTCCCGTTGGAAAAATTAAAATATTTCACAGCCACCATTGAAAAAAAATTTCATAATACAGACATATTATTATAATATTTATTGTATTTATATTCAATACAAAACATATACAGCGAATATTGCAAAAATCAACTCCAAATATTACATTTTTAGCATCTTACATACACATTTGACATGCACATTATCTTATATTTTTATATAGATAGATATACTGTTATTGTACATTTGCAGTACAAGCACATGAAACGTGAAACAATTGGTAATAAAGTAAGAATTAAAAACATAAGAGAAGTTCAATAACAATTTAATGTGATGGATAATTGTTTTATCCTAGTGTAAAGAAATAAAGTTTGCACATGAAGTAAGTATATTAGCAGCTAAGGTTTTTTTTTTTTTTTTTTTTTTTTTTAAAAAAAATTACTTGCTCTCACCCACAAAATTTTATTTTGTAAAGCTGTGGTGCATTTTGTACCATGGGTAGTCTAAGGATATTTTATTTTCTATTTATCTTTTAGTCTGAAGACTGCTTGTTTATATATATTTTTAGTATGCATCTACCAACCATCCTATTATCCACAGTACCAGCTTCATGTCCATCCCCATCTGCTCTAGTTGGTGTAACTGAGTTCCATGCAGTGCCTATCAAATGCATTTACAAAGTGCAGTAGTATATCATCATGTTACCATTCCCTAAATCAAACTCATCTTTCACTCTATTATAAAAAGTGAGTAAATTACTAGGGCATATGACCTACCCTTCATAAAGCCATGTTTCCATCAGAGTATCTACAGGAACAGCATGGCTTTATGAAGGATATGTCTTTAGCACTTTTACAACCACCACTGAGATACTTGTCTATCTATAATACCTCTGTTTTGGAGTCTTATGCAATGGAACTGTTTTGCTTCTTTTCACTCCCTTTGAATCTTATCAGAACGAAAGACTTAAACAGCCTGGTTAGAGCTGCTCTTAATTCTCCTTCATGCTCTTGTAATGCACATGCCAATATCCTCAGCACCTCCATTTCATCTGTTTTCTCTTTCCCACATCAGTTCTTGTCATCACATATGGTAACAAATATTGTGTTAAATACTCACATGTGAGAGGTTGAAGAACCTGCAGCACACTATGCAGGCAAAAATTAGGTGGGAAAGAACCTGTTGACATTTTTCTTGAAGAGCTGGAGTTGTAGTTGTTTAGCAGGCCTGTTCTAGAGAATAGAAGCCAGTGAATAAAGTTGAAGAGGAGAAGTACATTCAGTTTGTTTGAATTTAGACAGCAAAAGTATGTTGGATAGCTGCTGTTTGTGTTTCAGCAAGTTAGCATAGGAATGTGGAAAGCATATCAATGGTGGATAACAGTTTAGCTAAGCAGTAGCCATGTAGAGACAGAAGACTTAAAAGGACATTGGTTAAAATGAGTTATCGAGAAAAATCATCGATCAGCTGAACCACCCTCCTCTGCATCTCACCAGTAACTTTTAGGGTAATCCTGTGCATGCTCAAAACATGATAATGGTATTCTAATATTGGACAAGTGTTTGACACAATTCCATTGCATCGCATTAAATGTTGAGGAAGCATTTCATGTGATGTAATCGTGCCAGGAAAAGTTATAAATGCCAGTAATTGAATATCTAATCTTGTCTGGTGATGATCCTTTTTGCATGACAAAGGATAGAGATATGTGTTTTGTAGTCATTGAAGGGGACTAAGTTATCCTCATTTCATCAAAAAATGGTATGATGGTTGGTATTTTTGGTATTTAAAGAGCTGATTGCAGATGATTCTGAAGCTTGAGATGTTTAGGTAGTGAGGCATCTTAAATGAGTCGGAGGAATGGAGTGTACTGTCATTAGTAAAACTATGGATAGATATTTTGTTAGTGAGAAAAAGCTATTCATGTATAAAAGAAAGAGCAGCAGGAGGAAGAACAGAGTCTGGAGACACTCCTGCATTAGCTGAGAAGCCATCCTCTGTGATCAGCTAGGGTGTTCATGAAATTGGCTACACAATTAGAAGATGAAAAGTAAGATGGCAGTTTCCCACCATGCTAGATCCACTCACATGCTCTGGAAATATCAGTAGTAGCGCAGGTTTCTCCAAACCTTTCCATGTCATGAAAGATTTGCAGGTATAGATTATGGCATAATCCATACATCAGAGCCAGATGACTTTTTGCTATTTAGGTTATTTAAGACCCTTCTGATGCCTTCCTGCAAAAATAGTACAGAAAACATACGGTATACTCATTATGGTGTGACAAGAGGCTATTTGTCTTGGTCCTTTATGCAAGAATAAGTTGGAGAAAAAGAATAATTCCAGGAAGTCAGCTTTATTCTTCAGCAGTAATGTTGTTCCACAGTGCTATCTGGATGAGAAAAGAAGTGGAAGTATAGATGAATAGAAATTACACTTAATTTTCTTTGCATCACAGAAGGTAATGAGTGCTATTTGTATAGCAAATGAGCACTTTGCTTTTTAAAGTCAGATTTGGATTTTTGGTTGTTGGTTTTGCATTTATTACAAAACTGTTGTCTTAGGATGATAGTCTCCCAGATCTTTGGCAAATAAATACAAATTAAGAGAGAGCCCCTTGCAATTTCTATAAAATAAATAAAATGTTGCATCCTTCGTTATAGGATGATAATGGAGTGAAGTTCTTGTCTTGAGCCACTACTTGTGGTATGGTGTCCCCCCCCCCTCTTTCCCATGGACTGGTTTGATATATCTATTGTGTTAAATGTCTGTTGTGCCAAATTCTGTTCAAAAGTCAGTCTTTTGAATAGAATTTGGAATGAAGGCCTCCATTTCAGTGTGGCTTATGTCTTATTTTAGTAATATGCTTACAGCAAGTTCAGATCATATGAGTACCTCAGGGTATAAACATCACAAACTACAAATATGATAAACACATACTACTTAATTAGGTGGTTGTAACTGAAAAGGAACT
Source organism: Typopeltis vanoorti (assembly GCF_054136105.1). NCBI lineage: Eukaryota > Metazoa > Arthropoda > Arachnida > Uropygi > Thelyphonidae > Typopeltis > Typopeltis vanoorti. Next base: position 38,738,596 of record NC_143571.1, read on the forward strand.
AATATCCTGACAAGGTGTCCTCTAGGGATCAGATAAAAATTAAGTTAATTCAGGAAAGTCAGACTAAATGTAGTTTTAAAATGATGGTCTCTCAGATCTTTGGCAAATTAATACAAATTAAGAGGGGAACCCCCCTCCCCTCCAGCTACTGAATTTAGGGACCTTTGCAATATTTTTTTAGCCAAGGATTGCAACTCCTATAAAATAGATACTATGTTCCCTCCCATCTTCGCCCACCCTTCCTGCAACCAACACACAAGATCACAGCAAAATTCTTAACTCTTATGTTCAGGATGTATCAGAAAAGATACCTAAAGTGCTATGCAGATATATTCTCTATGCCACTTTTGAATCACACGTCCAACTTGCAATCTTCAGTGATTCTTCTAAGGATCAACTTCAACCTCTGGTAGATCCTGATCCTGGAGTGTGTGAAGTTTCTTGTGCCTATAACATAGCTTACTTTGGACAGACTGGCATATGTATTAACATCCACTTTGAAGAATGTAAAAACTGTGGCTGCGATCATCTGTATGGCAATCATGACTGGCAGGCCACGTTCTTGATTTTCTTTCACAGAACATTAAATGGAAGAAAAGACAACTGTGCTGCATAGAACTCACTATAAGTTTGAGAGAATATTCTTAGAATTAGCATTAACTACCAAAGATCTGTGGGGCTGCCATTCTAAGACCATATTTAGCCAGACTTTTCTGACTTTTAAGAATAAGTTTTTATTTGACCCCTAGAGGGCACCTTGTCAGGATATAGTTCCTTCTTGATTCTAATTTGAATTGTTTCTACAACTATCTTAGAGCTATGTGTTTACCACAAAGGTCAGAAATAGATTCTAAATTTGGCATTTTCCCACATGGATACAGAACCTCTTCCGTCATATAATATTTTTTGTGATATTTAATTTTTTGAAAGAGAGCAGGGTAGACCATGAGAAGAAATAATCTTAGATATGCTGCTCATACAGCAGATAATAGCCAATCTCCTTGTCATAATGTGGCCTTGATAGTGTCTCTCACATACCACTACTTGTACTCCTCTCTCTCTCTAGGTACAACCTGCTTAGTATGTGGCAGAAGGGCTACTATGTTTCACTAAAGCAAATACAAATTTGAAAGACATTTTTCTGGTACCAGGAAACCCAATCTAAATAAATATGGTTGTGTTAAACTTTCCAAGATTTGAGAAACATTAATACTTAGATCTCCCACCCAAAAGCTACAGCTAGCCTTCAGGAATATAGACCTCTAGTTTAACAACTCCTACTTATTGTTTGTGTGTGTGTGTGTCATTACAGTTTTTATATTGTACCCCAGAAGATATTTGTGACAGAGATGAAATATTGAACTATCAAACCTGTTTTGTTTAAAACAATTAAGCAAAATTATTTCTTTGTGCTGTTTTCATTCCACTAAATCTAATTATCAGCTTAAATTTGCACCTAAGTCTTAATACATGTTTGCTAATTCTGTGATGTGTAAGCATAGTACACAAAGCTAAACGATATGGTAAGTGGAAAGTCCATTTATCTGTTGAACTTAACCAGCTAATCTTCATTAAAAATATGCAGGAACACAGTAATTTATACATACCTGTGTAAAGTTTAAAATCAAATTTCACTCCTCTGAGCCCTCCGAATCTATAGACATACTTGCTTTTAATTACTTCGAGAATAGTTGACAACCACTCAACAAAACTTTAACAAAGCCATTAGCTCTCTTCACACTGAACCCTCTTTAATTCTTACCTTGGAACTTTGGAGTATTCTCTCTGATATTTCAAATAAACTTGCCCATAATTATTTTCAAAAAAAATAAAGAAAAAACATACAATTTGATGATCTATGGAGATCTTTTCTCAACTGCAGCATTAGTCTATTCAGGTTGTCATCAACCTTTTGTAAAAAAAGGCTTGACTAAACAGCCGTGAGCATCCATAACTTCAACCGAAACTTTGTAGTAGCACCTTGTCAAGTTTCAACATCTAGTTCTCCTGTTGCATATAGTGTAGTGTCCACAGCCTTTTTCAACATATTGCCATTGACATCAGGCTCAACTTAGCTGACTTCCTTATGCAAGCTTCACAACCTAAAAAATCTCTCCAACAACCAACTTTCTATGAATTACATAAAGACAAAAATATAATTACCAGAGCCAATAAGGATAGTGCTACTCTGGACTCAGTACTAGTGAATACAATCAAAAAGGAACATGTTGAAGACTACACCTTGTACAAACCTCTAGATATTGAGCCCAGGAAAAAAAAAAAAAAAAAAAAGGACACTAAATATAAAGAGAGATAAAGGGTGTAGTAGGCTCCCTTCTCTCCTACTCTAGCCAATTTCTATATGAAGCATTTTGAAAAACATGCTTTTGTTACTGCAATTCCCAAACCTTCTGTCTGGTTAAGATACAAAAAATAAGTAAATAAATAAATAACAATTTTCCATCTTTTCTAGATAATATTAATCTCATGTCTATTCATTGACTTTCTCAGTTTACAGAAAACCAATCCACACTGGTAGATATACACACACAAATTTCCCCATTATCCCCTCTCCCAACAATATGATATCATAAAAAAAAACCTTGTTTCAACCAGACTTCCCTCATAGTTGAATTATCCTGTATTTATTGTACCTTCCTGTCTGATGGCTATAATACCAAAAATAAATAAAATAATAATAATAACAGTCATTCCTCTTATCACTTTACATCCTTTCAACAAACTTGGAGATCTACCATCATCTACCTTGAAGAACAAGAAATACATCTGCTTCCACAAGTATGGTCAGTCAGATTTAGCTGAATAGGCCTTGGATACATCTGCAGAATCTAATGGGGAAAAAACTATGCTTCATTGTAGCAAATACAAACCTTACTTTTTTTGTAATCAGCAACAGATTTTAAAAAGCCCACTGAATCTAAATAAATATGGTTGTGTTCAACTTCTCAAGAGATTTTTGAAACGTTAATTCTATCAGCACCCATGAAGAGTGCTCCTTTTAAGAATTCAGATTTCTAGTCTAACATCTTTCAGGTATTTTTTTTCTATATGTGTGTGTGTGTGTTATTACAGTTTTTATATTATATCCCAGAAGATGACTCTGTGGTAGAGATGAAATCATGGAACTGTTAAACCTTTAATTGTTTCTTTGTGCTTTTTTATTCAATTAAACCTAATTATGAGTTAACTCCAAACACATTTCTTAACTAGTTCCCAAATCACTAGTAATTTCTTCACTTTCAAGTACCTTCAACCATTATAGATTTGAAAGCTGGCTTTTAAGATGTGTCACAATCTCTCATCTATTAATTCACATAATATCACTTTTAATCTGGCATCTCCACTTGCCAGTTTATCTTCCAATAATCAGGTGATTACACTCCCAACTAGAGACAAAACTGAAAAATGATTCACAGTTACATATTCTTGGTTCCATGTTTCTTCTGTTGTGTGCTGTACTTATGTTAGAAACTCCAGGAATTCACTTTCTTTATTATGTTTGGTTGATTTTTCCTTCTAGTGTCCTATAATGACCACTCACCCCTGGCACTCATTAAACAAATTTGTTAAAACCTGCCTTCTTTACTATACCTCACAGCATCCTCTACAGAGTCCCTCCCATTTTCATCATAATTCTCTACTCTGATGAGATAATTATCATGCAGTCATTAGCAGGAGAATTGTTTCATCAGAGTAGAGAATTGTCTCTCAATTTCTATTCCTGTAAGAGTATCATCCTCAGTCAATGTTATTTCACTAATACTCATCATTTTTTGGACAGATTAAATTGGCTAAGGTAATGATCTCATGTCACTTATTTTTTGTATTTGTATATAAAGAATGCAGTGCATTTCTAGATCATATTATCTGTAAACCCATTGTTGCTTTCTCCTGTTTCAACAAATCTTACAACTTTCTATTAATTGTTTTTCCTCTACAGTTATCATCCTCATCCCAGTCACTCTATTGCCAGACATTAGCTTCCCTAAATTCCTACTCTAGTTATTCAAATGCAACTCATCTTCTGTGCAGTACCTTTTTACCATTAAACACATCCCAAATATTCACAAACTCCAAAGTTCTCTTTCCACGTGTTTTGGCTATATTTCCATTTGTCTTTGCTCCTACTCAAGATTATCCAACCTTGGTAATATGCTCAAATTCCTATAAGGATTTTGAACGTATCTCTCATTTATGAGAGATCAATTATATATATTTTAATAGTTATATTTTTGTAATATAGTATAATATATATTGACTAGAATATCCTCTTCATATGATATCAAGTGCACTAAAAATATTCTAATTTCAGTTCCCAGAACTTCTAGTTGCATCTTACAACAACAATGAAGATTCCCCACATGATCCAGATGGTGTGTGTCTGATTTGGAACTCAAAATTTAAAAAAACAACACCAGAATACATTTTCCACTGTCAGGTATCTGCTTATCTGTCTGTATTGTGTAGATATTTCTTATTATGAATCATCCTTTAGTACCATTCCTTTACAAGAAAAAAAATTGCTCTGTCACAAAGTTTTATAAGCAGAATTAATGTAGAGAAAATTCATTCTAAAGAGCAAATTAATTAAAATTTACTCTTTTTAAATTACAGTATATTTCCCATAGCTTCATAAGTGTACAGTGCTATATTTAACACAAAGACAAAAATGGCAGCAGCACATAAGTTGCACATCTAAGATTTTGTTCTCCTTATTAAAGAAGAAAAATAGTAAGGTAATAGCAATATTAATATTGGTATTAATATTGCTATTACCTTACTGAAAAATAGTAAGGGGGGAGATGCACACAGGATTCTACGATAGGATAACATGTGTAAGTTTTATGATTCTTTATCAACAACTTTCTTCCATATTTATCTTTGATTTGTCAGGTCTTTGTTATTCATGATCCTTACATTTTGGTCTGTGAAATAGTTAACTGTGTTAGTTCACCTAAATGTCTTTGTTTCTCTTTTTCACCTCCATTCTGCATAAAACACCCATTTGACTAATGCTGTGTGCTTTCTAATATCTTCATTTTTAATATGCAAATTAACTTGAAGTAATTCTTATTTTTAGCCTTTGTCCAAACAAAAGTAAACATTTGCAAGTGTGCATATATATATATATATGCACACTTGCAAATGTTTATATACATAGGTTGTATATAAACATTTGCAACCATTATATATATAGGTTGACTTCACATCAAACTGGCTCAGTATTCAGTAATGGACTGCAGTGCAAAGAAAGGTGTGACACCTAAATTAATTTGACTTGAAGCCACTGCTTCTATGTACAAGTGGCTTAGTTTTGATACTTCACAACTAGGCTATTTGTTTATAGTCTGTATTTTTTGTTTTTTTATGCTTCAGTGACTATTAGTCAAGATAGCAACATCATATTACAATGTCCAAGCTGGAGAAGTAAAGCTTTGGACAGAATGGGTTGGAGGCAACAAATCCAGGAAGCCAATGCTGGATTTCGGCTGTAGAGCTATAAGAAGAAGATGCTTCATCAGAAAGTAAACTGAAGTATATAATATAAGACTATAATTGTCAAGTTTAGTTTACTTTCTGATCAGGTAAAAAAAACTTGCTACAACTATTTCTTATTCAAGGTATTTTAATAAGATGCTGATACACTATTTTCCTATTTATTTATATGTAAAATATGCATTGATTTAGTTTTCAGGTCTATCTCCCACTAGGCAAACAACTGCAAGAAAGCTGATGAAAAATTAAAAAAAAAAAAATACAAGAAGCCAGATACACAAATGTGCTGTCACAAATTGAATACCCTATTAGATTCATCTAAAATCTAGAGGTTATAGACTTAATAGTGTATATAAGTATAACTCTAGATTTAACTGGATCACAGAAGGGAGGTGACACTCTGACACCATGTAACTTCCTTCTGTTGTCCAGTTAAACAGTTAAATTCATGCTGCACTTCAACAATTACTACTTCTCAAATAAATAACTGGAGCTTTGAAAAACCTAGCGGGCAGGTCCCCCCTCCCCCATGTCTCAACAGTAGGCTGCTGCTACTGTCGAGATTTACCCTCTCATGAACTGTATTGAACAATTTGGTGATTTTTGATTTGTATGGAGTTAGCAGCTGGGCAGAATGAAAAATAGTGTCTTGAGTGAAAAATAACGCTAAGTTGTTTGAAGCTAACTATGCTATAGATGTGGCTCTGCTAGGAAAGGATAAGAGTAAGTTTTGATCCAAGAAGCACTTCTGGGCTTGACTGTTAAGCTGAGAAATATCAATGGTAGGTGGAGAGATAGAACTGAAATCTTCTTTTAATGAGAAAAACATGAAATTGTGTTTCAGAAGCATTAAAGGTGACAAGACCTGGGCTTGACTGTTAAGCTGAGTATTATCAAAGGTATGGAGAACATTGTTTAGGACACTGATAGTAGATGATCTTGAAGCTTAAAAGGTTTCAGCACTGCAAGGTTTGTTGTATGAGCAGGATGAGTAGACAGTGTTATCATTAGCAAAACTGAGGATGGAGTTTGAGATCAGTGAGAGAAGGTTGTTTACATATAAATATGAGGAAGAGGGTGGGTTAACAGAGCCCTGAGGAACACCTGCATTTAGAGGAAAATATGAAGAGAGAATAACCTTCACCATAATGACTGATAGATATCAAAAAAGTGGTGTATATGGAATGGTAGTCTGTAATAATTAACATGAACAGTGATGTACTCCAGAGATCAGTCCTTGGTCTATTGTTATTCAGTCTTTACATTAATGACATTGGGAATAATTTAACAGGAGACACATGGCTATTTGCTGATGATGGAAAGGTAGACAGGGTAATTAGGAATGCAACTGACATGCAATACTTGCGTAATGATTTGATTAGATTGGAATTGTAGATATGTGAAAATGGCTGTCAGTAAAGTTATGTATTTCGATGTAATAAGATATTTAACAGTAGGCTATATTCACAGGATTATGCTAGAAGAAGCTGACCAGGCTAAGCATCTTGGAATTTTAATAGATTTTTAGGAAGTTGAAGATCTTGGGCCCGTATAGTAAAGATTGAAAATACCATGCAGAGGATATTGCTCTGCTGAAACAAATACTGACATGAAAGAATGCGGAAGTCATTTTGTATTGATATGACCTCATCTAGACTACTGTGCACCAGGGGCGAATTCTCCATGCTTGCTGCACGAGCTCATTAACTGAGAAAGAAGTAATATTTATTTGTTAATAAGTTACAACCAACTTTTTATGACGATGTTATTGACAAGTTCATAAAGAAGACCTGTAGGATAGAATTTGAATTCAAGTAACTAAATTGAAAAAGATACAACATTTATTTTACAAATGATATTCTATTTGTATGATTAAATGTACATAAATTTCTAAATATATAGTTTTAAATGGTCAGTAATTCACTATTCCGCTAATCAGACTTCAATCACACCTCTCTCTCCCTGAATGATAACAAGAGTAAGCGTGAATTTCAAGATGAGCATTTGCTCCTGCTGTGCACAGATCTGGTCTCCTAGTTTACAAGGTGATGCAGATACAGTGGAGAAGGTATAATGGAAAGTGTTAAAAATGATATCAGGATGGAATGTAGATTGAGGAGAGATTGAGAATTTGAGGATTGCAGATGATAGGAGAAAGTGGAGTGATACGATAAAGATCTGCAATCTTTGGAAAGAGTCATACAGAATACCAATAGATGGAAATTTTTTGGCAGGGAGAGGATGAGAAGGCATTCATGAGAGTTGAGAATGAATGCAATCAAGAAAGGAGTGAGGGCTAGATTTTTTTTCTCTCGCAGAAAAAATCTAGCTCTCACTGCTTTCTTGCACATATGTGAATGAATTCTAGAGAAGGTATGGTGGTGTGAATGATATCTAGTTTCCCTCGATGAGTCCATTACTTCTGGAGATATCTTTCTTCTTCTTCTCCAGTTCCTTCCACCTTTCTCTGTTCTTGGCAATGGTTGGCCAATTTTTCCCAAAATTTGACAATTCATCACTCCACCTTCTTTTAGGACATCCTCAGCCTCATTTCCCTTCTTTTGGAATCCAGTTCGTTAGTATGGTGGTCCATCGCTTATCTTCTCTTCTGGAAAGATGTCCTGCCCATTTCCATTTTAGTCGCTTGTGGTGAAGAATGATGTCAGTGATATGAGTCTGGCTTCTTATCCAGGTGTTTCGCTTCTTATCTTTTAATGTGATGCCTAGCATCAGCCTCTCCATTTTTCTTTGAGTTGTTGCTAGTTTGTCAGTGCTTTTGTTAGAGACCAAGTTTCACAACCATATGTGATGACTGGAAGTATACACTGGTTAAATGTCTTCCTTTTTAAGCAGAGTGAGACATCATTATTTTGAGGTATCTAGAAATAATAAAAATACACCGTGAAGCATTGAGAGAAAACTGGCAACTAGTTACAAAGGGTGGAAGACAGACCATAAGATAGGCATTTGCTGAGAAGCCATTGATGCTAAACCCTCCCAGATGCCTTGGAAATGTCACGTGCATAACAGTATAAGTTTCTCCAAACCTTACCATGACGTGTCTTGAAGTGGTGGATTTAGGCAAGGAGATTGGCTGTGATTATTCACCAGTGGAATCTGTATTAATTAGGCTGACCATATTTCCTTGAGACAAAAACAGGACATTGGGATAGCAAAAATGGGACCGGGGTTATGTAATATTCTGTATTCATGAAAAAGTAAGACGATAAAAAAAGTTTTATTACATAAACGCATAATTTTTGCCAAGTCTTTTGCAACCACCAAAATTGGTGTTCGTGTTATCTGCATACAAAGCAACAGTTTTGTTTTGTAAGGTAAATTTGTCACTAACTTCCTTCAGCATAGCACACTGTATGTTGGATGTTTCACCAGGTAAGGAAATAGTCTATAATTTTGTCTTGAACATCACAATTTGGCAAAAAGTACTGCACAACAAATGGAAAAAGTTTGATGTCTTTTTTGTTTGCATCTAAGCTGACTAATGCTTTTTCTTTTATTCAAATCCTCTATTACTTCAATCAGTATGTATGGTGATAAAACATTGGTAATTCCTGCTTGCTGAAGGAAAATTTGGTTCATAAATTTTATTTATCAATGTCGACAAGCAGTCATTTGCACAAAAACTTTCTCTGTGACGCACAGTATAATAAACAAGAGCTTCACTTGCTGCAGTTTTATCGCTTTCACTATTACCACATCTCACCATAAACGAACTGATGTTTTTAACTGAAGCCAAAGTCTTTTCAGCATCCTTATGTTTTTAGCTATGTAGATGTTGATGTTGCTTCTGCCTCCATGAGCAATGGAAAAATGGACATTACAATGTTGGCATACCACTTTTGTTCCATCACTACACAGCTTGTCCATTTTAAAAAATTTGAATCCTTTCTGGAGATCGTCATTAAAACTGCAGTTTTGCCTCTTTGACATTGCAAGGATAGACTTACAGCTTTAAAGAATAAGACTTAAAACTTTAAAAAATATGAACTTTAAACCACCAGCATTGAATAACAGAGCCCCCAGTTAGCATACAGGCAAAACAAAAACTAATGCTACAGCAGAACAGATGCCATGTCTGAGATGTGCAAGTGTTGCCAACATGTATTTTTTATTTTCTCTGAATAAATCACTGCAGATATTGATATTTAATATCAAACAATGTGACTCCATGGTTATACAAATTACTAGTATCCATGATATTGATATATGATTATAGGTTATAAATAATAATTTATGATTGACCAATATTAAAGTATATTTATAGTTTTTATTAAAAACGGGACAAAATTGACATTTTTATTAAAGCGACAGAACAGCTGGGAAACATGAAAAAAACAGTACTGTCCCGTTCAAAATGGTACGTATGGTTCACTTAATATTAATGGTATTGCTTACTTGATAGTTTTCCAGGGGTTGAAGTTGACTGTTAATGACCTTTGCATTACTTTAGGTAGCACATATCTGAAAGCAGTAGGGTTATAGTTGGCAGATGCTTATCTCCTGTTTTTGGAATTGGTATGTGAACTTGTGTTCATACTGTAGGACAGTTGCTAGCTGAGTAAATTATAGTATAGAAATGATACAAAACAAATTTGTAGCTAACCAGACCTGTTTGAACTGCTATAATATGTGCAGACTAAAAATTTAGATTTTTTGCAATCATCAAATTCCTGACATATACCCTCAGTGGGTGTGCAGGATACATCATTACAAACTTCCTATCAATAATTTTATGCCAGATTAGCTTGTCATCTGTCAACATTCCGATATTATCAGATCTCATATTTCTGTCTTCTAAGGCACTTTTTACTTTATCAATCCACCTACATCTTGGTCTTAATCTGCGTTTTTTCGTGCCATCCTGACAAAGAACACTTGGTTAGCTAATCTTTCGTCTCCCAGTCTGTTTAAGTGGTCACACCACCTGAGATTAGCTTTAGCTCTGCTAACACGCTCCTGAATGCTAACAATCTCAAGTTCATTCCAATCTTCATTTTTAATATGATACTGCCACTGATGCCATCTGTTCAGTCCCCTAATCTCTCAGGTTATACCTTTGGTCTCTAGTCTTTCATCAAGAGTTTTATTTCTAACCCAGCTCTCAGATCCATAAGTTAAAATTGGTTTGAACACTGTCTTGTATACAGCTAGTTTAGTGTTTTGATTAATCTTTCTTTTATTCCATATAAATTTATTCAGTTGACTGCCTACCTTACTAACTTTGCTAGTTCTTCTGTCTATTCCCTAATTTACAAGGGTTGTTTGAAAAGTTTGGTAAATTTCCAATAGACAGCGACACAATTCATTCATTCATACCAGTGTTGGCAATGATCATCTTTTTCATGACCCCTGGCAAAATTTTAGCCACATGCGACACGTAGTTCTCATTTTGCAAACATTTAAAATTACCGTGTTTGCATTTTTCATAAAAATGGAGAAAAACAAGTTTTGTGTAGTGATAAAACACTTATTTGAAGAAATGGATGGCTGCGCAGATCAAAGTTGAGTTAGATGCAGTTTATCTAACTCAACTGGGACTCTGCACCAGCTTTAAAGTCTATTTATTTTTGGATAAATGAGTTTAAACGTTGTCGTAAGTCCATCGAAGATGAAGTGCACTCCGAATGCCTGACTGAGGTCACTACGCAAGAAATGATTGACAAAATTCTTGGTATTGTTATGGAAGACCACCGAGTAAAAATGCGTGAGATTACTGAGATTGTAGGCCTCTCAACTGAAAGGGTGTATAGTGTCCTGCACAAAACATTGCACATGAAAAAGTGGGGAAAAATTTTCTTTGAACGAGGATGTGATCAAGGCTGTCAATGACTATTTTGCACAATTTGACAAATCCTACTTTTTAGATGGGATGAAAAAATTGGAAACTTGCTGGACCAAATGTGTAGACCTCGATGGAGACTATGTTGAGAAATAAAGGTGATTTTTTTCCCCCAAAAAAATGTTTTAACTTTTTTTTTTTTTTTTTTCAAACTTTTCAAACAATTCTTGTAATTTAGCATTTTCTCTAAAAATTGTGCCTAAGTAGCTGAAATGCTTTACCTGTTCTGTAGGTTCTCCATTCATGATGCAGTTGATGTTTAATGTTTCTGCCTATTTTCATTGCCTTTGTCTTTTTTAATGCTGATTTTCATACCAAATTTATTACAGCTGTTATTCAATTTAGTTGGAATCCTGCACACTTGTACTGGCTTTATTCAATAGTATACCTTGATCTGCATAAAGTAAAGAGCTGAGATTAACATCTTCAATTTTGATATAATCTTCAATACTGCTTTCCTTCATAATGCTATCTATATAGATGATGAATAACACTGGAAATAATGTAAACCATTGTCGCACATCTGACATAACATTAAACCATCTTCCTGTACTACTTCCTTCAATTCCAGCTACTGATTTACAACTCAAACAGAGGATATGTATTGCTTGATATAACGTCCCATTTACACCATATAACTGGAGCATTTTGAGCAGCTTTCCTCTTGGCACTTTGTCATATGCCTTTTCCAGATCTTCTTCTTCTTCTGCAGCTTTTCCAACTTAAGTAGGGTTGCTGTTTGTGGTGAGTCTCCTCCTGTCTTGGACTGTAGCCACATCCAAGTTCTTCATCCTCAAGTCCTCCTCCACCACCATCTCCCTCCATCTCTTCTTTGACTGTCTGCGCTTCCTCCTCCCCTGCACATCCATCTGCATGACCTTTCTTCCCACATACTCTTCCTCTCTCCTCATCACATGCCCAAACCACGTCAACCTTGCCTCCTGTATCTTTTCTCCTAAGTTCGTAACTTTCACCGTTCCCCTTTCATAGTCATTTCTCAGATATCCTTTCTGGTCACACCGCACATCCACCTAAGCATTCTCATCTCCACTACATCAAACCTGCTGATGTTATTTTTACTCATGGCCACAGTTTCCATAGCATACATCATAGCTGGTCTCACTACTGTCTTTTCCAGATTTACAACTTAAATACAGATCCATGTTATATTCCCATGATTTCTCAACTATTTGTCTTAAAGTGAAAATTTTATCCTGACAACCTCTGTTTGACCTGAACCCAGCTTGTTCTTCTCCTCCACAATTTTTCTTAGCTATTTCTCAAGTACACTTGCATAAATCTTACCAGGACATTCAGTAGAGAAATTCCTCTGTAATTCTCACATTCAGCTTTATTCCCTTTTTTTACAATGAATACATTGACTGCTTTACTCCAATCATCTGGAACTTGACCCTCTTACCAGGCTTTTTGAATTATGCATTGTAGTTACTCGTATTTTAGCATTTCTGGTTGAGTATCATCTACTCCAGCTGCCTTTCCACATTTCAGGTTTGTGATAGCTTTTATTTTTTTTTCTACTTCAAGTGCAGATATATATTCCAAATGGCATTCCTGTTGAGTGTTTCTGTCACATGCTGTTGCTGCTTGTTTCATTTCAAAATAATTATTTCATACATCAAGAATATTTTTATCCTCATTTTTCATGTCTCCATTATCATCTCTAATTCCTTTTACAGTACTCTTTCCTCCATTTCTGAGCTTTTTCAATAGCCTCCAGAATATTTGACCACTTTCCTGATATTTATTTTCAATATTCTTACCAAAAAATTCCCATTACTTCTGTTTAGCTAGTTTTACATAGTGCTTTGCTTTCTTATATTTTTCTCTGTATTCTCTCTGAGCACATGCTGACTTACTTGCCAGGAACTTTCGATATACTTTCTTTTTTTCCTTCACTGCCTCATTGACTTCCTGAGTCCACCACAGAATTCTGATTTTTCTATCCTTGCAGATTACCTCATCACGTGCCTCTGGCTGTATCAAAGTTTTCTTTAAGGTTTGCCACTGAATCTCCAAAATTTGGTTCTTGTTTTCAAACTTTCAGTTTGAATAATGTTTGTGTATTTGAGTCTACAGTTCACATCAGATAGTTGTTCAACTTTGATTCATTTCAAAACTTAGACACCTTTTTCGATATGAAATTCAATTTTAGCCTGTATCAACACTAAATGGCAATCACTTCCTATTTCAAATCCTCTATATACTCGTTTCCTGAACCAGTGGGAAAACATCACTGTTGACAATAACATAGTCAACGAGACTCCTTATTCCTTGCTTCTTCTCTCCATGTGAATTTATGTTGGAACATGGTGTTAATAATAACTAGTCCATGTCCTGAGCAGAAATCTAGCAGGTACTTACCATTATTATTAGCTTTGCTCTTTTCTCTAAATTTTCCCCATTTTTATAAGTGGACAAATTTTCCGAAGCATGAGAGAAGGCAACTGGCACGATGAAAAAGGAAAAGTTGGTCCTTGTTGGACATATAAACAGCAGAGTAGGAAATGATTATATGTCCAACAAGGATCAACTTTTCCTTTTTCATCGTGCCAGCTGCCTTCTCTCATGCTTCGGAAAATTTCTCCACTTCTTCCTTATTAGAGCCGTCTGTGGGACCATAAGCATTATCCACTTCTGCATTCTGATATTAGCCCCATCACTCTACATGATATTGCCTGCAATTCAAGAAAATTATCCTCATATTTAGTGTTTAATGTTATATATACTCCTTCTTTTCTCTGATTGTTATTTCCTGAATATAATATTTTGTATTTGTTGTTTAGAAAGATCTCACCTGTTTTTGTCTTTGTTTTGGTAACACCTATTATGTCGATCTGGTACTTATCCAATTCCTCTGCTAGTTCCATTCTTTTTCAGTGATGCTTCTTATGTTGCTGATGCCAATCTTGATCTCTGTTGATGTTGAGTTTAAGTTTAGGTTTGTTCCAGTAGCTGACTTTTTACTGTTCACTCTAGTTCCCTGATGAAAACTGAAAACAACGGTGGGGCCCTTGTTTAACCAGTTGATGCCCAGTCAGCATGAAATTCCATCATGTTTTACCATCATTTTGATTTGTGATTTAAGCCAATAAGAATACAATTTGGTCAGCTAAAATCCCAAATTGCCAGCCCATCCTTGTTCATTCAGTATCCAAGTAGATACTTAACAGGGTGCACCATGAGAAGCTGAGGATTGTATATAATTTTTTTATTGCAATTAAGATAAAAAAAATATTAGGTCAAAAATTCTAAATCAGAAATTGAGATTTTGAGCTATTAAAAATGATCTATTTTGCAAACAAATTTCCTGACTTTTATTTAAACTTAGTATTAAAAAAATACCGTGTATTGTGCAATTTTTCTTCAGTTTACAGTTCTAAGGAAACAGTATCTGTTTATGCCAACTGCATGTCACTTGTCTCTGTACCATGAGGATGCTGTCATTCACTCTGACTTTCCATGATTTTTCCCATCCTCTCAGGTGACTAATGCAGACTAATATTCTTCACTTATGCTCGCTTTCTCTTTGAAATTGGAAATATCGTGTTATCTGATTACTGAAGTTTTCAGGTTATGTACTGCACACATGATGGATCTGGACAAGTAAGAAGCAATGTGGAAGAGCAAGGTAGAAGATTGAAAGTGTTTTTGAACGGGAGAAAGGATTAGCGTAAGTGAGGAGAATAAAATAACAGGAGTGCAAGACAGGAAAATGGTGAGAGTCTGACTGTATGCTGGGAGAACCATAAGAAAGGTTACTGGAAGAGGAAGTAGATGTGTAAATAGATAAGAAAGCAATGGATGGCCTGGGATGTGGGGAGATCTAGGATGAGTAATGCAAGAGAGGAATGGCTTAAGAGGAAATGGAGGAGTCATATCTAAGAAGTAGTATCAGTGGAACTTGTTATAGACCCAGAAATAAACTTATGTTTGAGTACTGTTGCTAGAAGTATCAGAAATAAGAAGAATGAAATTGTTGCTTTGAGTTTGCTCACCCAAAATTATCAGAATAAGTGAGATGTTAGAGGAGGATGACACCCTAGAGAGGGATGGTTATTATGTTTTTTATGAAGATAGAAAAGACAAAAAAGAAAAAAAAAGTGGAGTGCCATTGATGGTAAAAAAGGAGTTGTGCCCATGCAAGGTAGAGATGCAAAGGAGAAATAGTGGTAGTGGTTTTGAAACAGTATTGTATAATGTAGTGGTAGATAGAATGAAATACTTGGATATTGCTATAGACCTAGTAATATGGAGGACGGTGACAATGAAATGTATAAGCAAATAGAAAAAGAAAGATCGTTATGGGTGGTTTAATTATAGTAATACAGATTGGGATGAAGACAGAGAATCTGAAAGGAAAGAAAACGAATTTCTCAACTTTTTAATTGACAACTACTTTAAGCAGTATGAAAAAGAGGGCATGCAAGGATTAAGGGTCTTGGATTTGATCATCTCATCAGAGGATATGGATGTCATTATAAGCAAGGTGCCAACTCTTGGAGTGACAATGAACACAACTCAAGTAGTGAGCATGAAGTGAATATCTGGGTGGTTGCAAGCTATATGACAACTTCTGTGAGGAAAGGATATATGTGGAACTACAAGACTGGATATTCAATTGGTAGCTCATAGGTGTATCGTGGAGTGAGGAATTGAGTTGAAAGGAGATGAATGCTATTCTAGAACTAACTCGTAGAAGCAATGTCTAATTTATTTCAAGGGTTAGAAGGTTAAATAGGGGAAATGGATGAACAAAGAGATTAAGCATGCAGTTTGGAGTTAAAAAAAGCAGTATGGGAGTTGGGAGATGAATTTTGTTTGCCCTGTGAGAGACCACCTCCTTGCTTATTGGAAGTCTGAAGTGTCTTGAAAAAGTTCAGTGTTTGGTCTCTAGAGCAGGGTGTCCAGACTATGTCAAAAATAAATTAAAAATACAACAAAAAAAATATATATACAGTAGACGCTGCTTATTGTGATCACTTTGGGACAGTCACTTTTCGATAACAATCACCGTCTGATAAAATTAAGCAAAGAATACATTGCATCATTTATTTAAATCAATTGTTATGAACATTATTTATTTATTGTTATAAACAACTTTTTAATAAGCAACAACATAAAATTTATTTATAAAAACTTATCTAGTGTTGTATGTCGTGTGTTTGAATATAGTAGTTCATGAATAAATTGCTTGTACTCATAATGCCTTTCAACGTTTGTTTCTCTATGTTGCACACCACAACGAAGTATTCGTAGAGCTTCTTGCATCTGGGCATTGGTTGGAGGAGCTTCAAAAATTTGTTCTTCTACTAGTTTAAAGTTCTCATCAGAAGCAGCTTGAGATATTTCCAACACTGTCATTATAGCCACCACTTCAAAGTTATCAATATCCAACCAGTTTTCAAATTCTTCTTTTGACATACCATTTGGGGTTTTATCGAAAATTCCATTTGTAAGATATTCAAATTCTTTGGAAGAAGTAGTTTCAGAGTTTATTTCAAAAATAAATTTAAAAAATTATTTTTTTTTAGCTTCCAAAAAGCCTTCTCTGAGACTTGCTTCCATGACATTGCTACCAAATGCAATGCATCAAGATGGGAATTTTTTTTTTGCAATTGCACTTAAAATGAGCAAGACTTGCAGCTGGCTCTCAAAGAAACAGAATATAATTATAGAGCATTTCTAAAAGTGAGTAAACTAGTAGATATCACCTAAGACTTCACAATAGGATTGTCCTCCATAAGGTAAACTTATGCTTAAGATATAGTTTCTTGGCTTAGTTGAAACTTACTACCCCCAGTTTAAATGTTCTCTCGCTATATATTAAGTATTTCAGAAACTGTTTAGTTCAATCTTTAAAGGTACTTGTGGCATAACAATAAACAATAAATTACACACTAACCACAGTAATTAACTTTAATAAAAGTACAGATATTTCGTACTGAAAATAACAGTATACATCATCAACGTGTGTAGAAACAAGCGAATCAAAGAACAGGAATACAAGATACATACAATAATTAGTCTACCAATTAAAAATGGATGCTGAGAAGAAATTAATATATTAATAAATAATATTAAAACTATTTTTCATATATTAAAAGAGAGTCGGATTTGTTCATTGCATCAGAAGGAGTCTCTGTGAAGAATATGACTATTTTACCACCAGTTGATGACAGTGGTTGTGCTGTGATTTCTTGGGAAGTATCTAATTATATCGATGTTCCCATTAGAAAAGTTACATGCTGAACTACAAAGCTGGAAATTATGATTAACTTAGGAGAATGCTATCTTTGGTCCCATGGTATCAGTTACTGAATAGGAAAAATGTCAACAATGCATGGTAATCTTTTAAAAAAGGGCTTAAATGAGGCAGTATCTGAATGTATCCCTAGATCCACAAGAAGAAATTGATGTGGAAAGAATATCATGAGAATACAAGTGAGAGGAGTTATGAAATATATAAAGCTCAAGCCAGAAAAGTAATGACTTATTTCCTAAACTAAATCAGAGTATGAAAAGAAATTAGCTATGCAAGCTAAAGGCAATCCAAAAGAATTTTATCATTTATAAGGACTTGATAAGACCACATCTGGATTATTGTGCACAGATTTGGTCTTCCGGATTCCAAGGGAATAAAGAAGCTATGGAAAGGATGCAAAGAAGAGTTACAAGGATTATATCTGGATTATGGGATTTAGATTATTAGGATAGATTGTGATAATGTGAATTACAGACTCTGATTAACAGGAGAAAGAGGGGTTATATGATAGAGGTCTATAAACTTTTGAATTTGGGTTATAGGATATTGTATCATGAAATTTTTCATTATATGGAAGGTGGGGAGAGAACACAGGGGCATCCATGGAAGTTAACTTTGTTCACAGTCAAGAAATGGGTAAGAATTAGGTTTTTCTCTTACAGAGCAGTGAGTGAGTGGAATAGTTTCCCCTTAGGGGTAATGAATAAATTTAAGAGCAGATGAGACACTTGGTGATTTATAGCCTCCTTGGATGAGTCCTTGACTCCCTGTAGATCTCAAATAATATTTTTGATGTTTACATAAAATGAGAATCTTCCGAACTTTTTGGGAGAGAGTTCACAAAGTCCATGGTATAAACATTTAAAAACAAGTATCTCATTTCAAATATAATTTCATAAATATTCTTTGAGCTCATATTATGGTTTAATGGAATGAAAACAACTGCTAGGATTTAATTAGAAGTTTAATGATTCCACTGTTTTGCTGCAGTCACAGAGAGATCATTGGGGATTCAGTATAAGAATTGAAACAGCACACACAAACTACATGAAGAATAAGTTGAAGAGATTAGATTATTGTAAACCTAAAGTCCTAATATGATCGCCCTCTATGGGCACTGGTTGACCTTTGCTGTTTGGAAAGACGTCTAATAGACTTAATCCTGTTGGAGGTCTCAGTTGTAAACTGGGATCTTGAACAATTGATGTTTCCCATACTTTGGCAAGTTTTATGCATTTGTATTTATTCGGATTAGGCTTTCTGATGGCAACTGCAATGATGCGTGGTTATTTTTTGATGATTCTACGAGGGTGGTCTGAAAAGTTCTCAGCCTAACAATGAAAAAACGAAGTTATAATTTCAAAATTATTTTTATTTTTCAACATAATCTCCCTTAAGACTAATACATTTATTCCAGCAGTGTTCCAACACCATTATCCCTTCCCTGTAGTGTTTCTCAGTAAGATCTGCAAAATACCCCTCTAAGCTGCAATCACCTCTTGATTTGAAAAAAAAAAAATGCTGACCAACGAGGAAGAGTTTTAGTTTTGGGAAAAGATAGAAGTCAGAGGGAGCCAAATCTTGGGAATAGGGTGGATGTTCCAACAATTCATACTGCAGATCCCTTAATTTTCCCTTTGCCAAAACACCTTTGTGGGCAAGTGCATTTTCCTGATAAAAGATGATTTTTTCCTTCTGCAAACAAGGTCTTTTCTCACGAATTTTTTTCATTTAGTCTGGTTTTGAAGATCGGAGTAATATTTCCCGGTTAAGTTTTACTCTTTTCAAGATAATTAATCACAAAATCAGTTTTATTCTTGTTAAAACGCTCCAAACACTGTTCAGAGATTTTCGTGTGATTGCGTTTTTGGATCTTCTGTGAGCAAGCGCAGCACCCATCTTGTGCAAAGCTTTTTCATTTGCAATTCTTCTTGCAAAATATATCCCACGTTTTTTTGAAATGCCTATGGTCTCAGCAATTTCACGCACTTTGATTCGCTGGTCATTCAATACCTTATTGTGCACTTGATCAATGATCTGGTGTTGTTACACTTTTGGACATCCTTCACGTGGATCATCTTCAAGGCTGGTATGGCCACATTTAAACTTGGCAGCCCATTTCTTAATTATCGAAAACGAAGGAGAAGAGTGCCCATAAACTTTTATGAACTTCAAATGAATTAATTTTGCCATTAAAGCTTCTTTTACAAAGAATTTTATAACTGCACGATACTCAGTTTTATCCATTTCAAGGGATTCAGACAACACTTTTGCTTCAGACAGCTGTATAAAATAAACCACTTGATAGAATGACTTCAATTTCACATGGATGCTTACGACAGATGTACCAACTTAGAAAAAAAAAATCTTGCCGATAGTGTTGCCATCTATGGTCGAGGCCTAGAACGTTTCAGACCACCCTCGTATGAGTAGTATCTAGACCATGATCATGACTGCAGATGTATTTTTTATGTTCTTCTGTGCAAATGATGGTTGATATTCCTGTCTGTCCATTGTAAGCCAACTTGCAGGAAGCACCAAAAAATGAGAGAGGAATTGGTCCTTAGTGGAATGGAAAATATTTTCTTAATCTTTTCACAGGGTTGTTTTATTCTATTAAGCCTCTGACATGAATTCCTCCTAGCACTTAACAATCCCTTAACACAAAGTCTAATGAGAATTACTTTCCTAAATCTTAGGGAGTTTCACACAATCATATTTATTGAGATGAGGATGGTTTTTAAATCTGCTGCTGATTTAAAAAAAAAAATAACTAAATAAAAATAAAATAAAAAGAAGTCTTTAACGCAGGGGTCTTCATCGCATGGCCCTGGGCCACATGTGGCCTGCAGAACTCTTTGCCGTGGCCTGCTGGCCATTTTGAAAAAATAACCACTTAACATTAAAATACAATTAAATAAAAAATAATTTCAATGAAGCCCGCGGGCCACTAAGCTATATTGTGGTATTTAGAATTGTAAGATACTTTCCAGATTCACAAGGAACACTGTGCATTTGATACTTTACATAAAATCCTATGAAAATAAATATTAAATAGACATGCTTCTTCAACCACCTACCAGCTCCAAGCGGTACTTAAGTACAATAACGTTGCAGGTAGATGGCTGAAGCAGTAGTTCATTCGAGTGCACTGTCTAGTGTCTTCCAGATACATCTCGAAGGTTCTCGATACTTCGTTATTTTCATATAAATACAAGAGGATCTCATCCACAATCAGCGTGCACAGTGTGATACTCATATATAAGCACATGCAGGTTTGTTGTGTCAGCCATAGCTTATTGTGGTTTTATATTTCCAGACTTTTTTCATTAGTGAGAGACATATTCAGTGGACAATAACCATTATGCAGCTATTTTGAATAATTTTTTGGGTTCACCTTCCATCACTATGGCATCTACGAGTAAAAAGCATAAACCAAGTGATTCTTGTTGGGTTTTTTAATGAAAAGTGGACCAAATTGTACTTTTTTGTGCCGATCGACAATAAGCCAGTGTGTTTAATTTGTTGTGTGTCAGTATCAAAAGAATACAATATAAAATGACACTATGAGATAAAGCATGCATCCAATTTCGATCACCTTCAAGGGCAGCTTCATTGTGGACAAAGTGAACCATCTCCAAATTGATTTAAAATGCCAGCAGGGTACGTTTAAAAGGTAGAGGGAAGAGAGCAAAGCATGCATCAAAGTAAGTTATATAATAGGTGAAAAAATTGCTAAAAAATCAAACGCCTTCTTGGATGGCGAGTTTGTGAAAGAGTGTCTCATCGCTGTTAGGGATATTCTGTGCCCAAATAATAAGGAAGTGTTTAAAAAAACCAAGTTTGTCTGGGATAACTGTAGCACAATGTGTCGAAGAACTTGCCAATGACATTGAAGGAACTTTAAAAAAAGGTAATCTGAATTTACGTCATATTCACTTGCTTTAGATGAGAGCACAGATGTGAAGTGCTTGTACCTATGAAGGAAACAATGAAAGGCATTGATATTCTTGAAGCTGCCAAGAAAATGCTCCAGCGTTTCGACCTCAGCTTAATCGACCTCGAGGGCGTGGTAACTGATGGTATCCCTGCTATGGTGGGAAAGAATGAAGGGTTTGTTGCGCTGCTACGAAAAGAACTGGAACTAGAAGGGAAAGATTTTGTCCATTACCACTGATTAATCCACCAGGAGAATTTGTGCATGAAAGCTATTGGATTTGAGAATGTCATGAAAGTTATTGTGACTGTCGTCAACATTATTAGGGCAAGGAGATTGAATCATCGTCATTTCCAAGAGTTTTTGACCCAAGAGTGCGAAGCGGATCACACCGATGTGGTTTATTATAGTAATGTGCTTTGGTTGAGCAGAGGGAAGGTTCTTAAAAGAGTCTTTGACTTAAGAAGCAAAATACAGCAGTTCATGCAAACCAAGGGGAATCCGATTGTGGAATTTAATGATCTGAAGTGGATGACAGACTTTGCCTTTGTGACCGACATCTCGTTGCATATGAATGACCTAAATACTCAGCTACAATCCAAAGACCAACTGGTGCACACTCTGTTTGATCACATCAAGGCGTTTGTGGCCAAGCTCAAACTTTAGGAGGCACAACTTGCAAAAAAAGATTAACTCATTTTCAGCTTCTTGCTGAGTCCAACTGTTTGTCTCTTGATGAAAACACTACAAAATTAGCCGTGTTGCGAAGTGAGTTTGAAGAGAGATTTAGTGATTTTCGTAATGAACAGTCTTCTTTAGATTTATTTTCAATCCCATTCAGTGTCAAATGCTGCTGAAATGGCAGGCTCAGTACAAATGGAGCTGCTTGAACTCCAAAACAACTCTTCTTTGAGAGAAAAATTATTCAATGTGCCCTTGCTTACATTTTACAAAGACTACATTTCTGAGGACGCATTCCCTAATCTTCGCCAGCATGCTTTGAAGACGTGTGCTTTGTTAGGAAGCACATACTAAGAAAGAAATTTAAAGAAATTCTTATGTGAGCATTTCTTCTCCAGAATGAAGCATGTGAAGTCCAAGACAAGAACTCAGATTATGGACCAAATCTTGAGAATACTCTTGCGCATAGCGACTTCCAACATTGATACCAATATCGACAAGCTGGTCAAGGAAAAACATTGCCAAGTTGTTCATTGACATTGTAAAAAATGAATGCTTTCTTCATTAAATTATCTTTTTTCAAGTATTGATTGTATTTACTTATCATGAACCCGACTCCTACCTATGCTCTTAAAGCTGAGTTTGTTTATTTTTATAGGATTTTATGTAAAGCATCAAATGCACAGCGTTCCTTGTGAATCTGGAAAGCATGTTACAATTCTAAATACTGGAGTATAACTTAGTCACCCTCGGGCTTTATTGAAATTTTTAATGCAGCCCACACTGTCTGAAAGGTTGAAGACCCCTGCTTTAATGTATGCACATTTGACCCTTGAACAGCAGGAATTAAGGGGCAAGAACCCCCTATGGTCGAAAATCTGCATATAACTTTTGGCTCCCCAAAAAACTTAACTACTAATAGCCTACTGTTGACCAGAAGCCTTACCGATAATATAAAACAGTCAATTAACACATATTTTGTATGCTATATGTATCATTATATTGTGTTATTACAATAAAATAAGCTAGTGAAAAGAAAATGTTATTAATAAAATTATAAGGAAGTGAAAATACACTTACAGTGCTGTATTTATTGATACCTTAAACTTACGTCATCTGTTTTACAAAATAATCGTCTGCTGTCAGTACTTACATCAATATTAAATAATAAAGCAACACATAAAAACCATAGTGATATCTTTAATTAGTAAAAGGACAGATATTTCATACTAAAATTAATAGTACATCTTCAGTGTCTGTAACAGTAAGGAATGGAATACACAAAATGTTCGGTGGATCACTTATTAAAATACAATTGTTACCGCGTGCTAGGAAATAATAGAAATAACAAATTTACATCAATATTGTCATATGATACAAAACGCTGTAAATGTTATTCATATTGCTAACACTAGACATCAAAAATGAAAAGGTAATGTGAAAAAGAAATTCATAATTATTTATAGGTATAGCAATTCATGCATTGATAATGAAGAAGCTTCAGTGTGATTGCTTTATGGTAGCCTAGTGTAATCGATACTATTGCTTCATGGTAGTAGCCTAACCTATACAGTAATAATGAACGAATTGTTATAAAATTTTTATGGTGTACAGTATTACAGTCATATTCATAATACAGTATTGGAAGTTACATTTTAATCTGCGATGATAGGCTGATACACAGTTTCTCCAATTATGAGAGAGAAAGAGAGGCATACTGTACAGTAACGTATGGCACTCTTTGAAAGAAAGGTTATAAAACAGTAAGAAAACTAACACATTATTGATTTTATATTAAATATCACTCATAAGCTATCCACCTCCATACAAGTCGTCTTGCACAGTGTTCTACATGATGAAGGCGATGATGATGACATAAAAACGTCTCATACAGTTCTTGCCATAAAGTTATTAGATTTTCACATGATGACACTCACACGTACAACATATGATACACAGCAGATAAGTTTATTAACTTATGTATGATGATTATTTATTAATCATTAAGTGGAAGTAGATCATCATAAAGGTCTTCATCCTTGTCATCTTCACATTGAGTAGGCTGAGGAAGGGATGGTCTTGCCGTCTCATGGATGGCAGGCAGAGGAGGTGGAAGGAGGGGGGGGAGCAGGAGAGGCAGACACACTCATTGTAACTTTGCAGAAATGCATCATAATTTCTGTCTGGGTTTTTTTGCTTTTTAATTTCTCTAAAAATGTTTCTATATGGTACCAATCCTTCTTCCACCGTTTGCTTTAGTTTCAGTTCCCATATCAAAGAAGGGTCCGTGTTGTAAAAGGATTCAAAAGCAGTCTTGAATAATCTGAACCCTTCTGTCTGATTGTCTAATGTTAGTTTCTTTCCTGGCACTGGTTTGAAAGCATTCGTCTCCATCAATATCGAATATATTCATTATTATATATTGTACCTCCCCCCAACACACACACACACACACATGCGCACACACCTTTTTTGCCATATCCACAATCTGTTTCATGATTTCCTGGATTGGCTGCCATAAATTCCGTGAAGTCATGCACATCTGGACATAGTTTTTTCCAGCAGGAATTTATTGTTTTGGGCTCAATGGCTTTCATGGCTTTTTCTATAACAACGATGGCATCTTCAGCAGTGTAATCCTTCAAGGCTTTTGTGATGTTCTCTCTGTCGGGATTCTGTTAAATAGCATCAACAGTCCTTTCCATTCTCTTCTCTCTTCCTTACTAATAAATGTCCTTTATGGCATTTTTTTTTTTCAGAATAGAGCACTTTCTTCTGCATTAAAAACCTGTTCAGGCAGATATTCTTTCTTTCTTCTTAATGAGTTTCTTAATGGCATCTGAGAACTTGTCTGTTGCCTCTTGGTCAGCAGAAGCTGCTTCTCCTGTTATCTTGATATTTTTAAAGCCAAACCTCTTTCTAAAATCCTTTTCTGCTGCTATTAATGCTCCTGCTTTAGATCCTTTACCTTCCTTTGCTTTAAGTTCTCATATAATGACTTCACTTTTTCTTGAATCATATTAGGGTCTATAAGTATACATTACTTATAGCAAGCCTGCACCCACATAAAAGCTGCATTTTCAATGCAAGAAGACAGCTTGCAAGTGTAGCATGGAATGAGGAGTTGGCTGGAAAGGAGATCAGTGCTGCTTGGATGATATTCAAGAACTATCTAGTAGAAGCAATGTCTAAATGTATTCCAAAGATCAGAAGGTTAAATAAGGTAGGTGTGAAATGGATGAATAAAGATATTAAGTATGTGAAACAGAGGAAAAAGGCATTATAGAGGCAACATAGAGGAGTGGTAATAATCAATTCCATGAGGATTACAAAGAACAGGCAAGGAGTGTGGCTTGGTAAGGGTAGCAAAAGTGGAGTAAGAGCAGTAGTTAACTAATGAAGCCAAAAAAAATCCTAGGGAGTTCTTTCAGTATGTATTGTATCCAGCAAAAAAAAAGAAAGATTATGGAAGGATGACATTGATTGGAGAAAATTGTATAAGAACAACTGTTGCAGAGGATATAGTTGGGATATTTAATGAGCAAATTCATAAAGGTCTTTCATTTTTGTGAATGTGATGTGGAGAGTTTGAGAGCAGTTGATGATGAGAGATTGATTATAAGTGAGCAAAAGATATATATTGGGAATTGGGCAAACTCGATGTTAATAAGACTGTGTGACTTGATAATATATCACTATGTATTTTGAAGGGTTCACGGACAATTCATTGTAGAGAAAATTCACTAGAAATGTTATTCGCTAGAAAATTGAAATGATATTGCATTGATACCAATATGTGAAAAGCAAATGCAGTGCAAGAGAAATTTCAAAAAATATAGTTTTTTTTATGTATTTATGTATTATTTATATAGGTTTTAATTAGATTTTCATGATATTTTTATTCTTATACAGTGATAATATTTTATTGATTGAGTTTCCTAATTTATGTTTCATCTTAAAAAAAAAAGTTGTAAATATTCTTTCTTACTCAGATACTACAGGTTCTGCGGGTGGAATATTAATATTTACAAAACTGGAATAGATTGGTTTAGAGAGAAAGGGCACCATATTTAAGAATATTTATTCTGCAAACCATTCACTATTTCTCTGCGCACGTAGACACCCATCCAGATGTGATCTATGTGCGTGTGTGCATACATACATACATTTACACGCACACATTTTATCTGAACTAATTCAAAAGGTGAGGTGTTTCAGTTATTGAATACAGGTATGTTGTATGCTGTTATTGTTTATAGAGCTAGTTTAAGATCATAGGTGCACTTTTGCATAAATATATTAAAGAAAATGATAATAAAATTACGTAAATGCTATGATGTAAATCATTACGATAGCATTTAAATTGCCATCTGTGGCTGCAATTCTAGTCTTTACCTTTTCCTCCAATGCTAGTATTTTCAGATGAAATTCATCCTGATAACAATTACAAATATCTATGCCTATTGCGAGTTTTGAATCCACAGTTCATTGGTAGGGTTGGCAGTGTTTCTTAAAGTGTGGTACGTGTACCACAGCATTATATTTCTCAACAAATAGTGCAATTAGAGACTAGGATAAAAATGGCACTAGCTAATGTATCACATCTTTCCTCCAATAGAAACTGCTATATAGACTCAAGCAAAACCATATGTTGCACCGGCAACATGTGGTTTTGCTACACACCACCCCGTCGTGAACGTGTTAAAACTAAGAAATATATAGTGAATTTGTTTCAGATATTAGGGAATTCGGTTGAAGAGAATTAACATTTCAACTCAAGTCTTGAAATGCTAATTTTTCTTTGGTTTGTGCAATCTCTTGTTAATACCGCACCAATTATATGCACTTCTTCATAGCTGCTCTATGTATCTCAAGTCTTGTAAATTACTGGTAATTTTTGCTTGAAATAATGGGAAAGAAGATGAAGCTATTTGGGTAGATGACTTTGACGATATACACAAGGAAACTGTTCTTGATGCCAAAAGTAGCAGTAGCGAGTTGGAGCTTCTTGGTAAGTCGCACCATTTTCTTTTTTCTTTTTTTTTTTCTGAAAACTTTAGTTTCCGAAAATCCCCGCATATATCTCGCACCATGATTTTTTAGCTTTAATTTTGGGAAAAAAGTGCAAGTTATATTCGAGTAAATACGTTAATTTTTTTAGCTTTCAAATTCTTAAGTATGGATCATTGGTTAAAGATTGGATTTATAATACCCACAAAAGAGAGCAATATAGCAAATACAAGCAGCTGTAAGCAACAAGAAAACGTTGATATTGCATCTGGATCAAATGAAATTGATAAGGGTGTGTCGTCTGACATCTCTCTCGAACCAACTAGGAAGAAGATGAAAAATCTTCTGAAATGTGGATTCTCATGGACTGGAAATGAAGAGGAACCTATTCCAAATTTTGTTCTATTAAAAATAAATCATATTTTTTATTTACATGAACATATAAATTCAAATAAAATAGACATTTACAATGAAATATACTTTATTTATTTATTTATTATTTGATTAGGGGATACTTGGTAATAATGAAAATTTAAGGAGTACGTGGATATCTGAAGTTTGAGAAACACTGGGATAGGGTATGTTATCTAGTCGGTTGTTGACGATATGATATTTCTGATTACAGTTTATTTTTGAATGGTTCACAAGAGAAGTAATTAATTACATATTTCACTTTGAGAACATCCATCTATCTATCTATCTATATATTTTTTTTCTTTTTTTTTTTTTTCAGTAAAGAAGACTAAATATAAAATTTAATTTCTTAGTGTCATAAAATACTAGTATTGGAGGAAAAGGTGAAGACTAGTTTTGAAACACGGATGGTAATTTAGTTTATGCAGATTTACATCCTTTTGATAGCATTTATATAATTTTATTATCATTTTCTTTAATATAATTACTTAAAATTGCACCTCTGATCTTAAATTAGCTCTGCAAACAATAGAAGTGTACAAGATGTCTTTACTACTCAGGAAAAGTGCAGTGATTTTTAAAATACATGTGTATTCAATAACTGAAACACCTCACCTTCTGAATTTTTTCAGATAAAAAATATATCATCACACCTGGATAGATGTCTAAATGCACAGAATAGTGAAAGGTGAGAAGAATAAATATTCTTAAATATTGTGCCGTTTCTCTCTAACTGTTCTTAAATATTTTATTCTCCCTAATAACTATTCTAACTATTAATAGAATAGTTAATAGGAATATGTAAATAGTTAACTATAAATATTAGTTGGAAAGAATTATTATTCTTAAATATTGTGTCCTTTCTTCCTTACCACCCTATCCCAGTTCTGTAAAAATTAATATTCTATTTACAGAGCCTGTAGTATCTAAGTAAGAAAGAATATTAATAACTTTATATGGAATAAAAAATTTCAGAATGCTAAATATAATCGAAATAATAAATAAAATATTTCTTCTTTTTTTTTTTTTTTTCCTTTTTTTTGTTCATATTTGGGAATGACATGAAATAGGATTTCAAATTTTCTTGCAAAGAATTTTCCGTGTAAAGCATTTTCAATATGATGAATCACCTGGACATGATTTTGAAGTAATGTGCCAGGGAGTTTGCATCTGCCTTGACATATTTACTTAATATGAGTCTTGCACTGGGTCAAGTTCCAAAGGAGTGGAAAGAAGGCAAGATTGTGCCACTTCATAAGGGAGGTGACAGAACTCAAGCATCAAATTATAAGCTGGTGAGAACCAGAATCCAGAATTGGGTTGACAACAGTGGTTTTATCTTTGATGGACAGCATGGATTTGCTAAAGGGAGGTCATGTTTTGGTAATCTACTTACTTATTTCAATAAGTAAGCAGATTACGACTTCATTGGACATACACAGTAGTATACTTAGAGTTTGCAAAGGCTTTTGATAGATTACTGCATGAGAAGTTGATAGTCAAACTAGAGCAGATGGGGCTGGATATTAGACTGTCTATTGGATTGGAGATTGGCTGTCTGATAGGTATCATGTATGGGAGAGCAATATCCCAGAAGAGGAAAGTCGCTATTAGTGTGCCTCAGGGGTCTGTTTTAGGGCCATTGCTGTTTAACCTGTATATTGATGATATTGGGGAAGATTTGGATGGGGATATTCAGTTGTTTGCAGATGATGCAAAGTTGGGACAAATTATCTGCTCTACTGCTCATAGTTCGTCCCAACTTCTTGTTCTGGCCTTACAATCTATTGAATGAAATTATTTCATTCAATAGATTGAGTGAATGGACATGAGAGGAGATGCCAGTTCGATGTTGCAAAATGTAAGGTTTTAAAATTTGGAAAACAAAGATGGGGATGTAGAATATACACTAGGATGTAGAATATACACTAGGAATTTACAGTTTTTAGTGGATAGGAGAAAGAGGGAGTGATATGATAGAGATGTACAAGTTTGTAAGGGGTGTTATAGGATCAATGTTGAAGAAATTTTTCATAAAATGGTGGGAGATCAGGGGAGAACAAAAGGTCATCCCTCCCTGAAGACTGTATAAGGAGTGTGTGTGAACAACAGAGTGAGAAGGTTTTTTTTTGCATGCACAAATTGTGAATGATTTGAATGCCTTGCCTGAGAGTGTGGTATCTGCAGAGAATTTGAAGTGGAGAGTAGATTTTTTTTACATGGGAGAGTGGTGGGTTAGCAGTGTTAAGTTCTGAATTAAACAAAAATTAAATTACTTTACGTTTCATTCAGACTTAACATGTGCTTGCAATTTTGAATCAATTATTGATGTACCAGAATATACTAGACTCTTGTAAATTTCACTAAAATATTACTAAGCTGAGAATCCTTCATTTAATATGTGATATTATAAAGTATTGAGAATTGCTAAACTGCTTAAGTATAAGTACTTATATTGCTGGGTGAAAGAGATAATCCGATTAAATAGAAATGGCCGGAATCGAAACACATGCATCATAGAGTACAGGTGCACCTTTTCGTAAGCAAATAAGGGTCCCCCCCCCACTCATGTACAGAAGAGTAGGCTAAGATTTCCGTGTGTGGTGTGCAATTTAAAAAGTCGTGCAGCACCAAGGAAACTCTCTTGTGTTCTGGTGCCTCTGGTTCTTTAGGTGGAGTTTTATTCTTACTGGTGTGTGGAGTTACACTCCGGAGTTTTCGGGTAATCTTGCTGATGTCTATGTAGCCTCCTTGTGGCGTCCCCTCATTCCCTGCGGATTCGAGACAGTGACGGAGCAACTTTGCCGTAGATTTCCCAACAATTTACCGGTCAGCGACCAGCCAGCAGAAGGTATTCACCGATGCTTACGCAGATGTAGTTATGATGTTGAACGAGTTCACCATGGAACAACGTCTACCTATCTTCGGCGACAGAAGTATGTACAGATTGAACTTTTGAAGAATGCCTCAGAGAAAGCAGAAGGAATGTGGTGTCGAAAGTAATTGTCCAGACGAGATATGTAAAGTGGCCAGGTAATTCCCCAGCAATTGATAACGTACAATCCATGTTTTATTATGTGTACATGTGTGTTAGAAGAATATATGTAAAATTTAGGAAGGACTCTAGGGGATGTTTCTTTGAATGATAAAGTAATAATGAGAATTTTGAGTATTTTGTTAAGTAAATTAATTGAGAGCACGTGGAGCCTAAGAATTGTCTTTTAATGATAGAAAGGGTTATGAGAATTTTGTGAGAAGAAATTGTATAAGAGCGCATGAAGCTAGTTTAGTTATTCAGCTAATAATTGTCCTTAGTATTATTGAATAAGTGTGATTTTTCAAGTATAAATTGTAAGCATTAACTGAAGCTCTTTGTCATGCATGCTAAGATAGATATTGAGAATCAATTAGCAATTGCAGATTAAATATTAAGAGTGAATTCATAGTATGTACAATGTTTCAATTGAATTAAATGTTTTGTTTAACTGATGACTTGCCTGATTTTCTTCTCTGTTGCACTTGCTCATAAATTATGGACCACAGCGGGAGATTAATTTATAGAGAGGCTACGGCTGCAAATGTAACTCTTAGTAACATAAGATTATATGTTAAACTGTGTTCTGATTCCTCGATTCTACACTATCTGTTAATCTAGGATTTGGGGTGGCGCAGTGAAAAATAAATTTTCCCTGAATCCGAAAAAGGAATTAGAACCAGTGTGAGACAAAGGAATAGGTATCCGCCATTAGTAATTCCTTTGTCCCACAAACCACTAGCATCGTTCTTGTAAGTAAAGATCAGCCAATAGAGATATTCAAGTTAAAAGAATTAAGATTGAAGATTTAGTATAACTTAAGAATAATCAAGATGTAAACATAAGAGAATATAGACTAAATATAGAGTAAAATAATAAGAATAAAATAAGAAAAAAAATTTTACAGCAGAATGCATTACAAGAATGAGTTGTGAATGCTGGGAGTGTTAAGGAGTTTAAGGTTCAGTATGATAAATGTGTTTCTAATTAATGGACTCTTCCACAGTATGTCTGTTTGCCATACTTGTGCTAAGTGTGGTCTATCATTAAGCTTTTTTTTTTTTTTCACTCTCTCTCTCTCTCTCCTTGCCAAGAGCACCAATTACAATGTGGTTTGTGCATAATTTTTTGTCTAGTTCTTGAACGATGGCTTACTAGCTTTGGAGAAGTATAAAAAGTGATAAATTTTAAGACCTTTATATTTGTCGTTGGAAATATATATATATATATAAACTTCAGATATGAAAGGTTGCAAATGTACATTGCATCAGTTCTGTGTATGAACAACTCTGAAGTTAGAATTATGCAAAAAATTTATTTTTACTGTGACTCTGAACTTTTCAAACAGTCCTTTTGCTTACTCTGTGTATATTATGCAGTATGATTTTAAAGAATGCCAATGGTAGGGAGGTAACCGAATCAGTTGATATAGTGGAATTACCGAGCGAGCACTTTGCAAGAGTATATCATCCAGGTTGTGACATTGAAAAAATGAAGGAACCATTAGTTTATTTGGGAATTGTGATGAATGAAGTGGAGGTGAATAGTCTATTACAAAACCTCAATGTCAATACATCTGTGGGATTGGATGGTATACCAGCTCGTGTCGTACGTGAAGCGGCTAAAGAATTGTCAGTGCCCTTGACCATTTTGTTTAATTTGAGTCTCAGGTCTGGGTTAGTCCCAAGGGGGTGAAAAGAGGGGAAAAATAGTTCCACTGCATAAAGGAGGTTCCAAGACTGCTGTTGTAAATTACCGACCAATCAGCATATCAGGAATCGTTGTCAAGGTCTTGGAGAAAATAGTCAAGAGGAAAATACAGGATTGGATAGATGAAAATGGGATACTGTATGGTGGACAGCATGGTTTTGTGAAGGGTAGATCATGCCTTAGTAAATTGCTCACGTTTTATAGCACAGTGACGGCTGAATGGGATAAAGGTAATGGGTTTACAGTGATTCTACTGCACCTTGCCAAGGGTTTTGACAGGATACCACATGGAATTTTAATCAGTAAACTGCAGCATATGGTGATGGATATAGGGTTGGTGAGATGGATAGGAGGGTGGTTGATGGAGAGCTATCAGAGAGTGGTTTATTCAGGAGTAGAGTCCAAAAGACGGCCTGTGACTAGTGGTGTGCCGCAGGGTTCTGTTCTTGGACCACTACTGCTCAATTTTTTCATTAACGAAATAGGAAAGGAGCTGAGAGGAAGTATTCATTTGTTTGCTGATGATGCAAAGTTGGGTAGAGCAATAGTGAATGCACAGGATGTCAAAATTTTGCAGGATGATTTGGATAGTTTGGAGGACTGGGCTAAGGAGAATGGATGTCAATTTAATGTGGCAAAGTGTAAGGTTATGCATTTTGGGGTGAAAAGATTAGCAGCAGTATATCACATTGGTGGAACCATACTGCAGGAGATTGACGAGGCAAGAGATTTGGAAGTGTTGGTGTATAGGGAGTTGAAGTTTAGGGGGGCACATCGCAAAAGTGGCTAAATCAGCTCATCAAATCACTCGGTTGCTGAAAAATACTTTAACAAGCAGAGACAAACAGGTTATTGTTCCTCTGTATCGAGCCTTGATAAGACTACATCTTATCAAGGCTCGATCCAAGGCTTGATCGGGAGGAGGTGGAGAGGATCCAGAGACGAGTGACCAAGATGATAGCAGGTCTATGGAATGAACCTTATGGGGACAGATTGAAGATTTGTGGTTGCAGAAATTGGTTGATAGGCAGAAAAGGGGTGATATGATTGACATTCAAATTATTGAAGGGTTTCTATAAGATTAATTTAGAAGATATTTTTGAGAATAGGACTGGTGGTGGGAGGACTAGGGGCCATACATGGAAGCTGGGCAAGAGTGTGGCTAGCAAGGGTGTTAGAGCTAGGTTTCTTACTTTTAGAGTGGTGAATGAGTGGAATAAGCTGCCAGAGTCTGTTGTGGGTGCCATGACTGTGAATGAGTTCAAGGCGAAGTATGATAAATACTGTGTGAATGTCGAATAGTTGTTCTTGACATGATGTTAGGGCCTCCCTCGATGAGTCTATCGACTCATCGAGGGAGGTCCATAATAATAATAATTATGTTTTATGTATACATTTTTTCTCTAAGTATAGTGGAGAGAACTAAAAAAATTAATATTAGTATTTATGAATTTGTTTAGTCTCCTGTCATGTCCACTTGTTTTGCAAAATTTCATCCAAACCTGGTTCTTGGTGGAACATACTCAGGCCAAATAATGTTGTGGGACAATAGAAGTAACAAGAGAACACCAGTGCAAAGAAGTCCACTCTGTGCTGCAGCTCATACCGTAAGTAACCATGTTATTTCTTATATCATACATTAAATAATTATTAAGTTTTCTACATGATTTAATCTTGAAAAGGCTGAAGTTAATTATTTCTGTAACTAATATTTTTTAAAATTTTTATCTTGAAGCATCCTGTATATTGTGTTCAAGTAGTTGGTACTCAGAATGCTCATAATCTTATCAGCATATCAACAGATGGAAAGTTATGCACTTGGAGTTTAGATATGTTGTCCTCACCACAAGTAAGTATTTTCTTGAATAATATGAATTGCAATAACCGATTTAACCCCTCAACCGGCCACGATGTCTATGGATGTTCAGCTAAATCTGGATACGAAACTTTAACACCCATTGAAAAACATGGATAAGAAGTGCAATTTGGTGTCACTATTTCATCCACATCGGCCGGTAGGGAGGTTAATGACATTTTTATATTAAAAATAATAATAATTTGCACATGACTAATTCTATGTTTTGAAATCATCTACAAAACTGATTATTTTTTACAGGATCCCCCCCCCCCTCCGAAATAAAGTTTAAAATGGTCTCCAGTTTAGTATGAATCATCATTTTCTGCAATAATGAATAATGCAGGGCTAGAATATAGTAATGATCCAATGTAATTACAACTTCATTATTAGTTTATCAGTTTTCTTTCATTTTTGTTATTTGTTATGCCCTGAATGTAATCAGAACTAATTCATACCATCTAAGGCAAGATGATGTTGTATGCCTTAGAGACAGTAGTTTTTATAGTCTAAGCAGGACTGCTTATTCCACCTAAATCTTCATCTCTTTACTGATTTTTCAAATGTCTATTATATATCTTCAAATACCTGAGTTTTAGGTTGTTACTTTGGTGTTCAGCTGTAATGATCCATATATTAATAATTAACTGGCTTCCCAATATGCATATGTCATATAGTTGTTTAATTCTATTTCCTTAAAATTTAATTTCTTGCCCTCTAAAAAATTATGCCCTAGTAGCTAATGTGGTACCTGATCCATATTGAGAATTCAATTGACATTCTATGCCTCTATATTTTTTCATAACTTTAATCTCCCAATTGCTGTTTTTCATTCTGAGTTCATTATTATAGATAATAAGTCTTGATGACCTATAGAGGATTTATTTAGGAGGATAAATCATGTACTGAGAGCTGAGTGGAATATGTGTTGAGATCAATGGCCATTGCAGGCTATTGAGGCTACAAGGAACTTGATGTCATATAAACTTAATTAATGCATGCCAAAGCATGCATTCTCTGCCTGGCTTTTTCTCTTTTACAGAATGAAAAAACTGAGTTTTTAAAAGGAAAATCCCTCATTACCTCTGTATGGTACTACATAACTCATCTTCAACTAAAAAGCTCTGGTAATCTTCATATCATATCCTGGTTCCAACTCTGGTCTTTCCAGCCAAAGGATAGCTTGATACTGACTGAACTGTGAAGCCTCATGTAATATTTATCAGTTTTAATTTTCGTTTAATATTGCTTTACTTTATGATGTGGCCAAAAATTAACAGATCTTTAGACTGACAATACCATCCCCCCCCCAAAAAAAAATTACACCAATGATTTAGGTAAAATAACCACAATGAAATACAGGATGACCTGGTTTAAAAAAAAAATAATAAAAAATAAAAAAAAAAAAGGTGGGGGGGGTAAAATAGGGAAAAGATGAGATAAACTCCGATCTTATAAATTTGCTGGGGAAAAAAAATGTCATCAGAGATTAAAATAAAGAACTTTTATTATTAAAAGACCAGAAGATAAATGATAAAATATACAAAGAGCCAACAAGTTTTACTAGCCACTGTCCAGCATTTTCAAGTCTGAACTGGTGTGAAAACAAATGCATTAAGTTACATTTAAAACATACACTTTAGTAACTGTTAGGCCGTTACGTTTGATCATTCGTGTTTGATGGCGTGCATGTGTTCGAATGCTTCAGTCAGAATCCGGTACATGACCACGTGTTGTGTATTTTTTTGCATATTGTAGTTCTGTTGAACTGAGTTCAACAGAACTTGAAAATGCTAGACAGTGGCTAGTGAAACTTGTTGGCTCTTTGTATATTTTATCATTTATCTTCTGGTCTTTTAATAATAAAAGTTCTTTATTTTAATACATCAGACCAAATACGTCATCAGAGATTATTATCATTTTTAAATAAAATATGAGGTGTGACAATTTAATTCCCATAATGCACCTGTAAAAAAAACCTACATTCGGAGCTATACATTAGTGGCTACTGTCGCCTTCGAACTAGTCCCCTTGTGCTTTTATACACTGGTTTAGATGGTGTTCCAATTTTTGGAAACAGGCCTGGAACTCATTTTACGGAATACTCTTCATTTCCTTTATCACATGATACTGGATATCAACGATGTCAGAAAATCTTCATCCTTTTAGTGCAGTCTTTAATTTTGGAAACAGCCAGAAATCACAGTGAACTAAGTCAGGTGAATAAGCAAGGTGACCTAATTTGGTAATCGATTTTTTAACCAGAAACACTCTCACAACGAGCGCACTATGCACATTGTCATGATGAATGATTCACTTCTCAGGCCACAATTCATGTCTTTTTGTCTGAACAGAATCTTGTAATCTTCTCAGCACCTCTAAATAGCATTTGTTGGTTGACTGTTTGTCCCTGTTCAATGAATTCATAGTGGACTATCTCCCTTGTGATCAAAGAAACAAACACACCAGCGTAGTCTTGAATTGCAAATGTGATTTGTGTGTGTGCTTTTTTCAGACTTGATGAACTCGGGAGTTTCCACTGGAGGCTCTGGTGTTTTGTTTCAGGATCGTACCAGAAGCACCAGGTTTCTTCACCTATAATTACTTTCGTAAACATGTGCTTATTTGCAGAAAGATCAGTTGCAACTTGAAGCTGCCACTGCTTCTGTTCATCTGTCAAGATCCGAAGCGCAAACTTTGCAGAAATCTTTTGCATACCCAATTCTTCAATTAAAATTACCCTGACTGTTTTTTGATTCATTTGCAATTCATCCATTAATCACACAATTAATTGTCTGTTAGACCATACCAAATCTCACACTCTGTTCACATTTGCATCCATCATTTTTGTTTTTGGCTGCCCACTTCTGGAATCATCATTCACATCTTCTCACCCTCCTTTGAATCTCTTATGCTACTCAAAGACACTTGACTTTTTCAGCGCATCCACACCATTGAGCACACTTTCAACAGCTCCAACATTTCAGTAGCAGTTTGCCAATTTCGACACAAAATTTTATGTTAACACGCTGTTCCAAATTTCGATCAGACATTTTTATGCCAAAGTTTACATGCAGATCTCTATTGTTTTTGCAATAGCCAACTAACAAATGGTTCTATCAGATTGAGGTTTATGCATGCATTAGTTAAAACGTGTACAAAGACAATTACTCGTGTAACTCCACTCAAATCACTACACAGCCATTCCAGGAATTAAATTGTTAAGCCTCGTATATACATGTGGACAAATACCAGTAAAAAATGAGATGAAAGAAAGCCTGCTAATTACAGAGCCGTTATTTTATTGAACAAATGCTACAAAATATATAGTAGACAAATATTATTATAACGTTGAAATGGATTTAGTTTTTTATTTAAAGTTACTTATAGAGAAAAGAAGAGGATTTCATTTAGAAACTCTTCTTTTATTTATAGATTAAAACAGCATTTGATAAAGTAAAAAGATATGTACTGTTTGATATGTTACAAAGCGTAAATATACTCAGTATTTTATTACAGGGGGAATACTTAAATACATATGAAGATAATGAAAGAAAAATTTTACTTTTGAGAGAAACTTGTGACATGAAATTAAGAATTTGTACACGTTAGCACAAGAAAGGTATATTTAATATATTGCCAGATATTTCAGTTTGAAAATAACAAACTATAATCAGTGGCTAGACAGAAAACATTTTTTTACAAGGTAGAATACAAACAATTGATCATTTAAAATTAGAACGAGACGTGTGATGTTACATTGTTAATCATGATATCATTTCACTGAAAAAATGCAACCATACGAGTGCAGAATGGCTACATGTATAATTTTACAATGTCATACAAAAAACTTAATTTATAAAATCATACGAATGATATCATTAGACAGATGTAGTATCTAGAAGGTCTTCATTAAAAAAATAATAAATAAATAAATAATTGATGTGTTATTCGGATCAAACTTTCCGATATTTTTGACATAGATAGGCAGTCATTACGATTCAGGTTAGGGTGGCGAAGTAAGGTCTCAGCACTCTCTTTCAATATGCGTTCAAATTTATACCAACATCTGTGTAGAAAGCAAACTTTGGACCAGAGAATGTTGTGGTTTGTCTCTATTCCATGTTGCGCCAATCCAGACTTATCGGATTGGCCAAACCATTAATAAGACTGATGTTCTTGTATTCTTTTTTCTATACATATTATTATTATATGATTTGGTGGCGCTAGTGTCCTTGGTGAATGTGGCGGTCGTGTTTAGTTAGTCTAGAAAATGTGTTTTTAAATTTAAATATAGTGTGGCTTTTTGTCTCAAATTGTGCTACAGTTGTGCATCGGTTAGATACAAGTGTCCTTTAGTGGTGTTATTGTTTGGAACTGTGTTGTATATATTGTGTTTTCGCTGCCGTTTGTTTCACTACTTCAACGTGTAAAGATGGCGTCCAACAAGAAACGTACATCAGCGGTGCGCAGGACTTCTACTTCTACACGAAAGACTGGCTCAGTGTTAGATTTTTCGCAATGGATGTGTTGCGGAAACTGATACATGTATGCGCTGAAGAATGTGAAGGATCTGTGGTCGATGTGTGTGAGAAGTGTTGGGATAGGCTGGAGCGTTTGGGAATTGAAGCTGACATTGGGACTGTAGCGGAAGAACTTCGGCGGGAGTTCATGAAAATGAAATATGACCTTCATCTTCTGCATGAGGAATTGGAAGTGCTCGGTAAGGAGATACTAGAAGTTAAAACTGAGTTTAATGTGTTAAACAGAGAAATTAGGACTATAGAGATTACTTTAGCTGAAGTAACTAGAACAGGATTATGTATGAATGTCTTTGGTGAATGATGCAGTAATAAATAGTATGGGTGTGATTGGGAGTCAAGAAAATAAAACCCCAAGTGGCCTAGAAGAAACGAGATGTCGTGAGAGTGGTGGGAGTAAGTAATAGAGCGTTGAGTAATGAAACTGGGAGAGTCATGCTGAATAGTGTAGAAAATGAGTCCACGAGTGACGCTTGTGTGGACTTGAATGAAGTTAAGAGTGGTAAGATATATGGTGAATCTATGATTAAGGGTATGGAGAGTGGTATCCATGAAGAGTGCTTGGCTGGTGGGACAATAGAAAGAGTGGCTTTAGCAATAAAGAGAGGGCCCGAAGCAGACAAGATGATAGTTATGGTGGGTACAAATGACCTGAGTGGTGGTATAATTCAGGTAAGAAAAGATTTAAGAACATTGTTAGATATTGTGAAGAGGAAAAGTGTCAGTGGGAGGATAGTGTGTGTGCTGCCTCGTTTTGACAATTACGAGTTAAGTAGACGAGCGATGATAATGAATGATATGATTGCAAGAATGTGCAAAAAAAGAGGTCTGGAATTTGTTGATGTTTGGAGTGTGTTTGAAGGAAAAAAGACAATTGTATGCTAGAGATGGACTGCATCTGAACATGGAAGGACATAAGCGATTGAAGAAGTTACTGTTTTATGAACAAGTCGAAGTAATTGGGCAGGGAAACTAATATTGAAAAGGTTGAGTGTAAGAGAGAGAAACTTTAGCACTGATTGTATATTTATTGATCCTTATTCGCAGAATAAATTGCAGAAGAGAGGGGATAAAAATCGGCATGGGACTACTGAAATTAGTGACTTATATATCAGTTCTAAAGCCGGTACAAGATCTAGAGGGAATCTGCAATTTTTGTATACCGATGCAAGAAGCATTCAAAATAAGAGAGAAGAATTTTTGGCATTGTCAGTGCAATCTCACCAAAAGTTATAGGCATTAGTGAAACTTAGCTGTCAGTAGAAGATGTGGTCACTGGAATTGAATCTGATGGGTACAGTATTTTCAGGGAGGATAGAGAAGATAGAACAGGGGGAGGAGTACTGTGATGATAGCTGATGTGTTGCAGCCAAAGAAAGTAGTATATCAAGATGATAGCCACGTGAATGCGAGTTCATTTGAAGCAGTCTGGTGTGAAATAGTGACCAATGCAACCAAATATACAGTTGGATGCTGCTATAGGCCAGGGAGTACAGGGGGAGATATTGAATTCATGCATCAGCAAATTAGTGCAATGAGTGCAGGGTTAGTGATTATTATGGGGGATTTTAATTATGGTGATATCAGTTGGAAGGAGGAAATATCACATAGCAAAAAGGAAATGGAGTTCATACATCTTTTACGAGATAATTACTTGAAACAGCACATAACTGAAGGGACACGTGGTGTGAGAGTGTTGGACCTGGTTATTGGTTCAGAGGTTATATGCATAAGTAAGGTGTCCTCGTTATCTCCAATTGGTGAAAGCGATCACGTGGTATTGACTTGGGAGGTTGCAAAATCTGTGGATTTTTCTGTTAAGAATGGGTATATACGGAACTACAGGTTAGGCAATTATAACAAGCTTCAGAGTGAGCTTGCAGCCATCCCATGGCAGAACATATTGCAGGGGAAAGATGTTAGCAGTGCATGGGATAAAATCAGCGGGTATCTGAGGAAAGCAATATCAGATTGTGTCTCCATGGTCAGGAAGTCAAACAAGGGAGGCATTAGATGAATGAGCAGTAGTATCAAGCTTGATCTGCAAAAAAAGAAAATGTTATGGAGAATTTACAAGGAGAAAGGCAATCAGTACACCCATGAGCAGTACAAGGCTCAAGCTAGGAAGGTTACCAGCATAGTAAGAAAAGCTAAATCAGGTTATGAGAAGACCTTAGCCGGAAGACAGTACTCCAAGAGATTGATGAGGCTAGGGACTTAGGGGAGTTGGTAGATAGGGAGATCAGGTTCAGAGGACACATTGCTAAGGTGTCCAAGATTGCACATAGGATTACTTGGTTGTTGAGGAACACACTGACATCCAGAGATAAAGAGGTTATTATTCTCCTTTATAAAGCGTTGATACTTCCACATTTGAATTACTGTGCTCAGGTCTGGTCACCTGGATTCCTTGGAGATGAGGAGGCTGTGGAGAGGGTTCAGAGAAGAGTGACCAAGTTGGTGAGTGATGTAAAAAATGCTCCCTACATTGATAGATTGAGAGCTTGTGGATTGCAGAGGTTGGTTGATAGGCGGAGAAGAGGGGATATGATAGAAACATTTAAATTACTGAAAGGTTTTTATAGGATTGATGCAGGGGAAATGTTTCAGCTGTGTGATAGTGATGGAAGAACAAGAGGTCATCCCTGGAAATTAAAGAAGCGTGTGGTTAACAAGGGTGTCAGAACAAGATTTTTTGCCTGGAGGGTGGTGAATGAGTGGAATTCATTGCCTGACTTAGTTGTGAGCTCTTCGTCTGTAAATGAATTCAAGAAGAAATATGACAGATGTTGTTTTGCTAGTTTGGGTCTCCTGCGATGAGTCTACTGACTCCATGGAGATACCCATAATAATAATAGAGCATCCGGTTTGTCCAAAGTAAGAAAGATGGCAGTCACATGGAACTTGGAGAGAGACATAGTTGAGCGTTTATCTTTAGACAAAGGGAAATAGGTGAATATTTTATTAATAGGAATATAAGTAGTTGTTAGATCATGTTTCTTTAAAATTCTTGAAATTGGTTCTGAAATTCCAGAGATATATGGGATTGGAACTCGGCTTATTGATTCTTTGTTGTTTTGGTTTGGCTTGTAGGAGTCAAACAGATGTTGTGTAGTGCTTTTTGTGGTCCTTTCAGAGAATCCGTTTAATTTAATGTATTGTTTGATAGTAGAAAGTTCTTTCTGTAAATGATGGTGAGTTGAACAATTAGTTCTAGCTTGTCAAATTAATCATTTAATGATTCCTGTCTTTTGAGAAGAATGATGTGCAGATTGTTTGAGAATGTAACGTCCAGTGAAAGTGGGGGTTAGATATATAGACAACATTTCTGCAGTCTGGGCTCGCAACAGAGATTCCCTACCTTCCTTTTTAGTCAAAATCAATACTCTACACCCTCGTATCAAATTCACCATGGAAATTGTAAAAGACAACAAATTATCCTTTTTAGACATCCTTCTCATCCACTCACCACCAGGTAATTTAACATCAGTCTACAGAAAACCCACTTGTACTGAACATTACATTCTCAAACAATCTGCACATCATCCTTCTCAAAAGACAGGAAACATCAAATGTTTAATTCCACAAGCTAGAACTAATTGTTCAACTCCCCATCATTTATAGAAAGAACTTTCTACTATCAAACAATACATGAAATTAAACAGCTTCTCCGAAAGGGCTACACAACATCTCTTTGACTCCTACAAGCCAAACCAAACAACCAAGAATCAATACGTCAAGTTCTAATCCCATGTATCTCCAGAATTTCAAAACTAATTTCAAGAATTTTAAAGAAAATATGATCTGACAGCTACTTATATTCCTATTAATAAAATATCCACCTATTTCCCTTCATCTTAAGATAAACTCTCAACTATGTCTCTTCCTGATGTATACCAAGTTCCATATAAATAAAATTGGATAGAATATACAAACTGAACGGCCAACACCTGATGATCTAAACAATTAATAAAATATAAACCAATTGGGAAGAAAAATGGAGTGATACACATCCTGTGTATCACTCCATGTAACTGAGCTATCTCCCTCAGCACAGCCCACTCTTCATTTGTTACATCCATCATACTTCTATTCTGTTGATCAACACTTTTGCTCACTTTCTCTCTTCTCTTAATTGTGTCACTTTTAATCCTATTCTGTTATACTGTCACAGATATTTTCACACGTATCTCTTCTGTTCTGTCCACTGATTCAATCTTGCTACCTGACCTCACTTTTGATCCTCGCTTTCACAGCATTTTCGGCATATTTTCCCACCACTATTACTTTCAAACCAAATTTCCTTTGCCATTTTGGTGATGCGTACATCTCACAAACATTGCACTGTATGAAGTCCCTTTAGCTGAATTCTTTAAACAATGCCCCCCCCCCCCCCACCCCCCCCCCCCCCCACCCCCCCCCCCCCCCACCCCCCCCCCCCCCCACCCCCCCCCCCCCCCACCCCCCCCCCCCCCCACCCCCCCCCCCCCCCACCCCCCCCCCCCCCCACCCCCCCCCCCCCCCACCCCCCCCCCCCCCCACCCCCCCCCCCCCCCACCCCCCCCCCCCCCCACCCCCCCCCCCCCCCACCCCCCCCCCCCCCCACCCCCCCCCCCCCCCACCCCCCCCCCCCCCCACCCCCCCCCCCCCCCACCCCCCCCCCCCCCCACCCCCCCCCCCCCCCACCCCCCCCCCCCCCCACCCCCCCCCCCCCCCACCCCCCCCCCCCCCCACCCCCCCCCCCCCCCACCCCCCCCCCCCCCCACCCCCCCCCCCCCCCACCCCCCCCCCCCCCCACCCCCCCCCCCCCCCACCCCCCCCCCCCCCCACCCCCCCCCCCCCCCACCCCCCCCCCCCCCCACCCCCCCCCCCCCCCACCCCCATGAAATTCAGTTTTATCCTACTCAAGACTAAATGGTGATCACTTCCAATTTCAAATCCTCTGTACACTCTGGTGTCCTGCACCAGGGAGAAAACATCACTATCAACAATAATTACATAGTCAATGAGACTTTTCTTATTTCTTGCCTCCTCTCTCCATGTGAATTTGTGGACATTTTTATGTTGGAACATTGTGTTAATAATAACCAGTCCATGTACTGAACAGAAATCTAACAGGTATTTTCCATTATTATTAGCTTTGCTCTTTTCTCCAAATTTTCCCAAAATATTTTTATATGTCTGACAATCATTTCCTACTTTGCTATTTAGATCCCCAACAAGGACCAATTTTTCATTGTGTCAATTGCTTTTTCTAAAGCCTCAAAAAATTCCTCCACTTCTACTTTAGGAGAACCTTCTGTGGGACCATAGGCACAAATAAGTCTCATTGTCCAGCTCCCCATTCTGATATTTGCACACATCACTTTACTTGAAATTGCCTGTCATTCAAGAAGATTAGCCTCGTATTTAGTGTTGAATACTATGGCTACTCCTTCTTTTCCTTGATTGTCATTGCCTGAATATAACATTTTGTATTTATTGCTTAGAAAGAGCTCACCAGTTTTTGTCTTTTTTGTTTCAGCCACCCCTATTATGTCGAACTGGTATTTATCAAATTCCTTAGCTAGCTCCATTTCTTTGCAATTCAGGCTTCTTGTGTTGATAGTACCGATCTTGAACTCTGGTGATGTTGAGTTTGGGTAGGTTTTAGGACTTGTTCCAGTAGCTGACTTTTTTGCTGTTTACCCTGTTTCCTGGCAAAAACAATGGGGGCCTTGTTTAACCGGGCGATGCTCCAGCAGGCATGAAATTC
The DNA here is from genome assembly GCF_054136105.1 of Typopeltis vanoorti. Taxonomy (NCBI): domain Eukaryota; kingdom Metazoa; phylum Arthropoda; class Arachnida; order Uropygi; family Thelyphonidae; genus Typopeltis; species Typopeltis vanoorti. The sequence continues at coordinate 38,783,193 of NC_143571.1, forward strand.
TGTCATGTTGTACCATCATTTTTTATTTTATTTTAAGCCAATAAGAATACAATTTAGTCAGCTAAATCCCATATTGCCAGCCCAAACTCGTTCGTTCAGTATCCAGGTAGATACCCAACAGGATGCACCTCGAGTAGGTGAGGATTGGACATTAGGTCAGAAGTCCTGATTGGTTCTCCGCATTCCTTTAAAGGCTATGTGGAGGTCTCCTCTCATTTATATAGATTTGACTCTTACATACCCCACCTTAACAGTCGGTACTCTAAAATTCACTTCACATTAGAAAAAGAATCTAATAACTGGCTGCGTTTTCTTAACACATTGGTCACTCACCTTTAGGTGGTTCACTATCTTTTTCTGTTTATAGAAAGCCACCACACACACTGGAAGATATGTACACAAGCAATCACATCATCAGGCCCAACACTATTGAGATCCTCAAACACTTATTCATAGTGCCAGAGCTATTTATTATTGTGATGTAATCCTGGTCCACAGAACTCAACTATCTTCACTGCGATTTTTTTTTGGTCAGTTGCTATATCTCCTACAAAATAAAAAATATATTAAAAAAATACTGCATGTGCCCCTACTTCCCCTTCCCCAAACACACAGCAGCAAAACACTACTATTCCCATTTCATATATCCAGAATACATCTTAAAAGATAGCCAAAGTACTAATTAAATATAACCTTTACACCACATTCAAACCACACATCAAATTAGCAACTCTGATCCGTTCTCCTAAAGACAAACTCCATTTTCCATAGTACATCCTGTAGTGTATGTGTAAAGCTAAGTTATCATCACAGAACACTTCATACATAAGTGTTCTATGATTATAACTTGGCTTATTGGCCTATGATTATAACTTGGACAGACAGGAAGATCTGCTTTGGTGAACACAAGAAATACATTCACTGCCATCATATTGGCAATTCAGTTAGGATTGGCAGAACTGCTTTGCACACCTCTTTGCACAGGATTAAGTAGAAGAAAAACTAATGTGCTCTATGGAAGTCATTTACAGGTTAGAGAGACTATTTTTAGCATCAGCAGTGGCTATGAACCATTCTCCTAACCTTAAAAGGTATAGCTGCATTAATCTGTAAAAATTTGGGAGACAATCATCTTATGATCAACACAACAGCAATGATAACTTCTTTACAATATCAGCAGATGCCTAATTACAGCTTTAGATGTTTTTTGTCCTTTACAGTTTAAATTATTTCACTTATTATCTCATGTAAACTGGAACAAGTAGTTGTGCTCTGAGGATTCAGGGTTGAAATTCAGAAAAATATAAGCTAGTCAATAATCATCTTTTTTTCCCTATGATTTAGAATTTTGTATTGTAATACTATTAAAAAAACATATAACATCCAACATAAGACTGTTTACAAGATGTCTTGATAATCTTTCTCAAGGATAGATTGCATAATAAATTAAAGATACCAAGAAATTATATTTTTGTTTAATCCTTTATCCAAGTGTAAACAAACCATGTTTGAGCATGAAGTATCTTCACGACCAGGCTTCTTGTATGTAGAGACTGACTCCACATCAATTGCTGTAGATGCAATGATGCTTAGCATTATACTTACCTTTCAGGTAAGATAATGCTAAGCATTATGGAAAGGGCTACTACTCTGACCAGCTTTGACCTTTATTGGGCATGTTGAAGTGCAGGGATATCTCTCCAAAAACTGAGTGACCAAAAAACACTAAATCTCACTGAGTGATCCTAAAAGATCACTATTAAACTCATTACTCCTGACCTGAATGACCCAGGACAAGAAACTTAGTGGTGGCTCCATTCAGTGACTGGCAAAGCCTCTCCACCAAGCATAGCTAGCCTCTTTACTCCCCAGAAAGCAAGCAAACCTGAAAACATTATCAAATGTCATCAGTGGAAGCCAGACCTAGAATGGATACAAGATTGAAGTAATGCAGAAGTCATATATTATCCATATACAAGTAGTCAAATGGTGTCACACCTTATCGAAATACTCTAGATCAGAGATAGACATTGAAAGTTTTTTCACTTGATTATACTATAAATTAAAGATGCCAAGAAATTATATTCTTGGTTTAATTCTTTATCCAAGTGTAAACAAACAATGTTTGAGTGAGATGTATCTTCATGACTGAGATACTTATATATAGAGGCTGACTTCACATCAGTTGCCATAGTATCCCATAATGCAAAGCACACACAAACCCTTTCCGGTGAGTATAATGCTAAGCATTATGAGAAGGGCTACTACCCAGACTGGTTTCAACTTTTATTGAGGTCTCATCAGTGGAAACCAGATCCAGAAGAGATACCAAGGTAGAAGTAGTGTCCCTTCCCATAATGCTTAGCATTATACACATCTGAAAGGGTGCATATGCTTTGCATTATGTGATGATACTAAGATAACTGATGTGAAATCATTAGCCTCTATATACAAGTAGCCCAGTCATGAAGATACTTCACTTGCAAGCATTGCTTGCTTGCACTGGCATAAAAGATCAAACAAGAATATAATTTCTTGGCATCATTAATTTATTATACAATATATCCTTGTGAAGGATCATCAAGACATTTTGCAGACAGGCTTAGGTATTGAACGTTATAACTTTTATTAATTGTATTACAACATAAAACACTAATTCAGAGAGAAAAAAAGATGTTCGACTGGCTTGTTTACACTTGGATGAAGGATTAAACCAAGAATATAATTTCTTGTCATCTTTAATTTATAATATAACCAAGCAAATAAACATTCAAGATATATTGTACACAAAGTGCAACAATTTGGTATGTGAAAATTAAAATTAGCCAGTCAACAGGTTACCCTTCCTTAAATGATGCCAGCACAATTCCAGCTTTTCTTAAATTCAAAGAAAAGTTATGAACAATGTCCAACATCTAAGCCTGTCTACAAGATTACTGTTAAAAAGATGAAAACTATTAAAAATAAGCAGGATAAACTCCAGATATTATATTTTCAGGGATGAATGAACAGATCAAGTACAAAATTTTCAGCTACTGGGTACAGCTTTTCATGAAGATGGCAAATTAAACAAAAGTAATATAAAATGAAATAACCTAATAGAATAATTAAAGTTGTTATGGCATGGCAGAGAGAAATTTCAGTAAAATTATATGATGAAAGAGAAACTAGCCAAACATAAAAGTAACAATACACAAGATAACATTCAAATCAATTTCAACATATATAGCTGAAAGATGCACTGGAAACAAAACAGTTTAATGATTCTAAATATATGAGAATGCTTAGGGGAAAAAAATCATGCGAATGTATATATAACTTTGTAGAAGAACCAATTAAAAGATGAAGATATTAGAAAAGAACTGGATATTTGGTTTCAAAAGAAGAAACCTTTGATGGGAGATTGGAGAGCAGGCATGAGCATTCTTGAAGAAAGTCTTGGGAGTTAACCAATGTTTAAATGATAGAATCATATTAATATCCAAAAAAATACTGAAATCTGAATGGGTATTTATATCCTAATTAAGAGTGTCTTAGAAGAGCTGATCATATTAGATTTTATATGGCTGATTGGAGCTGTATATCAATATGAATAAGGAAGTGAGAAGTGTATTTTTTTGCATCATAGAGTGGAGATAAGAGGAATGCATTCCTAGAATGGTCAGTTAGTGCACTGATGATGTGTTCAGTGCAAATTGTGATAAATACCATAGTCTGTACAGAATTTAGCCTCTTACAATGAGCCTTGTGGCTTGCTCCATTGGAGACCTTGAAAATATTCAAGATTCAGTAGGGATGCTTAAGGGTCAAAGCTGTATAACTGAGAGGAGACCTCCACATAGCCTTTAAAGAACCAACTAGGTCTTCAGACCTAATGTCCAATCCTCATCTACTTGTGGTGCACCCTGTTAGGTGTCTTCCTGGATACTGAATGAATGGGGATGGGCTGGCAATTTGGGATTTAGCCGAACAAATTGTATTCATATTGGCTTAAACCAAAATATAAAATGATGGTACAACATGACAGAATTTCATGCTGGCTGGGGCATCACCAGGTTAAATAAGGCCCCTATTGTTTTCGCCAGGGAAGCAGGGAAAACAGCAAAAAGTCAGCTACTGGAACAAATATTAAAACTCACCCCAACTCAACATCACCAGAGTTCAGTATCGGTACTATCAACATAAGAAGCCTGGCAAAGAAATGGAGCTAGTTGAGGAATCAGATAAGTACCAGATCGACATAATAGGGGTGACTGAAACAAAAAAGACAAAATCTGGTATTGGAAGTTTTTCCCCACTTGGTTCGACTATAATAAATTTAGTTCAATCCTTTATCCAAGTATAAGAAAACAAAGTTTGGGCCTGAAGTATCTTCAGGACTGAGGCAACTCATGGTAAAGGTGGACCAAACTCTCATCACTGCTTGTCTTAGTATCTCCCATAATGCAGACACGTTTAATGCTATGAATTAAGTGAAGGGCCACTACCCAGACCGGTTTTGACCTTTATTGAGGTCTTGTCAGTGGGAGCCAAACCCAGAGGTGGTGATACTAAGGTGGAAACAATGGAGAAGTCATCTTTACCTATATGAGTTGCCAAAAGATGTCTCACCTTATTATTAAATTATTCTGGATTTAGAGAAAGATGTAGGAAGTTTTTTTCCACTTGGTTAGATTATAATAAATTTAGTTTAATCCTTTATACAAAGACAAGTAGTGATGAGAGCTTGGTCCGCCTTTACCACGAGTTGCCTCAGTCCTGCCCCAAACTTTGTTTGCTTACACTTGGATAAAGGATTAAACTAAATTTATTATAGTCTTACCAAGTGGGAAAAAACTTACATCTTTCTCTAAATCCAGAGTAATTTAATAATAAGGTGAGGCAACTTTTGGCAACTCGTATGGTTAAAGATGACTTCTCCATTGTTTCCACCTTAGTATCACCACTTCTGAGCCTGGCTCCCACTGACGAGACCTCAATAAAGGTCAAAACCGGTCAGGGTAGTGGCCCTTCCCTTAAAGCATAGCATTGTACATGTCTGCAAGGAGATGTGGTTTGCATTATGGGAAATACTAAGACAAGTAGTGATGAGAGCTTGTTCCACCTTTACCACGAGTTGCCTCAGTCCTGAAGATACTTCAGGTGTTTGCTTACAGTTGGATAAAGGATTAAACTAAATTTATTAACAAAATCTGGTGAGATCTTTCTGAGCAATAAATACAAAATGTTATATTCAGGCAATGCTAATCAAGGAAAAGAAGGAGTAGCCATAGTATTCAACACTAAATACGAGGCTGATCTTCTTGAATGGCAGGCAGTCTCAAGTAGAATGACGTGGGCAAATATGATAATGGGGAACTGGACAATGAGACTTATTTGTGCCTATGGTCCCACAGAAGGTTCTACTAAAGTGGAAGTAGGGGAATTTTTTGAGGCTTTAGGGAAAGCATCTGACACAGAGAAAAAGGAAAAGTTGGTCCTTGTTGAGGGATCTAAATAGCAGAGTGAGGAAATGATTGTCAGACATACAAAAATATTTTGTGTAAATTTTTAGAAAGCAGCAAAGCTAATAATAATGGCAAATACCTGATGAATTTCTGCTCAGGAGATGGGCTGGTTATTATTAACACAATGTTCAAACATAAAAATGTGCACAAATTCACATGGGGAGAAGAGGCAAGGAATTGACTATATTATTGTTGATAGTGATGTCTTCTCACTGGTGCAGGACACTAGAGTGTACAGAGGATTTGAAATTAGAAGTGAAAACTGTTTAGTCTTGAGCAGGATAAAATTGAATTTCATATTGAAAAGAAGAACATATAAAAAAGTTTCAGCTCTCAGATATGAACTGTAGACTAAAATACACAAACATTATTCAAGAAAAAATGAAAGAGTTTGAGAACAGGAACCAAACCTTGCAGATTCACTGGCAAGCCCTGAAGAAAAAAGTGAGCGATTCAGCCAGAGAGGCATGTGGTGAGGTTGTCTGCAAGGATAGAAAAATCAGAACTCCATGGTGGACACAGGAAGTTAAAGAGGCAGGAAAGGAAAATAAGAAAGCATATCAAAGGTTTCTGGCATATAAGTCAGCTTTTGTTCTTAGAGAATACAGTCAAATGTCATGGGAAGACATAGAAAATAACTATCAAGAAGGTAGCAAGATATTCTGGAGGTTGTTGAAGAAGCTCAGAAAAGGAGGAAAGAGTGCTGTAAAAGGTATTAAAGATGATGAAAGTGACATGAAAACTGGAGAAAAAGATAACCTTGAAGTATGGAGTAATTACTTCCAAAAATTGCTAAATGAAACAATCAGTGATGGCACAGTAGTAAAAAACACTGACCAGGCATGCTGTCAGGAACGCATATCCATACTTGAAGTAGAAAAAGCCATCAACAGCCTGAAATGTGGAAAGACAGCTGAAGTTGATGATATTCGACCAGAAATGCTTAAGTATGGAGGTATAAAAGTCTTCCAGTGGCTGCACTGCATAGTTCAGAAGGCGTGAACAGATGATTGGAGTAGAGCTTTCATAGTACCCATATATAAAAAAGGAAATAAAACTGAATGTGAGAATTACAGAGGTATTTCTCTACTGAGTGTTCCTGGTAAGATTTATATAAGTATAATTGAGAAACAGTTGAGAAGGATAGCGGAAGAAAATCTTGGTGAAGAACAATCTGGATTCAGGCCAAATATAGGCTGTCAGGATCAGATCTTCACTTTACGACAAATAGTTGAGAAATCAAGGAATTTAACAAAGATCTGTATTTAAGTTTTGTAGATATGGAAAAGGCATATGACAAGGTGCCAAGAGAGAAGCTATTCAAAATGCTACAGTTATATGTTGATTCAAGCAATACTTAGGGCGTTATATCAAGCAATACTAGTTTTTATTTGGGTTGTCAGCAGTCAGAATTGAAGGAAGTACAAGAAAATGGTTTAATGTTAAATCTGGCATCAGACAAGGATGTACATTATCCCTTCTGTTACTCATTATCTATATGGATCACATTATGAAGGAAAGTGGTATTAAACCTGATATGAAAATTGGAGATGTTAATGTCGGCTCTTCGCTTATGTAGATGATGTTATACTTTTAAATAAATCTGCTAAAAGTCTGCAAGATTCTTTGACTAAGTGGAATAAACTGTTGTAATAGATGTGATATGAAGGTCAGCAATAACAAGACAAAGACAATGAAAATAGGCAGAAGCATTGAAAATATCAACTTCATTCTGAATGGTGAACCTACAGAACAAGTGAAACATTTCAGCTACTTAGGCTCGATTTTTAGTGATGATGATAAATTAAATATGGAAATAGACAACAGAATCAACAAAGCTGGTATGTTAGGAAGTCAATTGAATAAATTTATGTGGAATAAGAGAGAAATTAGCCAAAACAATAAATTAGCTGTACACAAGACAGTATTCAAGCCAATTTTAACTTATGGATCCGAGACCGCAAATATGAAAGTCCTGAGAAAGATTAAGGGTATGAACAGATGGTATCAATGGCAATATCATATTAAAAACGAGGATATTAGGAAAGAACGTGACATTGTCAGCATCCAGGAATACGTTAGCAGAGCTAATCTCAGGTGGTATGGTCACTTAAAGAGAATGGAAGAGGAAAGATTAGTAAAACAAGTGTTCTCTGCCAGGTTGGCATGAAAAAGACCCAGAGTACAACCAAGATATAGGTCAATTGATATGATAAAAATTTCCTTAGAAATATAACAAAAATATAAAAATACAAAAATAAAACAGAAATATAAGATCTGATAATGTTGGAGTCTTGACAGGTAACACTGATTTGGAGAAAAATTGTAGATAGGAAATTCGTGATGATGTAAATTTTTTATTTTAGTACCATCATATCCTGTACACCCCTTGAGGGTACATGGCAGGAATTTGATGATGATGATGATGAGAGATTCAGTAAATAATGTAATATTTTGGAATACCTATTGTTAGCAAACTGGTATTGAATTCTTAAGGACTACTCCTTAAGAATGCTTACAAAGAGGTAATGGTAATTTTTTGAAATTAGGAATGTTTTAAGTTTAGAAGGAATAAAAAAAATATAGAGATGCTCTTCAAAATTCCATTATATCAACTACATGAAGAGAACCTAGATTAAAAAAAATTAATATAATAACTCAACCATTTTTGTGTGCCAACAGGTACACTCCATCAGGCATATGCTTGTAAGAGTAAATAGCCAAGACATATAATGTATCTTAGTAAGCAGCAAAAAAAGAATATAGTGGATGAAAGCAAGTGTACCAGCTGATGTTATCACATACTACATCAACATTCATATCATAGCCAAGGTCTGGAAGTGTAAGAATTTCGAAGAATGAGACCAAACAAGGTCCAAATCATGCCTTAGTTCGTATTGCATTGAGTTTGAAGCATTTTAGAAACTTCTTTCAAGTTTCTGACAAATCACTTAAGTTCAGTATACAGCATTTCTGTTTTTTTTTTTTTTTACAGAGTACCAGATGACCTTCAGCTATTGTGTGAAAAACTAAACCAGATAAATATTTTCTTTTTGACTTCTTTAATATGTTCTGACGTGCATATTTCTCTGAAACTTCCCATTTAACCAACTTAACAAATGCCACATGAACAATGAATCTTGTAGATACCTGCTTTGAGTGGAGGATGAGGAGAATTTGGAGATGTTATATACTGGAGTGAAAGCTACTTTTATGCCATGACTCTGGAGAATCTAAGAATTTTGTCCATAACATTGCAGATGTAAGGAAGGGTGATCAACTTTGAAGTCTTTCTTATTTATCAATGTCTTGCAGGGAATTTTGTGAAATCCTAGTGATCATCTTGCACCCATATAAAGGAAAGGGTATGGGTGAGGTAATGAAGTTCTTTATTTCTTTTGTATATGTTGCTGAAGTAGTAGTAGTAGTACACTCCCTTGGAGTTTTGATTAAAGGAAGATGTCAGTCATAACATCACTGAAGACTTTGACTTGTTCTTGTTTATATACACTATATATATTTGCACGTTATATACAAAGGTATTAGAAGGCTTGCATTTATCAAAAACTCTCCCTTCATTAGTATGATTGATGGAGAGAGAAATTATTTTCAGTTATTTAAAATAACTTGATAAATAATTAAACGGAACCACATATTGCATGAAAATTAAAAAAATTAAGTGTTTCCAAATCAATTGTGGGAAACATGCAATCTGACTATTGTATTATATTGTAACATGGAGAATGATCTCCACATCCAAAGTGCAAAGCAAATCAAGCTTTTCATTATCCAAATGATAAGATTACTGTTTGCACTAGGAAATTAATTTTCATAAAAATTCCCATTCACAAAATTTATCACTTGTTTGCTGGCAACAGGTTTTAAATCACCAGTTGGTAATGTTCTTGTTACTTTTCTTTCTTGACCTTCATTAAGAATAAATTTCCTTACTTTGTCAAATAAAAATGTGCAATTTGCATTTTAAAAGTTTTTTGAATTTAATTAGTTAATTTGCATTTCATTATCATTAATTTAATATGAATATGAAAAACTGGTTTCAAATTTATTTCAGGACACAATGGAATTAAATCATCAGAAGCAGTCTCGTGCAGTAGCAGTTACATGTTTATCTTTTGCAGCTGGCGACTTCAATAATTTTGTAGTTGGAAGTGAAGAGGGAGCAGTTTACACAGGTGATGAATTGCTTAATTTATACTACTTGAAACCTAAGAGTATCTTCTC